>NC_055686.1:35152791-35464215 GCF_017639745.1 Melanotaenia boesemani | reverse complement strand
CTGTGCTGCACGGGGCCCCTGCCCCATCGCGTCAAGGGCTCCAATCTGGGGGCCCCTATGCTCTGGTCTGAGTGGGCTGCTGTTCTGTCTGCTTTGGCTGTCCTGGGCTTGGTGCTCTGTGGACCTACTGGGCCTTTGGGGCCTCGGGCTCCCCCCGTGCCCCACCGATGATCATGGCCCCCTTGCAAGCACACATTGCTTCCTTGTTGCATGGTCACACACGCACATTGACACGTGCATGCTCACAAACGTGCTCGTCTCTCCATCTGCTTCTGACTAGATGTTGCTGATATTTGTGTGTTGGTACGTTTATCTGCAGGCACGTTTGATGACTACTGTACTTTTTCATATCATCATTGTCCTATTTTTTATGTATCATGTAGTACTGTGGTACTTTATATTGTTTTTGTTTTTTTTGTGGCAGCCTAGACAACTGTTTTTTTACACATTTTAATCCTGTCCCTCCCCCCCCCCCCCCTTTTTTTTTTTTTTTTTTTTTTTTCTTCCTCTGTCTCCCTGTCAGGTTCGGCACTGACATATAAAGACTCAAGAAAATAAGATTACAATAAAAATAATAAAAATACCAAGGGCAGTCATGTATATATCATGTCTCCCTTGGTAGAGCACATCTGTCAAGCAAAATATGGCACACAGACCACCGTTCTGTAACAAAAAGAAGAACCATAGCAACAACCGGCAAAAAATGAAGAAGAAGAAAATTAGTAACAACCTGAAAACACAACACACAGCATGAAAGGGGATATATAGGACGAGGGAATGATGGTGGGAATGATTGTTAATTGTAGACTGGAGGGGACATGAACATGGACTTTATTTACTTCCTTGTTCCCCAGCCAGCTCGCTCTCTGATTGGTTACATTCCGTGCCACATCACCATCCATGCACAATGTACGAGTCATTGGTGTTCCTCAGAAATTGGCTGAAATATTAAACATTCCCGGCTACAACCCATTTCGGAGCGGATTATCAGGACGAATCAGCTCGTAACACACCACAGACCAAACGATGATTGGACAGGGAAATCTGACGATGATCGGGTGTTTCCCGTCCGAGGTCGGGAAGAGGCAAAATCATGACAAAAACAGCCCAAAAATCGTTATGTGTGTACCAGGCCTTACAGATGCTTTAGTGCTGAACTTTCTGTCTTCTCTTGTCAAGCTGAACTCCGAAGTACTTCTATTCCTCCACCATCTCCTTCTCTTCTCCCAGGATGAAAACAATGTTTTCTTTACTCTTGTTCCTCCTAAAATAGACAATCGTCTGTTTTGTTTCGCTTGAATTCCAGTTGAGGTGATTGTTTCTGCACCATCTCACAAACTGACTGACCAGTTCTCTGTACCCAGCTTCTTGTCCATCACTGATACTCCCCACAACTGCAGAGAAATCTGAGTTTTTCTGCAGATGGCAGGACTCAGACTTGTATTGAAAGTCTGAGGTGTACAGTGTGAAGAGAAATGGTGAGATTACAGTCCCTTGTGGTGCTCCAGTGCTGCTGGCCTCCATGTCAGACACACAACCTTTTCAGACTGACAAACTGTGGTGTGTTAAGACCCTCCACACTGGGACCATAGCCTGGTTCGTCTGCAGGATGATTGCCATGGGGAAGGCCATGGGGATGGCTGTGGTCTAGGTCAGGGGTCGGTCACATTCACCACTCAAAGAACCATTTGGACCCGTTTCCCCCAGTAAAGACAACACTGGGAGCCACAAATCCCTTTTGACATTTAAAATGAAATAACACTGCATATAATGTTTTTTCCTTTGCCTTTATTTTCTATATAAACAAATTGTGTTGTAATTATTAAATCAATTAGCGACTGCAGAGAAAACGACATGGCATTTCTGCATGCAACAAAAACATTTTAAATAATAAAAAAGACATTGAAGTTTGAAGGTTACTTTCATGGAAAATACCCAATATATATTTTAGTCCTTGTATTTATGAAAAAACACTGAACTTAAATTGTCTTTGCAAACCAAAAATGCCGTCCTTTCTCTGTGTGAGTGCAGTCAGCGGTCTACCCGAAAAATGAAAGGACTATTTCACTGAACAATGAAAAAATATGAATATAATAATAGACAATTAAAATATTTATCATACTTGGTTAATGTGATTTCTGCTCCTGAACCTCAGCGTACAGCGTCTGCACATCAGGGCTGTATCACCTTCATCTTTACTCAGGACTGGAAGCTTATCTGTGAGGCGTGCGATGTTTGTTTTTAATAAAGTTCATGTTGGAGAACACCCGCTACATACGTGGATCCACAGATCGACAGGACTACAGGTGCAGACTTTTCCATGTTCACATGAACGTTGGAGAAAGCGTTCCAAGTTTCGGACACAAGTTTTTCCGGTTTGGGGAGCTTTTCAATATCACGCCATTTGTGATTCTGAGCGAGAACGGCCCTCTGACGGGCAACATCTTCAAGGTCTGCTGTCAAGCGTTTAAACTGGGACACCCATCTGTCTTTGTCTGCTATGTCGTTTCCCAAACGACGTTTGCCGTGATTGCAGAATGTAAATACTCTGAATTTATCCTGTGAGCTTCTTTGAACTCAAACTGGGGAAGTGAGACAGTCTACCTTTCTGTAATCTCTGGCAAGCACGGTCAGGTTGCGCTAGAAAGCCAAAACCTCCTCCAACATGTGCAGAGCTGTGCGTCCTTTCCCCTGAAGACTTGTGTTCAGCGTGTTCAGGTGCTGTCATGTCTACCATGAAGTGTAGCTTTTCCAACCACTCTGGCTGTTCCAACTCAGGAAGCGTGAGCCCTTTGCTGCTCAGGAAAGGTTTAACTTCTTTCAGACGCACGGCAAAGCGTGAAAATATATTTTAATTGAATACACATTTTATTATTTTCAAAAGCCAGGGAGCCACATCAAAGGGATGAAAGAGCTGCATGTGGCTCCGGAGCCGCAGGTTGCCGACCTCTGGTCTAGGTGGTGCACTGTAGCCCAAATGCTATGGTGTGGGCCCCGACCTGCCCAGACCTGGCCTGTCCCACGTGGTGCCACCCTCTGTGGTTATGATGCTCCTGGTATGGACGGATCCCCAAGATATGGTTCAAATGGAATTAATATATTTTTGAACTTTGATCATCATGTTGAGCTCAAATGTGTTCTGGGCTGGTTGTGAACTCATGGGTTCAAGTTCAGATTAGTCAACAGTTGATGCTGTAAAAGTTAAAACCTGCACTGGTAGATCACACTTACCACTACCTCCACAAACCACCAGAAACAGAATGCACTGAGTCGAGATTAAACCCAGTTCAAAGGTCCTTTAGAGGACTTTCCTCAGATCTCAGTATCTTTACGAGACTAAGACAAACACTCATATAAATGATTCACATTGATGACGTAATTTTTTTTAATGATATAAGTCTTCTTTCCACGAAGCTTTTAGAAATAAAAAACTGTTGGTTCTTTACCATGGTCGTCTAAAAACCAGTGCAGGTTTAGGAGATGAGTCTGTTAACTGAGTAGTTCACTGGATGTTAAAGTTCCAGCAGAAACACTTACTGTTCAAACACGTCCCATCGGTGGAAACTACCATCAGTAAACTATCAGTAAAGTCTACAACTCAGAAACAGAAACAGAAAAACAACAAGAATTTTAGCTGAATTTTAAAATGAATTGTGATTCTTAGAAAAGCTCTATGACATTTATAACTAGATAACTACTTCAGATAAAACCGCTCTACTTTCACAGCCTTTGTAGCAATGCATTCTGAGTGATGACTTCAAATGGTTGCTGCAGTCTCTTGCCCCATCTACTTAACCTTTAAAACTCCGGCGCCCTCAAAGCGCTATCCATGATATCACTAGTTTCTCAAAAACAGTAATGTGTAACTCTATGGGAAAGATTGTGATTGATAGTTTACCCTTTACATGATCTACAGAAGCTTTCCAGGCATTTATATCCCGTCCAGGAGATTTATAATAATAATAATAATAATGGATTAGTTTTATATAGCATTTTTTAAGGCATCCAAAGCACTTTACATTGTATCCATTATTCATTCACTCCTCATTCATACTTGGTGATGGTAAGCTTCATGTGTGGCCACAGCTGCCCTGAGGCAGTCTGATGGAAACGTGGCAGCTTACGGCCTCTCTGACCACCAGCGATGCCGACAGGAGGAAGGGAGGGCGAAGGGTCTTCCCCAAGAACAACAGATTGAACCACCAACCTTCCGATCATTGGAAGACCCGCTCCACCACCTGAGCCACTTTTGCCCCACAATAAAAGTTCACAATCCAGCCACAAAATGTAGTGTTTATTCAGAGACGCTATATGGTACATCCACAATGAGTAATCCACCATTTTTTTAGATTAGATTGTATTACAATAGATTCAACTTTATTGTCATTGCACATGTACAGATACAGGGCAACAAATGCAGTTTAGCACTAACCAGAAGTGCAGAAATAAGCTGTAAGTACAATATAATAAATAGTACATTACCAGTGTGTACATAATATGTCAGTAATTTACAAGTGATTACAGAGTGGGTACTATGAACATATTATACAGATGGATAGGCACCTTGTAGTATACTATAGGTAAGAACTATTGACATATTTTACAAGAGTTAGTGTGCTATACAGAAATACAAGTGAATGGACATTAAATAAATGGTAACTACCTAGGGTTGCTAAACCAGTGTAGTATTTTGTAGTAGTAGTAGTAGTAGTAGTAGTGTGTGTGTGTGTGTGTGTGTGTGTGTGTGTGTGTGACAGTCCAATGGTGGAGTACAGTCTTGACCTGAAAAGGAATGAGGAGGTGAGGGGTGTGAAGTGGTGTGCAGGGATCAGCAATAGTTCAGTAAGGTAACAGTTCTGGGGAAGAAGGGATTCCTCAGTCTGCTGGTCCCTGTTAGGAAGCTCCTGAAGCACCCTAACCCTGTCTGAGGGCAGGAGGGAAAACAGTCTATGGGCAGGGTGGGAGGAGTCCTTAAGAACGCTACTTATAGAAACTACATCATCCACACTCCTGTTGCTGCGGTAGGCAAACTGGTGTGGATCAAGTGTGGATGGGAGGGAGTTCTCCAGGTGTGTCAAGACCAGCTGCTCAAAGCACTTCATAACGATGGATGTGAGTGCTACCGGGCGGTAGATGTTGAGGCACGTTGGGTTGGAATGTTTCGGCACTGACACAATGGATGCAACTTTGAAGCATGTTGGCAAACTTGCTTGGGTAAGGGACAGATTGAAAATGTCCATGAAGATCCCAGCAAACTGCTCTGCTCATGCTCTGAGCACACATCCAGGCATGCTGACAGTATGGTCTTGGTGGCAGTGGCTTTGGTTTCATTGTCCCTCTCACAGCAAACATAAAAGTCATTAAGCTCGTTCAGGAAGTAAGTGTCCATGGCTGTGGGGGTGGGGTTCTTGAGTTTGTGTCTGTGATGGCCTGTATGCCTTGCCACATATGTCTGAGGTCAAAGTTGGAAAAGTGACCCTCTATCTTGAGTTTGTAGCAGTGCTTGACCGTTTTGATGCCCTTTTTCAGATTTGCCCTGGATGTGGCATAGGCCTGTGTGTCTCCTGATCTGAAGGCAGAGTTATGGGCCTTCAGCAGGAGCATCCATGGCTTCTGATTAGGGAATGTGGTGATCTGATTCTTGGTTGTGATACTGTCAATGGTAGTAGTGATATAGTCCAAAACAGAGAAAGTATAAATGTTAATGTCTGTATGTGAGCAACAGGTAGCCTGGAGGGCAAACATACTCCAGTCCGTGTGTCCTAGAGTTAGGAGTCTGTCCCTGCTGGCCATACTTTGGTGGTCTTCACTGATTGTATTGACACAGTTGATAAGAGGTGAATATTTGGGGTTGAGGAACAAAGAAATGTAGTCTGATTGTCCTAGATGGTAAACATGGTCCAAAGTTTTGTTTTCTGACATCAGTTTCAGACAATAACACACATGCAGATGATGGAGGAGACCATGATAATGTTCATTCTCAAATACTCTGTTTGCTCTGTCAGGCTACACATCCTCAAGGGCCCAGAAAACGGACCAAATTACACACATAAATGATGCAGAAGACTGAAGAAATGCTCCATATCCGTTTTTAGCATAGAGCATAAATGGGCCTTAAGGCTGCTCTAAAAACAATGTTAGGATGTTGATTTTGATAAAACGGTTGAGCATCTACATACAGTTTTACATAAAAAAAACAATGCATAAATTACATAAAATACCTTGGAGCTTTAAGCTTTAAGGGTCAATCGGCTTACTCTTTTCTGTTCAGTCTTTTCAGTGTAAACCTGAGTGCATGGAGAGAGAGAACAATGATGTGGCAATCACTGAAGATGAGGATGGTCAGATGGATGAAGATGACAGAGTGGACCAACAAATCTCCTTTTTGTGTTGCAGCATTGGGTTCTGCACTGTTCACCTCAAACATGTCACCTTCACCTCCTCTTCTGTTTGTCCAGTGAGCAACCGATTTACATAATTGTCCCAGAATGCATTGCTTTGGGTGTTATTGTGATATGTCTGCTGTCAGAATTTGCTGCAGCTACCAACCGAGTCAGGTATTTTCCACGTTGCAGTTTGAACACACACAAACACCCACAACAACCACACTGTTTAGTTATTAATTTCCTAAAGAGTTTCCTCCTAGTGGTGCCCAGTGATTACCAGGGATTAATGTTTGACAGTAATAATTTTACTGAATGTTTATAACTGTCCCAAGACATTTATTAATGACTAATAGGTAGGCTAGGTCCTCCCACTCTCCAACACCAGCTGTCCTGTATGTTTTCTATATTCTTTTCTCTGTAGAATGATGGTCTCCAGATAGTATGGAAATGACCTTATAACCCTTCCCAGATTTATGGACAGCAGCAGTTGCTTGTCTAAGATCATCGCTGATGTCTTTTCTCTTTGACGTTATATTGACACACAGCTGAATGCTGCAGAGCTGCAAACTGACTAAAGGTTTTAAGGCATGTCTTCTGTTAGACAGCCCAGATTATGGCCGTGATGAACTACTGGAGTGAAGATAAATCAGAGGTAAATATGATGACTGAGACATGTGCGACCTTCAGCTTATCAGTCTTCCTTCTCCACCTCTCATCTGAAGGTGTGACTGAGGAGTTCCATAGTTGAGATAAAGTGTGTTGAGGTGTGACAGGTGCAGGTGCAGGTGGGGTAGAATCACTTTATAACCACCACATCTGTTCCCTCCCTACTGTCTGGATTCCAGTCTGATGCCACACGTTTCCAGAAATCCTCTAAATGATGCCTCATAATTTCTGTATTAAAAGTTTTCAATCCATCAATCAATCAATCAAATTTTATTTATAAAATTTTCTGACCTGTGACTGAAGTTGCAGCTTCTTTTTTTATTTTTTAATGTTTCTTTATATTTTATGTGTAAACTGGATCAACGTATTGATCGCAGTAGGAAGCTCAGGTTTACTGCTGTGGAGTAATGTAAGTTTTTTTTCACTTCCCAGATAAAGCTGAGCTGTCAAGTCACTGCTGAGGGAATCCCACAAGTCAAGGTGTACATGGAAAATTAAATCAGTCTGGTTGCTATGGAAACTAAATTAGACGACAATATGAGGACAAAGTGATGATGAAGGTGGTTTAGAGCTGAACAGTAAACATTATGACTGTTTGGATCAGCTGATCATCAGCTGTTTATTATAAGAAGATTTCGGTGAACACACACACCCTTATCCTCCACAGGCAGGTGGGGGGGTCTGCAGGGGGCATGAAGACCAAACAGATCCCTGCATTTTAACTTCCTGTGGTTTGAAAGATTTATGTGAGCTGTGGGGGGAACGGAGTGCTTGTTTTTATCCTGAACAGGTGTGTCCAGGTGACCAAAGTTATCTGTTTATTACACAATAATCTTACAGAACATGCTCTTCTATGAAATATAGATGTTGATGGGCATCCCCACCCTACCTGAGGCTAACACACACCTACAAATTCCCACCAAAGGGGAACACGCCCTGTCCATATCACTGTCTGTTACTCATTTACTCATTTTGCAAGCTCTGTAAATGCAGTGAGCTGATGTAGAGGTGGATGGGGGAAGCCCATCCTCAGCCCCTTTATAAGGCTCTCTGATCAGGCCCCTCAGTCTTCCTCTGCTGTTCATCATGGACAGATTAACTGTTCTTATTGTACTCTTATGGATGTGTGACTGCAGAGCAGAGAACAGGTGGGTCATTTATAATTTTATGTTTTTTAACACTTACATGATTTCATTTAATTTCATTTAAAGCCTCACAGCACAAATGTTGCTGTGAGGGACCTTGTGTGTCACCTTGGCTGGAAAGGGGCTCCAACAGTGTGGAGTTAGGATGTTCTCCTGATGAATGTGTGGGTTCTCTCCGGGTACTGCGTCTTCCTCCTACTTCCAAAGACATGCATGTTAGGTTAATTTGTTAGGTTAATAGGAGTGAGTGTGAGACTGAATGGTTGTTTGTCTCTGTTGACCCTGCGACGGACTGGTGACCTGTCCAGGTGTAACAGCCTCTTGCCTGCTAATTGCTGGGATAGGCTCCAGCTTTTCTGCAACCCTGAACTGGTCTAAGTGGTATTGTAAATGACTGAATTAAATTAAATTAAATTAAATTAAATTAAATTAAATTAAATTAAATTAAATTAAATTAAATTAAATTAAATTTCTGTCTTTTTAATGTAGATCTCTGTTCCATACTATATGAACTCTTTCAGGACGTTCTGTTTTTGTTCATGTGGATCTATCAGAACCAGACCAGTTCAGATTGTTAATAGAAAAGTTGATTATTTGTTAGATGGTGTGAAACTACAAACTCTCCAGTTAAATAGTTTGTAAAGGAGCAGCAGATTTAGTTGTGTTTCAGGATTCATAATGTTGATTTGTCTCTTTTTTCTATTTGATGACATAATGAACTGCAGTTGCCTGATGTCATGTCACCTGTTCTCATATCCTCTGTTTTACAGCTTGCAGGAGAAGCAGAAAAAAGATGGTAAGTTGGCTGATTCATCCAGTAAATTGTTGATTACATCTTCATTTTTAGTGCCATGCTCACACAGAGGTCAGCGTGTGATCCACCTTAGAACTTTATAGCTTCTTATCTAAAGCATCCAGAAGACCTTCGCATTGAGTCAGAAAAACAGAAAACATGTTGTCTAGTGAAGGTAGAATACAAGTGGTTTCAGGTTGGAAGTTAGATATTCTCTGAAAAGGAAGTCAGACCTGATCTTACATTAAAACAGCAAGTTTCAGAGCCAGTAAACACTGTCAGTACACGGGGTATTAGTATATTTTTGTCCCCCTGGGTTCAGTCTGGACTCATGTACCCACTAGGACTCACAACTGGGCCTCAGGGTAACTACGTACCAATCTGAGGGCCTGAAAGGTTTGTTTGTGTTCTCCAATAGTAAATGTACTGTATATTGTACTGTTTCTTCTAAATGTTAGGATACAACATAAAGAAATAAAGTTGGGAAAAGGAGCGAACAACCGAAAGAAAGAAAGAAAGAAAGAAAGAAAGAAAGAAAGTTGTTCAACAAGTTTTAATCATGGATGAATTCGATAATTGCTCATAAAGCAGTGTTGTCTGGTGGAAATAAAATTGTTTGTATATAAATTTAGATTTTAGCTTATTTTTTAAAACTATGATTTAACATGCACTTTACATTTTTTAACTTGTTTCACATGATCCTCATTTTTATCGCCACCCTGGCTGTAGCTCAGAAGGCTGAGTGGTCGTCATCCAGTAAGGTAGTTGATGGTTTGAGCCCAGGTTTCCCCCACATGTTGAAGTGTCCTTGGGCAAGACATTGAACCCCACATTGTATCTAATATGTTCATGGTCATATGAACGTGTATGATAGAGAAAAACCATCATCCTCCTTTTGTGCTGTGATGGGAAACATTTTTTCACTTTTAAATCAGGGACACTGGTCTTCATACAGTACAAACTGCAAAGATACTAATAAGTACCCTCTGTTAAAGTAACAATAGCAGTACCTTTGAGGGTACCACTCAAGTAACAAGCTTTTATAACCCTAAAGGTACAATTAGGTACTTGATTTTCTGAGAATGAACTCACTGATTACCATCTCTCTCTGTGATGTTTCCAGCAGCGGTTCTGACCTCCTGTGACTTTAATCAGGACGGCGACCCGTTCTGCCAGTTCAGGCAGGACACCTCCGACCAAGGCGACTGGACCCGCCATAAGGGTGAAACCCCCACACCTGGCACTGGACCCAGCGGAGACTACCCTGATGGAAGTCAGTATGCCTTATTGAATCTGATCAGATGTAGTGTGTGACCTGTGATTTGTCAGAAGTGTGAACTCCTCTGTGTTTCTTTGGTTTTAGGTGGTTACTACATCTACCACGAGTGTGACAATGTGTCCAATGGACAAAAAGCCCGTCTGTTAAGTCCAGCTCTGTCCTCACCGGCCTCACAGATCTGCATCCAGTTTCATTACTACATGTACGGTTCAGACAGCCAAAATTTGCTGAGGGTTCTGACCAAAATACAGAGCAATGAGCAGGTGGTCTGGAGCAGAACCGGCATCCAGAGTCCATCCTGGCTGAAGGAGTCCATTACTGTGTCCAAATCCAGCAGTCAGAGCATCACTGTAAGTGTGGACATGCTATTAGAGTTTTGAACCCGGTGTCTCATGGAGGTTCATGGAGGTTTTTCTCTTCCTACAGATGGTGTTTGAGGCTCAGAGAGGTTTCTCTTCATCCTGTGACACAGCTCTGGACAATATCATCATCACTGAAGGAGCATGTCCCTGTGAGTTCATGCACATATACAAAGGCACACACACACACAAACATACAGTTGTGTTGTTGACCTCTACATGTTCTGTCCCCAGCTTGTCTTTCTGGTTGTGATTTCGACACTCTCGATGATCTGTGTGGGTGGACGACTCACACCGACAGTCCTGATATGTTTGGTTTCAGCCAGTGGACTGGACCAACAGAAACCGATGGTACTGGACCTGACGATGACTTCTCTAAACCTGGACGTAAGTAATTTTGTTACCAATTGTAGCTTTGATTTTGGCAAAGAACATGAAAAAGTAAGACTGTTTTTTACACCCATGATAATGTTTATTTGCAATATTGTGTGATTTAGAGCAGAAAGAAAATCTAAACAAGCAAAAGTTTATAATACAAAATATTCTATTTAGAAATTTAAATTAAAGGGCTTTTTTGGGCTAATTAATACAGAATGATCTTAATGAATGATTTTGGCAGTGTTATAAATAAAGACATTGGTTAGAGTGCATTACCACTGTTATAGCTGTAATTATTAAAAAAAAAAAATCTATATGCGATCAACTTGACTCATTGCAGTTGCACAGAATTTGTAATGTTAGAGGAAATGTTTATGTTTACATCTTTATTTTTCAATACCAAGTTTGATGACATTATGTTCAGCATTATAACAACCATACAGTTTTATTCATTTTTTGAAAAATAACAGTTTTGGACATAGGAGGTTTGCGCCTAACAGCAGCGCATTGTTAATATCTAAATAGCATCTAAAAAAATAATTTCTTTGTAATAAAAAACTTTTATATTGACTCATTTAAAAATAACTCCTGATGTCCTTCTTTCTTTTCTTTGCTCCTGAAGCTCTGACTGAAGACACAAGCACCATTAGCACCACTCTGCTGCTAGCTAGCGTAGCTCTTTCAACAGAGTGAAATCAGAGACAGCCGATCATGTTAGCAAAAACAAAGCAGCAGAGTCAATTGCATCAGTTGAAAGGGTTATAAGGCAGGACTTTATACCCATAATCTGTACTGGTCAAGGTTAGAACATGTGTTGTAATAAAACAAAATGAAGCATATGTTAAAGTAAACAAAAAGAGAAAAGAAAAGCACAAGACCGTTCTTTATTAAAGTGATTAAAAATGTCAGCTGTTAATTATGACTCTTTCATATAGTGGGATCATACATGTTGCTGGATTCACTTGATGCCATCGCTGGAGTCAGTGCTCAGATCAGAAGTCCTCCGGTAACCCCCACCACTGGATGTTTGGAGCTCACCTTCCACTACTACCTTTACGGTACCAGCACCACCATGCAGCTCAGTGTCCACACCCTCACCTCAGGTAAAAGGCTGCATTTCCTCTAATGTCTCTTATGGCTTAAATACAGGCAGCAAAATGTTTATGAGGTTTGGTTTTATCTTTCTGTTTCCCAGCTGGAAGTCTTGGACCTGCTCTCTTCACCATGAGGGGGAACCAGGGTCATGGCTGGAAGCCCGCAGAGGTTCAAGTTGTGGGAAATGGCGCCACTCAAGTAAATACGAAATCCCTGTACCTCTATGTGTATGCATATAAAATATGTAGATGATGAGGTTTACATTAATTAAAATGTCACATTTCTCTGCATTTCAGTTTGTGATTGTCGGTACCTATGGAGAAACTCTTCAGACGGATATTGCTGTCGATGCAGTGTGTATCAGGACCTGCAACGGTGAGAGACGAACGAGACCAAATAAAGCTCCTCTTCACACCATTTGAAATAGCAATTACAGAATATCCGTTTGAAAAGTTTTCATCAGAGATGATCTGTCTTTCATTTTTAGTTCTGCCAACTACACCAAAACCAACAACTCCTGGACCAACTACACCAAAACCTACTTCTGGACCAACCACACCTAAACCCACTCCTGGACCAACTACATCAAAACCAATTACAACCAAACCACCAAGTATGACATGTTCTTCTTGATATTTTTCAGTTATTTTTCATACAGAAACTCATTCTTCTATTCTCTTTGTATGTGCACAGATCCCTGTCCTCCTAATGCGGAGTATATAGATTGTGGTCCAGCTTGTATCCCCACCTGTATGGCACCCTCCACCAACTGTTCTGGCTCATGTATCAGTGGCTGTTTCTGCAAACCGGGATTTGTCTTCAAGGGACGACACTGTGTGCCACTGGAGAAATGTGGCTGTTTGGATGACCAGAATAACTATTATGAGGTAATGGGGTCATGGTTACTGTAGTATTCTGGAATATATAAGTTTGTTTTTGGAAAGAAATACTGACATAGGAGTAAAGGGTAGGTTAGCTCTGCCGTAAATTTGAAGCAGAATGATTATTGATCTATTTTTCCATTTTGTTTCAGCCTGGTGAAGTTGTATTTGGAGATGGCTGTACAAAGCTGTGTCGCTGTGCAGGGAACTACACTTTGGAATGTGTCGATAACTCCTGTGACCCCACTGAAGAGTGTCGAGAGGTTAATGGTGTTCCAGCCTGTTATCCTAAAGGTAATAATTTTTCATAAAATCATAAAGGCATGAAAATATGTTTGTGAATTTGAGATTTAAAGTAAGGTACCTGAAGCTGAATAGAGGGTCTGATTTGAATCTGAGACCCAACAGAGCTCAGCCATGTCTGAGAGTACGGTGCTTATTAGATATACTTGTTACCACAGCTCCTTGGTCCAATAGGTGGTTGTTGGCTTTGTGGTTCTATTATCAAACCTGGGACGATATATTTTTGTTCGTGAATTGAATCAGACTGAATGCCAATGGTTGGACAGCCGTGGTAAAACCAAGCATGATGTGTATGTGGACAAGATGCTTAGGAACATTTGCCAGAGGTCCCTGTCCTTTGTATATTTAAGTCACCAACTCTAGCATAGCTTCAGATCTAGAGGAGGATGGCGACATGAAGCCTGAGTGGACCATATTCATGGGCTCTTTTGTAGAGATGGCTGATGTGAGAAGTTTGACAGTAGCTGTTGTGATGGAAACCGCAGGACCTACAAGTGGATACCAAAAGGAAGGGCATCAAGCACAAGAAGAAGGCTTTCCAGATTTTGTTGGCCCAGGACTCCTGAAGTTGTAGATGGCTACAAGAGGGCCAGCAGAATTGAAGATTTGTTGGTGCAATAGCAAAAGCCCAGGTGTGGAAGGTGATGGAGAAGGGAATCCTGTTAGCATGAAGAAGGTTCTGGTAAACCTTCCCCAATTATTTGGGAAAAGAAAGTAGGGCTTTACAAAGAACAAACTGGGAAGATATATGGCTGTTTGGATTTGGAATATTATAGGGCAGTGGAAAGAAGACTGCAGAATTCCTTAAACCTAACCAACATGTCGTGTGTCTAGGCAGTGGTCGGCAATAGGCGGCCTGCTGGCCAAAATGGGCCCCACCTTTGATTATATATGGTCCACCACATAACCTTGATTAAAAAAGACAGATTGCAAAAGTTATGTGTCAGTGTGCAGAGACATGATGTTGTTCACAGAGCCATGTTAAAATAACAACATGGCCCCTTTAAGAATGGTCGAGCTGGAGAAGAGAGAGATGCAGGGGTCAGAGCTATAGGGAGGGGGAACGTTGAAGCAGAGAAAATCGTGGTGAGAAACTTCCTGTTTAGTGTGAATGTTTTGCTATAAGCTTTAGTGATGGTGTGATGAAGGCCCCTGAATATGTTGAATCTGTCTGGCCAATTGCTTTGCCAAAAGTGTCATTATTCGAGGCCCCATTTCACAGCTCATCTGGTAGTACTGACATCTGCTGGTCATTTGATGTCCAGCAGTCCTGTCAAACTATATGTAAGCTCATAGACATGTATCCTGATATAAATGGTAGGACAAATGCCAAACCAGGATTTTTAAGTACAATGGCTACGGTAAGCAACAATAACTGCCAACTGACTGTGTAAAACTTATTAAATGAAGACTGCAACCAGGTATTTGTGGAGGTGGTGGCTTATGAACAGCAGCTATGACCCAGTCATGCCGAAGAGATGGGCATTTGCATTAAAAGTGTTTCAAACCAGGACTGGTGCACCTGGTTATTATTATGCTCATGGGGTCATGTGTAAAATTGCAGAGAAGGGGAATCTAAGTTGACCAACTATTAAGGTGACTGTAAGCCAGAAAACAGAAATTTAGGTAAAAATGTATATGATGTATGTAGCTGACTGTAAGCCACCTCTGTTTGACATTTCAGTGAAACAATGGGGCTACAACTACAACTACAACTAATGTGTATTTCTTTCATTTGTTATACCATTAGGTACATCCACCTGCATAGCATCTGGTGATCCTCACTACACCACCTTCGACAAACACACATACAATTTCATGGGCAACTGTAGCTATCTGATGTCTGCACGCTGTAACGACACAAGCCTGCCATACTTTGAGGTCCACACTGACAATGAAAATCGATATAACACTCCCACCATCTCCTATGTGAAGGCTGTACATGTATATGTGCACATGCAGAAAATCTCCATCCTGAAAGGTGGTACTGTTCAGGTGAGTAAGGAGGGCATGAACTGAAAAACTAACACAGCCATCACTTATACACATATACACAAGTAATATTGTTTTGATATTGTTAGAATTTTTTTTTCACAATTTCCGCAACTCTTTTTCCCATAGGTGAATGGGACCAACACCAACCTACCAGTGACTCCAGTCTCTGGTGTTTCTGTGTTCCAATCAGGAAAACATTACACTGTGTCCATGGACTTTGGTGTAACTGTTCGCTATGATGGAAACCATTTCATGGATATCAAAGTAATCAAAGAGTGAGTATGGACTTACCACACAGAGAGTAGCGTTTAGTGGAGGCATTGATTCATATGGTGCAAACAATATTGATCTTGCAAACAAGAAATGTCTCTGACTGAACCTTTGCTCTAACTTATAGTATCTACAATAAAATTCTAACTTTGCTTGTGTGTGCGTGTGTGTGTGTGATCTGCAGCTATCAGGATAAACTGTGTGGACTGTGTGGAGACTATAATGGAAATGCTAAAGATGATTTCCGCAAACCAAATGGAACCATGGCAACCAATGCTGATGAATTTGGACACAGCTGGAATACTGATCCTGAGTGAGTCATGCATAGACTCAAGAGTACTTACATTCTTCTAAAAACTAACATAACACAAAAAGTGTGAAATGCTCAAACCATTGTTGGCAGATCGATTATTTCAGACTGTAATTAATGAGGACAAAGTGTAACTTGGTAATTTCTGTGTTGGCAGGTGTAATAAGAAACCCAACAGCACCATTCCTGGATGTGATGATGAGGAGAAGGAATTATATGAGAGCTCTGGATACTGTGGTATTCTGCTGGACAAAAAGGGTCCGTTTGCTGTGTGCCATCCCAAAGTCAACCCCAATGTATGTCCATGTTCTTCCTTCTTCTGTCTGACATCGATAGGAAAAATTCTTATCTGTTAAATTTTAGTGAGTTTGTTTCAGTAGAAAACCAAAAGTTGCTACAGTGAAGACCTTAGTGGTCACTACAGCAATGCAGCAGCCAGAGGGCAAAATCTGAATGTCTGATCTAAGATTACTGTCGGCACGAAGCGTTGTAACTCAACAAACTGATTGTGTGTCTCCAGAATTACTTCAGAGACTGTTTGTTTGACTTGTGTGAGTTGGATGGAGCCAAACCTATTCTGTGTGAAGCCATTGAAGCTTACGTCAATGAGTGCCAGGACCGTGGGGTCAACATTGGATCCTGGAGGAATGAAACCTTTTGCCGTGAGTGTTGGGTCAATGGATGTTGGGTTGATTGGAAGATTATTATACATATATGTGTATTTAGACAACTTTCTGAGGGGTGAGGTCACCTGTCAAACAAAGGACCACTGAGGACAAAGATAGAAAACCCTGAGAAGAAAACATTATGAAAAAAAAAAAAAACTCAAACTAAAGTGTCCTGGTTAAATGTGATTTTTCACTTTGCAACAGATCTAAGTTTGGGTCTTTGGATTGCCATCCATCCATTTTCTACCACTTACCTAAGGTCTGGTCCTGAAAGCGAGCTCCAACCTTCAACAAAAATGTGTCTGACTTAATGCCGGGAATGTGAACCCAGCTCTGACACTAATCATACAGGGGCTGAACAGCCCTTATCAGAGGTTCTGGTACCCTGTTCCCTCAAAGCACTCACGACAACACTCCCAAAGATACACAGTAAAATGCTTTATCCAAGTCCAAATAGCACATGTATACTAGCTGAGTGGAGTATTTTAAATTTCTGACAGATACATCAAAGTCTGGAGTTGGAAAGAGCTTACTTTGTATGGTTGGATGCTGTGACTCAGAATCTTTATGAAGAGGTCTTAGGAGGGATCAGCTGATGAAGAAAACTGTCTCTAATCAATATTTTCCAAATAAACCTCTGACTTCAGCCTCTTTTGTTTTCCCCAGCACTCACATGCCCCCCCAACAGCCACTATGAGCCTTGTGCAGACCCCTGTCAAGAGACGTGCTCTGGGAAACCTCCGTTCTGTGGTGGGCCCTGCTCGGAGGGCTGTGTGTGTGATCCTGGATTTGTTTTGAGTGCTGGAAAATGTGTGAAGAAGAATTCATGTGGCTGCAAACACACCAATGGCCAGTACTATGAGGTAGAGTGTACATTAGAGTCTGAAGTGTGTTGTATGTGTGTTAGAGTCTGAAATGTGTTGTATGTGTGTTAGAGTCTGATGTGTGTTGTGTGTTAGAGTCTGATGTGTGTTGTGTTTGTTTCAGCCTGGAGAGGAGTTTTATGTGGAAGACTGTAAACTCAAGTGTAGGTGTGATGCCCCCTTCGTTACCTGCTTTGCCTCTGACTGCCCTCCGATGCACGAGTGTAAACTCCAGGACGGAGAGCTTGGCTGTTATCCCACCAGTAAGTTAACAGACACTGCAGAACCAGACAGGTCAGGGTTCTAAACTGAACACCAACACTGTGCTGTTTGACTTCAGTTCTTAAAACTTCTAGTTTGTAAAGCTTTCCAACAGGTTTAACAACTCAGTCTCATGGTAAAAACTTGAGTTGGTCCAGAGGAACCACACTATAGTTCTGCAATAAAGACTCAGAACCTGTCCAGTACTTCAGGTTCTGCTGTGATACTGCTCTGATCCTGTAACCACCTTTATGGCTTGATGATGTCGACAGTTGGTTTGTCAGTAGGAGAAAAAATATCTTAAGATGCTCCATCTCTCTCAGGCTCTCAGGACTGTGTAGTATCTGGAGATCCTCACTACAACACGTTTGACAAGAAGTTCTTCAGCTTCATGGGAACTTGCACCTACACACTGGCCAGAACATGCAGGAACACCACAGGTAGGAGAACATTGACACACTGATGTCAGAATACCTTCACTGGAAAAGGTCGTTGTGGTTTATTTGTCTGTTAAATAGCATGAAGAGTTCTGGACAGAATTGTGAATGGAGTTGTATAAAAAATTAATCTCATAGTTGGACCTGGTCCAACTTAGAGGTGATTTAATCTTCACGATCATGAGCCTTCATATTCAGCAGTCGCACGACCTGAATGAACCAATGATTCCCAGGATTTCAGATGTTTTCAGGTGGAAACATATCAGTGTGTCAGTATTTCTCACTAGAACTTGAAGAATTTGGTTTATGGCCATCAGATTGCTTCAGAAAATGACTGCCGCCTCACAGTTCAATGGATCCAGTTTTAGCTCAGTTCTAACTTGTCCCTGTGCAGGTCCCTGGTTCTCTGTGGAAGGGAAGAACGAGGAGAGAGGAGCTCCAGGTCTGTCCTATCTGAGGAAACTCTATGTCACTGTGAATGGGATCACTGTGACCCTGATGAAGGCCAGGAGAACTCTGGTCAGTATGAACAGATCTGTTCTTCCCCATCATCCTCCCTGAGTTCAGACTCAGGATCTTTGTTAGCTGAAGCAGCAGACAGGTGTGGTGTGTTCATGGTTTCAACCTCTATCATGCAGGTGAATGGTGTCCGTGTAGCCCTCCCACATTCCCCCTCCCCTCTCATGTCCCTCAGCCTGGCCGGTCAGTACATCACCCTGCAGACCCCCTTTGGGCTGCAGGTCCGTTGGGATGGAAACCATTACGCCCAGATCTCAGTTCCCAGGTTGGTGCAGAGTTTCAAGAGAAAAACATAAATGACAGAACTTTGTAGAAGCTGAGACATATGCTGCTGTGTTTTAGATTAGAGCCATATTATACACCAACTCTACATTCAGATGCTCCTCTGAATGCTCCTCATTGAGAGGAGGAAATGAAAACTTTTCCAGAGTGAATTTAGACATGTCTTTGTTCCTCCAGCTCCTACTACGACCAGATGTGTGGCCTCTGTGGCGACTATGATGGAAACCCAGACAATGACTTCACCAGACCAGATGGCACCTTGGTGGGAAACGTCAATGACTTTGGGAACAGCTGGCAGACGAAAGAAGACGAGGACGAAACGTGAGTTAAAAAAAAAAAAAAATCATACAATTTACTGTTTGAGCAGCTGACTGTGAAAACCACGAAGATCTCTGTTGCCCTCAGAGCGTACAGGACATTGTAGTATTTATGTTATAATTAAACAGTGCCCTGTTTACCCCTCTTTCTCTTGAAGTCAACAATCATCTCTTTTGTTTTGTGTTCATTGTTTCTCACAAACTGATCAGTTCACTGCAGCCAATCAAAACAATTATTTATAAAGTGATTTTCATGCACAAAGCTAAAAAAGTGCATTACATAATAAAAATAATTTATGCACATAAAAAGCCTTTATACACCAGAGTATATAACAGCAATTTAAAAACACACCTCACAGTTTTGGTTCTGACTTTGGGAAAAACTAAAAGGCCAGTACCAGAGGACCTCAGGGTCCACAAAGGGCTCATAATTTAAATGAAGGTCAGATAAATAATAAGGCCCAAGTACATTAAGACATTTATAAACTACTAAAAGATCCTTTAAATCTATCCTGACATGCATGGGGGAGCCAATGCAGTGATTTTGAAATGTGTTCCTGCCCTTTGGTCTTTGTCAGAACACATGGCGTTGAGTTTTGGAGTAATTGTAGGTACTGCACTCAGCTTCTTGTCCATCACTAATACAACCCACGACTGCAGAGTAATTAGAGTATTTCTGCAGATAACAGCACTTAGAGTTGTATTGAAAGTCTGCGGTGTGCAGTGTGAAGAGAAATAGTGAGAGTACAGTCCCTTGTGGTGCTGCTGCTGACCACCATGTCAGACACACAACCTTTTCAGACTCACAAACTGTGGTGTGTTTGTCATAAATCCGGGTGGTTGTAGAGGTATCCACCTGAAATTCATGGAGCTTCTCACATTACAGAGCAGCAGAATGTTTTAAAAGCACTTAAGAAATCAAAGAACGTTATCCTCAAAATGCTGCCTGATGTTGTCTAGATGAGAGTGGCCTCTCTGAACCAGGAAGATGATGGCATCTTCAAACCCAAGAACATTACGATGAGCAAACTGTAGTCCTGAAAGGTATTGACTTGTTTACTGAGGTGACCCAATAACAGTCTCTGCAGGACTTTCATGATGTGAGATGTTAGGGCAACTGGTCTGTATTAATTTGGTTCAGATGCTTGGGATATTTTAGGCACTGGAAAAAGGCAGGATGTTTTCCACAGAACGGGAGCTCTTTTCTTAAACCACCAGGTCTGAAAAGGTGCTGAAGAGTCAAACATAGTTGTTCTGAGCAGGTTCTCAGAACCCAGGGGCTGACACCATCTGGACCTGCAGCCTTGTTCAGGTTCAGTTTCTTCAGTTGCTTCTTCACCTGACTGCAGGAAACAGACAGGCTAGAGGTGGAGGCAAAGGAAGTTTCTGTATGTTTTGATGTGGAGGTAGATGAGGCTGTGTTAAGGTCCATGAGTGAGCAGCAGGGTGACAGAGTGGAGGTGTGGCAGGAAAGCTGTGGGCTCATGGAGGATGTGTGGTCTTTTGAGCTGGATGCGGGGATGTGGGGATAATAGTTATACTGACAGTTAACAGTAATTTCCATTGCTGATTCCTGTTTGGATCTTCAGTGTGATTCAGTCTGAATGAAATATACCTGTGTTGTTCAGATGTAACTCAGGAACTAACCCTGATCCGGATTGCGACCCAAACCTGGAGGCTGAGGTAGTGAAACCGGACAAGTGTGGCAAAATCAAAGACCCTGCTGGACCCTTCAGGTGAGACAAAAACCTGTTGTTTGCTGTGCAAGTCAGGATCCAGCTGATCCTCACACTGACTCGAAATCCCTTGAAATCCTCACATCATGACCTCAGCTGTCTGACAGACCATGGTTTAATATAGTTATTTATCTCTGATTGTTAGTTTCTGAACTCACATTTTAAACACTTTCTTCTTCCTCTTCTTCGTCTTTGTCTAACAGACTCTTTGTCTTTGTTCCAGGGAGTGTATCAGTGTGGTGGATCCTACTCCGTTTTTCCAAAGTTGTGTCTATGACATGTGCCAGTTGGGCGGTCAGCAGCAGGCACTATGTGACCAGCTCCAGGCCTACACTGATGCCTGCCAACGGGCCGGAGCCACGGTCCACCAGTGGAGGACTCCAGAGTTCTGCCGTAAGTTCAAAACGACCAAACAAGACCATCTGTAGCAGAAACAGCCTCATTATCATGTCCACATCCTTTTTTTTTAAACCTGTCCTGTGCAGCACCATAGCAAGCAAAATGATAATCTGGTTGCTGTATCGCATGAACTGCTGTATCAATACTGTATTGTATGAACAAATTTGCTCTGCCAAGGGGAGGTTTTATTGGTATAAGTCTCCTCTTGATAATCTGATTCATTTATTTATTTACTTTGAATCATGGAATCTATGTAATCTTGCTGGACCTGACTGGAGGCGACAGAAAAAGAAGCATAAGTGAAAGAAAAGAGAGGAGACAAAAACACCACAGACAGAGGGCAACTACCCTTCAATCCAAACTATCACCAGACAACAAACTGTTACACTTGTACATGAACACACCAGAAAATTTTAATTTTACTGAAAAACAGAGCTGCTAAGTCATTAAGAGTTCGTAAATAATTACCAAATCAAAAAGACGTATCACAAAAATAGCACAACAACAACTAGATACTAACTCAAAGGAAACAAAAGAAAAGAGTATGAGGAATAAGGAGTGATCAATGATGAGGAGTGGTGAGTGTGATTGTGCAAATGCGACCACGCCTCTACGGAGATTAGAGGCAGACCAGGGCAGCCCGGGCCCTTAGCAGCAGTCCCGGAGCACGAACCCAAGCCACCCCACCCCGAGGACGACTCCAGCCCTACCTGGAGGGTGGCAGACGAGAGCCCCAGCCAGAGCCCCCCGCGGTCTTGGGCCACAGACCCCAGTGAGCCAAGATCGGCAGCCGCCGGCCCCACCAGGGACCGGCCATCCAGGGCATCCCGAGTGAAGGGTCCAGGGCCCCAGGAGCCCAGAGGCTGCCCCCCACAGATAGAGGGTCCACACCATGCCCAGGAGAACCAGGCCCCCCCAGACAACTACCTGGCGTAGGCCAGCGCAGACCCCGGGAACCAGGGCGCCATCGACCCCCCCCCCCTGCCCTGACCTCCACCTACTTCAATCTCCACCCCATATAACCCCACACTCACACCCTCCCCTGTGCTGTAGACATGAGCACTCACTATCACACAGTCACGTCACACATAACCCTCCCACCATGCCCTGTGGGGGACGTCCCAGGCAGACGATAGAACAGCGAGCCCCAAGCACGGTTCACACCACCACCCTCAGCAGCCCCCCCCTTGCTCACCCCAGAACCAGCAGCCCACTAGAGCAGCCAATCCGGGTCCCGGCCCCTGGGGCAATCACCTCCCCCCGCCCACCCCTGACCACACCCAGGGGGAACAGGGATGTGAGAGGTCCCCATTACTCTCTCCCTCCCCGCTCCTGACTGTTTATGAAGTGTGTGTTGTTTGCAATTAAAATTGAGGGGCAGTGACCTCACCTAAGTGGCCCGCCCACCATGAACTGCATGAGACGCCTCCCAGATGTTTTTTGTTTGCCACTTAAATGGCCCCCTCCTCTCCACCCCGCATGACGTGCATGCCTCCCAAGTCCCTACGTGTGTGTGTGTGTGTGTGTGTGTGTATGTGTGAGAGAGAGAGAGAGAGAGAGAGAGAGAGAGAGAGAGCGGAAAAGAAGAAGGGTCTGGGGATGTAAGTCCAGAGGGAAGCAAACTTCCTCCCCACATCCCCACATCCTAATTCTCTTCTTCTCTTCCCCCCTCATCATCCTCATTTGTTTCTTCTGCAGCCCTGGCCTGTCCTCCAAACAGCTCCTACTCCCTGTGCGTGAGCTCATGTCCTGAAACCTGTGTGGGCATGGTGGGACCGCCCGGCTGTGAGAATGTGTGTGTTGAAGGCTGTGAGTGTAACCCGGGCTTCATCCTGAGTGACGACCGCTGTGTGTCTCTGGCGGACTGTGGCTGTGTGGACACCAGTGGAGGCTACCACCCTGTAAGTGGAGCAGACCTTAACTCAGTCTGCAGCAGTCACATCATTACATCACTGGAGTCTGGAGGCGTTTTCCGTGTGTTTAATCTGCGATGTGTTCGACAGGCAGGTGATGACTGGTACTTAGAGGGTTGTATGCAGAAGTGTGAGTGTCACAGTGGAGGTCTGATCCAGTGTCGTAACACTAGCTGTGAACCAGCTACGGAGAGCTGCCAGCTTCATGATGGAGAGTATGAATGCCGCCCTCTGGGTACGTCTATTACTGAGAATTTACCTTCATGTAATCAGCAAATATTTGATAAATGAACTCATTCTTCTATTTCCTGTGCTGTGTGCGTGTACAGTTTCAACAACTCCTGGACCAACTACATCAAAACCAATTACAACCAAACCACCAAGTATGACATGTTCTTCTTGATATTTTTCAGTTATTTTTCATACGGAAACTCATTCTTCTATTCTCTTTGTATGTGCACAGATCCCTGTCCTCCTAATGCAGAGTATATAGATTGTGGTCCAGCTTGTATCCCCACCTGTATGGCACCCTCCACCAACTGTTCTGGCTCATGTATCAGTGGCTGTTTCTGCAAACCGGGGTTTGTCTTCAAGGGACGACACTGTGTGCCACTGGAGAAATGTGGCTGTTTGGATGACCAGAATAACTATTATGAGGTAATGGCGTCATGGTTACTGTAGCATTCTGGAATATATAAGTTTGTTTTTGGAGAGAAATACTGACATAGAAGTAAAGGGTAGGTTAGCTCTGCCGTAAATTTGAAGCAGAATGATTATTGATCTATTTTTCCATTTTGTTTCAGCCTGGTGAAGTTGTATTTGGAGATGGCTGTACAAAGCTGTGTCGCTGTGCAGGGAACTACACTTTGGAATGTGTCGATAACTCCTGTGACCCCACTGAAGAGTGTCGAGAGGTTAATGGTGTTCCAGCCTGTTATCCTAAAGGTAATAATTTTTCATAAAATCATAAAGGCATGAAAATATGTTTGTGAATTTGAGATTTAAAGTAAGGTACCTGAAGCTGAATAGAGGGTCTGATTTGAATCTGAGACCCAACAGAGCTCAGCCATGTCTGAGAGTAAGGTGCTTATTAGATATACTTGTTACCACAGCTCCTTGGTCCAATAGGTGGTTGTTGGCTTTGTGGTTCTATTATCAAACCTGGGACGATATATCTTTGGTCGTGAATTGAATCAGACTGAATGTCAATGGTTGGACAGCCGTGGTAAAACCAAGCATGATGTGTATGTGGACAAGATGCTTAGGAACATTTGCCAGAGGTCCCTGTCCTTTGTATATTTAAGTCACCAACTCTAGCATAGCTTCAGATCTAGAGGAGGATGGCGACATGAAGCCTGAGTGGACCATATTCATGGGCTCTTTTGTAGAGATGGCTGATGTGAGAAATTTGACAGTAGCTGTTGTGATGGAAACCGCAGGACCTACAAGTGGATAGCAAAAGGAAGGGCATCAAGCACAAGAATAAGGCTTTCCAGATTTTGTTGGCCCAGGACTCCTGAAGGTGTAGATGGCTACAAGAGGGCCAGCAGAATTGAAGATTTGTTGGTGCAGAAGCAAAAGCCCAGGTGTGGAAGGTGATGGAGAAGGGAATCCTGTTAGCATGAAGAAGGTTCTGGTAAACCTTCCCCAATTATTTGGGAAAAGAAAGTAGGGCTTTACAAAGAACAAACTGGGAAGATATATGGCTGTTTGGAACTTGTTGGACTCTTCCGGTTAACACCCTCTTTAGATAGTAGTCATTTTCAAAAACAGATTCCAGAAGGTGAGCTCCAACTTTATTAGGCTATTAAACTCAAAGCCTCAGCGTCACTGGGGCATATTTATTCTAGAATGCTGATAAAAAAATCTCCCCCTGACTGTTCTGTCTCTCCAAGCTGTGCAACCTTTGGGTATCAGTTCTTTAGCCTAATAGTCTGCTCCTAGGGGTATTGGGGGTTTCAAGATTCAAGATTCAAGATTCTTTATTTGTCATTATACAAGTGCAGGACACAGGTACGAACGAAATGACTTCCAGTACAACCCGTCTAAGACTAGACAGCAACAACATGTAAGCACAAACAGGCAGACTGAGGCAGCAGCCACAGCGGCGCACCTATATTAGTATTAGATATAGATGGAAAAGATAACATGAGGGGCATAAGATGAGGCTAGAGAAAAAAAGGCATCTCCACGCTGGGCCTAAGGGCCCAGTGTTGAGATACAAAAAAAACACACCTCAGTACATAAAAGCACATAATTCAGACATTCACAACATAAGAAACAAATGGCAGGGGGGGAGAGGGGTCTCCCATTGCGGCCAAGTGTGGACGCAGCTGAACATGAGCACATCCAGTCAACCTGCCGCCCGGGAGTGGAGGGAGGGGGGGAAGGATCAACCAAGGCAGTGAAAATCATGGTGGAGGTGTGTCTGTAGTGGTGTATGTGAGTGTGGTGCGTGCGTGTGTGCAGTAAGTGAGCCTGTGAACTCTCTCCCAGTTCCTTTCTCCAGTCTTTGCCACCTGGTGATAGTGAGGCGTCCTTAGGAGCTCATCCAGGAAAAGGCCACCGCCCGAGAGGAGGGTGGGGGGGAAGGGTGGGGGGACTGAGCATCCGTCAACATAACCTTCCAGGAGAACTTTATAACCAGCCATCCAAGGCCAGTACAGAGAGCCAAATTAGATAACAGCATTTGTTTTAGTTTCAGGCCAGAGCTGTTTCGTATGCCTTGAGTCTCTCAGTGGTCCCACTGGCAACTCTAAATCATCCAAATTTGTGAGTCAATTTCCATCCAGCCGAGCCAACAACTTCTCCAAGTTGGTGTCCACCCCGCGTATGAGCTCGGGAATCCCAACCAGCTTGCCATTCTGAGTCAGAATAGCCTCCAGTTTACAATTAAGCTCCTGCAACCCCAAAGTCTGATAGTTCATAGCTCAACACACACTGGCACAGAAATTCGGCAGCTTGCCAGTGGCCACCGACAGTGTCCGAATTTTGCGATGTGCCAGGAAACCGCCCGCTCCAAACAGCAGAAACCCAGTTATCATGAATCCGAATGTGTATATGTCTTCTGCGTCCCCGACAGACAGAATCGACAGGCACATGACTTTCCACACTCCCCAGAAATCCATCACATATCCAGCCGATAACGTTCCGCCAGGACAAGCAGGCTCCCCTACGCCTGTTTTCCGGTTCGAATAAATTTGGTCGATTGCATTTAGGGACCAGCTGATCAAATCCATGGTTCTAGATTCAGAACAGAAATGCAGAGAGAGTCTCAGCGATGACAGGACAAGTAGAGGGGAAGAGTGGGGAGGAGGGAGAGAGAAGAAAAGCGTCTGCCTTCGTCGAGGGCCAGAAGAAGAAATTTGACCATCTCATAGCTAGCCATCCCAACCCAGGGTGAGGGCCAAATTCTATGTACAAGAGCAAACTGTAAACAACAAGAACCAATAACTTCAGGATAACATAAACACACCAGCCAACTAAACATATAACAATCTGGCATCAAATAAGTGCTGCAACTAGAAATTCGTGAAGGTGGTGACCTGTGAGAGCTACGTTCTTGCAGTTGACACAAAGTCAAACTGTCAAGGAGTTGGTGGGAAGGACCCAAAGACAGAGCCAAACTTGGTCCTGCTTGGCAGCGTTATCCAAATAATGACACAGATGATGGTTATTTTAATTAAAAGAGACAACCAAGGGTATTTAAAAGATCTTGACTTAATCCAGGGTTTTATATACTGTAGAGGCAAAACCCAGGGCAAGGGCCAAACCAGGAATTCTATGTACAAGAGCAAACTGTAAACAACAAGAACCAATAGCTTCAGGATAACATAAGCACAGCAGCCAACTAAACGTATAACAATCTGGCATCAAGTAAGTGCTGCAACCAGGCATTTTTGAAGGTGGCGACCTACGGGCAGCGGCTGTAACCCTGACATGAACACCAGAGAGACAGACCTTTTCAAATCACCCTTTCAATCCAGGACTGATACACCCTTGATCTACCACTAATGTGACTGTGAGCCAGCAACAGAGGCAGTAATAAAGGCAAAAGACACCTGCATCAGTGTGTACTTACAGACAGCAATCGCACCATTGCAGAAACAATGGACCCACAAGTAAAATCCAACTACGACTAATATGTATTTCTTTCATTTGTTATACCATTAGGTACATCAACCTGCATAGCATCTGGTGATCCTCACTACACCACCTTCGACAAACACACATACAATTTCATGGGCAACTGTAGCTATCTGATGTCTGCACGCTGCAACGACACAAGCCTGCCATACTTTGAGGTCCACACTGACAATGAAAATCGATATAACACTCCCACCATCTCCTATGTGAAGGCTGTACATGTATATGTGCACATGCAGAAAATCTCCATCCTGAAAGGTGGTACTGTTCAAGTAAGTAAGGAGGGCATGAACTGTAAAACTAACACAGCCATCACCTATACACATATACACAAGTAATATTGTTTTGATATTGTTTGAATTTTTTTTTCACAATTTCTGCAACTCTTTTTCCCATAGGTGAATGGGACCAACACCAACCTACCAGTGACTCCAGTCTCTGGTGTTTCTGTGTTCCAATCAGGAAAACATTACACCGTGTCCATGGACTTTGGTGTAACTGTTCGCTATGATGGAAACCATTTCATGGATATCAAAGTAATCAAAGAGTGAGTATGGACTTACCACACAGAGAGTAGCTTTTATTGGAGGCATTGATTCATATGGTGCAAACAATCTTGATCTTGCAAACAAGAAATGTGTCTGACTGAACCTTTGCTCTAACTTAAAGTATCTACAATAAAATTCTAACTTTGCTTGTGTGTGCGTGTGTGTGATCTGCAGCTATCGGGATAAACTGTGTGGACTGTGTGGAGACTATAATGGAAATGCTAAAGATGATTTCCGCAAACCAAATGGAACCATGGCAACCAATGCTGATGAATTTGGACACAGCTGGAATACTGATCCTGAGTGAGTCATGCATAGACTCAAGAGTACTTACATTCTTCTAAAAACTAACATAACACAAAAAGTGTGAAATGCTCAAACCATTGTTGGCAGATCGATTAGTTCAGACTGTAATTAATGAGGACAAAGTGTAACTTGGTAATATCTGTGTTGGCAGGTGTAATAAGAAACCCAACAGCACCATTCCTGGATGTGATGATGAGGAGAAGGAATTATATGAGAGCTCTGGATACTGTGGTATTCTGCTGGACAAAAAGGGTCCGTTTGCTGTGTGCCATCCCAAAGTCAACCCCAATGTATGTCCATGTTCTTCCTTCTTCTGTCTGACATCGATAGGAAAAATTCTTATCTGTTAAATTTTAGTGAGTTTGTTTCAGTAAAAAAACAAAAGTTACTACACTGAAGACCTTAGTGGTCACTACAGCAACGCAGCAGCCACAGAGAGAAATCTGAATGTCTGATCTGAGATTACTGTGGGCACGAAGCGTTGTAACTCAACAAACTGATTGTGTGTCTCCAGAATTACTTCAGAGACTGTTTGTTTGACTTGTGTGAGTTGGATGGAGCCAAACCTATTCTGTGTGAAGCCATTGAAGCTTACGTCAATGAGTGCCAGGACCGTGGGGTCAACATTGGATCCTGGAGGAATGAAACCTTTTGCCGTGAGTATTGAGTCAATGGATGTTGGGTTGATTGGAAGATTATTATACATATATGTGTATTTAGACAACTTTCTGAGGGGTGAGGTCACCTGTCAAACAAAGGACCACTGAGGAGAAAGATAGAAAACCCTGAGAAGAAAACATTATGAAAAAAAAAAAACTCAAACTAAAGTGTCCTGGTTAAATGTGATTTTTCACTTTGCAACAGATCTAAGTTTTGGTCTTTGGATTGCCATCCACCCATTTTCTACCACTCATCTAAGGTCTGGTCCTGGAGTCAGCAGCTTAAGCAGAGAAGCACAGATTTCCTTTACTTGGCCCCTTCTTCTAGCTCGTCCTCGGGTGTTCGCCGGCCAGTGTTGTATTCTCTCCAGCATGTTGTGGGTTTTGCGTGGGATCTCCTCACAATGGGACATTTTTGGAACACCTCCCTAGGGAGGCGTCCAGAAGGCATCCTAACCAGACATCCAGAAATGCCAGCT
This sequence comes from Melanotaenia boesemani, assembly GCF_017639745.1. Classification (NCBI taxonomy): domain Eukaryota; kingdom Metazoa; phylum Chordata; class Actinopteri; order Atheriniformes; family Melanotaeniidae; genus Melanotaenia; species Melanotaenia boesemani. Next base: position 35,434,822 of record NC_055686.1, on the reverse strand, counting down.
CATCTGGCTCTTCTGGATGTGGAGGAGTAGCAGTTCTCCTCCTGGATGACTGAGCTTTTCACCTTATTTCGAAGGGAGAGTGCAGACACCGTGTGAAAGGAACTCCTTTCAGCCACTTGTATCTGCAATCTCGTTCATTCTGAAACTACCCACAGCTACTGATCATTCATGAGGGTAGGAACGTAGATCAACTGGAAAATCAAGAGCTTCTCCTTTCAACTTAGCTTGTTCTTCACCACAACACTGCTGATGCTAAATCCATGCACATGTTGATCTTATACTCCGTTCTTCCCCCAGTCATGAACAAGAGTCCAATATATTTGAACTCTTCCACTTGGGAATCAGAGAGGACTCTGCCTCTTTTCCGGTTGAGGACCATGGTCTCAGATTTGGAGGTTCTAAACCTCATTCCAATCACTTCACAATTCGCTGCAAACCTCTCAAGTGAGAGTTAGAAATCACAATCTGATGAAAACAATATGCATCATCTGCAAAAGTAGAGACAGAAACCTGAGTCCACCAAACTGGACCCCCTAAACTCCCTGGCTGATCCTAAAAGTTTTGTCCATTAAAGTAATTAACAGAATTGGTAACAAACGGAAGCCTTGGCGAGCTCCAACCTTCAACAAAAATGTGTCTGACTTAATGCCGGGAATGTGAACCCATCTCTGACACTAATCATACAGGGGCTGAACAGCCCTTATCAGAGGTTCTGGTACCCTGTTCCCTCAAAGCACTCATGATAACACTCCCAAAGATACACAGTAAAATGCTTTTTCCAAGTCCAAATAGCACATGTATACTAGCTCAGTGGAGTATTTCAAATTTCTGACAGATACATCAAAGTCTGGAGTTGGAAAGAGCTTACTTTGTATGGTTAGAGGCTGTAATTAAGAGTCTTTATTAAGAGGTCTTAGGAGGGATCAGCTGATGAAGAAAACTGTCTCTAATCAATATTTTCCAAATAAACCTCTGACTTCAGCCTCTTTTGTTTTCCCCAGCACTCACATGCCCCCCCAACAGCCACTATGAGCCTTGTGCAGACCCCTGTCAAGAGACGTGCTCTGGGAAACCTCCGTTCTGTGGTGGGCCCTGCTCGGAGGGCTGTGTGTGTGATCCTGGATTTGTCTTGAGTGCTGGAAAATGTGTGAAGAAGAATTCATGTGGCTGCAAACACACCAACGGCCAGTACTATGAGGTAGAGTGTGTGTTAGAGTCTGAAGTGTGTTGTGTTGTATGTGTGTTAGAGTCTGAAATGTGTTGTGTGTGTTAGAGTCTGATGTGTGTTGTGTTTGTTTCAGCCTGGAGAGGAGTTTTATGTGGAAGACTGTAAACTCAAGTGTAGGTGTGACGCCCCCTTCGTTACCTGCTTTGCCTCTGACTGCCCTCCGATGCACGAGTGTAAACTCCAGGACGGAGAGCTTGGCTGTTATCCCACCAGTAAGTTAACAGACACTGCAGAATCAGACAGGTCAGGGTTCTAAACTGAACACCAACACTGTGCTGTTTGACTTCAGTTCTTAAAGCTTTTAGTTCGTAAAGCTTTCCAACAGGTTTTAACAACTCAGTCTCATGGTAAAAACTTGAGTTGGTCCAGAGGAATCACACTATAGTTCTGCAATAAAGACTCAGAACCTGTCCAGTACTTCAGGTTCTGCTGTGATACTGCTCTGATCCTGTAACCACCTTTATGGCTTGATGATGTCGACAGTTAGTTTGTCAGTAGGAGAAAAAATATCATAAGATGCTCCATCTCTCTCAGGCTCTCAGGACTGTGTAGTATCTGGAGATCCTCACTACAACACGTTTGACAAGAAGTTCTTCAGCTTCATGGGAACTTGCACCTACACACTGGCCAGAACATGCAGGAACACCACAGGTAGGAGAACACTGACACACTGGTGTCAGAATACCTTCATTGGAAAAGGTTGTTGTGGTTTATTTGTCTAATAGCATGAAGAGTTCTGGACAGAGTTGTGGATGGATTTGTATAAAAAAATTTCACCTCACAGTTGGACCTGGTCCAACTTAGAGGTGATTTAATCTTCATGATCATGAGCCTTCATATTCAGCAGTCGCATGACCTGAATGAACCAATGATTTCCAGGATTTCAGATGTTTTCAGGTGGAAACATATCAGTGTGTCAGTATTTCTCACTAGAACTTGAAGAGTTTGATTTATGACCATCAGATTCCTTCAGAAAATGACTGCTGCCTCACAGTTCAATGGATCCAGTTTTAGCTCAGTTCTAACTTGTCCCTGTGCAGGTCCCTGGTTCTCTGTGGAAGGGAAGAACGAGGAGAGAGGAGCTCCAGGTCTGTCCTATCTGAGGAAACTCTATGTCACTGTGAATGGGATCACTGTGACCCTGATGAAGGCCAGGAGAACTCTGGTCAGTATGAACAGATCTGTTCTTCCCCATCATCCTCCCTGAGTTCAGACTCAGGACCTTTGTTAGCTAAAGCAGCAGACAGGTGTGGTGTGTTCATGGTTTCAACCTCTATCATGCAGGTGAATGGTGTCCGTGTAGCCCTCCCACATTCCCCCTCCCCTCTCATGTCCCTCAGCCTGGCCGGTCAGTACATCACCCTGCAGACCCCCTTTGGGCTGCAGGTCCGTTGGGATGGAAACCATTACGCCCAGATCTCAGTTCCCAGGTTGGTGCAGAGCTTCAAGAGAAAACCATAAATGACAGAACTTTGTAGAAGCTGAGACATATGCTGCTGTGTTTTAGATTAGATCCATATTTTACACCAACTCTACATTCAGATGCTCCTCTGAATGCTCCTCATTCAGAGGAGGAAATGAAAACTTTTCCAGAGTGAATTTAGACATGTCTTTGTTCCTCCAGCTCCTACTACGACCAGATGTGTGGCCTCTGTGGCGACTATGATGGAAACCCAGACAATGACTTCACCAGACCAGATGGCACCTTGGTGGGAAACGTCAATGACTTTGGGAACAGCTGGCAGACGAAAGAAGACGAGGACGAATCGTGAGTTGAGAAAAAAAAATCATACAATTTACTGTTTGAGCAGCTGACTGTGAAAACCACGAAGATCTCTGTTGCCCTCAGAGCGTACAGGACATTGTAGTATTTATGTTATAAACCATTGGTTGGGAGTTAGTTAATGGAATTAAATTGAATGAAGTGATATTAAATTTAATACATATTAGTTTTCCTAGAGGGAAAATGCAATATACTGTGTGTTTTTTCTTTTTAAATAGAATTAAGGAAATATAGAAAAAATCATTGAAGCTACTGTGTTGCATTTCAAGTCTAGTCTGTTGTCCAGAGGAACTCCAAGGTACTTGTATTCCTCTACCACCTTCACCCCTTCTCCCAGGATGTAAACAGTGCCCTGTTTACCCCTCTTTCTCTTGAAGTCAACAATCATCTCTTTTGTTTTGTGATCACTGTTTCTTACAAACTGATCAGTTCACTGCAGTCAATCAAAACAATTATTTACAAAGCGCTTTTCATGCACAATGCTAAAAAGGTGCATTACATAATAAAAATAATTTATGCACATAAAAAGCCTTTATACACCAGAGTATATAACAGCAATTTAAAAACACACCTCATTATAGTCTCTTTCACACACAATCAGACACACAAACGAAGTGCATGTACACCAGCACAGGAACCACGCATATCATAGCAGGCCTAAGTCCACACTGTTGTGTTTGTTGTGTGGGTTCTTCAATAACAACAATAGGGTTTGACGAGCTGTGGGTAGTGACCGAAAGAACAAGATCACGAATACAAGCGGCCGAAATGAGTTTTCTCCGTATGGTGGCTGGGTTCTCCCTTAGGGACAGGGTGAGAAGCTCAGTGATCCGGGAGGGGCTCAGAGTAGAGTTGCTGGTCTGGTCAGGCTGCCTCCTGGATGCCTCCCTGGTGAGGTGTTCCGGGCAAGTCCCACTGGAAAGAGGCCCCGGGGAAGACCCAGGACACGCTGGATGGACTACATCTCTCGGCTGTCCTGGGAACGCCTCAGGATCCCCCTGTGCCGTTTGAATGTGGCTGGGGAGTGGGAAGTCTGGCTTTCCCTGCTTAGGCAGCTGCCCCTGTGACTCGACTCCGGATAAGTGGCAGACAATTGATGGATGGATGGTTTTAACTTGAAGAGACCGAGTTTTATATACAAAGTCAGGATCAATACATGTCTGTAGGGTTCAGCTCTTCCCACCAGGGCCATATATTCACTCTCGCTTGTTCACGTTCGTTTACAGCTGACGTAAAACATATATATATATATATATATGCATACATGCACAAAGAGGAAAACCGTTATTTGTCCTTATCATTACACACACCACAGCCATAGGGCTGCAGTGCAGGAACCCTGGCCACCCGAACAAGGGCAGTCACCGTGGCAGCAACCCTGCAGACTGAGTAGGCAAAGCTACCGGTGTGGAGGATACCCAGGAGGAAAGTACTGGAGTTTAAAAGTTAACACAAGATCAAATAAACTTTAAACAATAAGAACAGATAAGAGCGACAAAGATAAAGGTGTTCATGAAGATGAGAAAATAAAATAAAATGGAGTAAAAATAAAGTTTAAAAAAAGGAGTTCATAAAAACAGCATACATGTTAAAACAAAACAACAAAACAGAGAGCCACATAAATAGGCGGTATTTAAAATAAGCAGCAAAGTATAGAATTAAAGGGACAACAAGCAGAAAGTTATTATTTTTAGATTGAAGGAAATAAATTATTGCTATGTGAAAAACCAGAGCATTTGGAGTATAGCATGAAATCACACATCGTCTCTCTGTGTTGATCTCCAGCCCCGTGTTTACCAGCCGGTCCGGCCACGCGTTCATGTATGTTGTTGTGAATCACTGCCTCCTCTCTTCTCTCCGACCTCTCGGCCGTCCCTCCCTATAAAAAACTTCAGCCAGAGAGCTGAAGCAAAATGGCGGAGAGTGGAACAAAACGTTGACTGGAACACGACCAGGATCTGACATAATCTCTAAAAACAACAGTTGTTGGCGAAAAAGTTGTCAGATAAAAAAAAGGAACATAACCCGGATTAACATTGAGCTTGTATTTCCAATTTCCAAAGAGAAGAGCTCTGCGAGAGCTAAAGGGACTACAATTTGACTTGGAGCTAGCTCTTCTCCTGGACAGTAAGTGATGTAAGTGTCATAAATGTTTTAAATTTAAACCCTAGTTTCCACAAAATGATGACATTGTTTTGCTTAGTGTGTTAGTACTTTCGTGAGTGGACAAGGCGATATGGGTGGGAGAAGAGGTAGAGGGCAGCAAAAACTTGCCGTGAAACAATTTTGCTGTTTGTCCCTTTAAATCAGTAAAAAATCTATCAAATCTATAAAAATGATGATAAAATTAACAAGATAAAAAAATCTAATAAATTTCAACTATAAGCTAAGCTAAAAAGGTAGGTCTTGAGCATCATTTTAAAAACATCTACAGTCTCTGCAGCCCTGAGGTTATCTGTCAGGCTGTTCCACAGTTGAGGGCCGTAGTGGTGGAAGTTTTGGTTCTGACTTTGGGAACAACTAAAAGGCCAGTACCAGAGGACCTCAGGGTCCACAAGGGCTCATAATTTAAAAGAAGGTCAGATAAATAATAAGGCCCAAATACATTAAGACATTTATAAAGTACTAAAAGAACCTCTAAATCTATCCTGAAATGCATGGGGGAGCTAATACAGTGATTTTGAAATGTGTTCCTGCCCTTTGGTCTTTGTCAGAACACATGGCGTTGAGTTTTGGAGTAATTGTAGGTACTGTACTCAGCTTCTTGTATATACACCCCACGGCTGCAGAGTAATTAGAGTATTTCTGCAGATAACAGCACTTAGAGTTGCATTGAAAGTCTGTGGTGTGCAGTGTGAAGAGAAATAGTGAGAGTACAGTCCCTTGTGGTGCTGCTGCTGACCACCATGTCAGACACACAACCTTTTCAGACTCACAAACTGTGGTGTGTTTGTCATAAATCCAGGTGGTTGTAGAGGTATCCACCTGAAATTCATGGAGCTTCTCACATTACAGAGCAGCAGAATGTTTTAAAAGCACTTAAGAAATCAAAGAACGTTATCCTCAAAATGCTGCCTGATGTTGTCTAGATGAGAGTGGCCTCTCTGAACCAGGAAGATGATGGCATCTTCAAACCCAAGAACATTACGATGAGCAAACTGTAGTCCTGAAAGGTATTGACTTGTTTACTGAGGTGACCCAATAACAGTCTCTGCAGGACTTTCATGATGTGAGATGTTAGGGCAACTGGTCTGTATTAATTTGGTTCAGATGCTTGGGATATTTTAGGCACTGGAACAAGGCAGGATGTTTTCCACAGCACGGGAGCTCTTTTCTTAAACCACCAGGTCTGAAAAGGTGCTGAAGAGTCAAACATAGTTGTTCTGAGCAGGTTCTCAGAACCCAGGGGCTGACACCATCTGGACCTGCAGCCTTGTTCAGGTTCAGTTTCTTCAGTTGCTTCTTCACCTGACTGCAGGAAACAGACAGGCTAGAGGGTGAGGCAAAGGAAGTTTCTGTATGTTTTGATGTGGAGGTAGATGAGGCTGTGTTAAGGTCCATGAGTGAGCAGCAGGGTGACAGAGTGGAGGTGTGGCAGGAAAGCTGTGGGCTCATGGAGGATGTGTGGTCTTTTGAGCTGGATGCGGGGATGTGGGGATAATAGTCATACTGACAGTTAACAGTAATTTCCATTGCTGATTCCTGTTTGGATCTTCAGTGTGATTCAGTCTGAATGAAATATACCTGTGTTGTTCAGATGTAACTCAGGAACTAACCCTGATCCGGATTGTGACCCAAACCTGGAGGCTGAGGTAGTGAAACCGGACAAGTGTGGCAAAATCAAAGACCCTACTGGACCCTTCAGGTGAGACAAAAACCTGTTGTTTGCTGTGCAAGTCAGGATCCAGCTGATCCTCACACTGACTCTAAATCCCTTGAAATCCTCACATCATGACCTCAGCTGTCTGACAGACCATGGTTTAATACAGTTATTTATCTCTGATTGTTAGTTTCTGAACTCACATTTTAAACACTTTCTTCCTCCTCTTCTTCCTCTTTGTCTAACAGACTCTTTGTCTTTGTTCCAGGGAGTGTATCAGTGTGGTGGATCCTACTCCGTTTTTCCAGAGTTGTGTCTATGACATGTGCCAGTTGGGCGGTCAGCAGCAGGCACTATGTGACCAGCTCCAGGCCTACACTGATGCCTGCCAACGGGCCGGAGCCACGGTCCACCAGTGGAGGACTCCAGAGTTCTGCCGTAAGTTCAAAACGACCAAACAGGACCATCTGTAGCAGAAGCAGCCTCATTATCATATCCACATCCTTTTTTTTTAAACCTGTCCTGTCCAGCACCATAGCAAGCAAAATGATAATCTGGTTGCTGTATCGTATGAACTGCTGTATCAATACTGTATTGTATGAACAAATTTGCTCTGCCAAGGGGAGGTTTTATTGGTATAAGTCTCCTCTTGACAATCTGATTCATTTATTTATTTACTGTGAATCATGGAATCTATGTAATCTTGCTGGACCTGACTGGAGGCGACAGAAAAAGAAGCATAAGTGAAAGAAAAGAGAGGAGACAAAAACACTACAGACAGAAGGCAACTACCCTTCAATCCAAACTATCACCAGACAACAAACTGTTACACTTGTACATGAACACACCAGAAAATTTCCCACAGCTTTTACTGAAAAACAGAGCTGCTAAGTCATTAAGAGTTCGTAAATAATTACCAAATCAAAAAGACGTATCACAAAAATAGCACAACAACAACTAGATACTAACTCACAGGAAAAAAAAAGAAAAATGATCTCTTAGTATATAAACACACTGGTGTCAGCGTGCAGAGTATGAGGAATAACGAGTGATCAGTAATGAGGAGTGGTGAGTGTGATTGTGCAAATGCGACCACGCTTCTACGGAGATTCGAGGCAGACCAGGGCAGCCCAGAGACCCGGGCCCTTAGCGGCAGCCCCGGAGCACGAACCCAAGCCACCCCACCCTGAAGACGACTCCAGCCCCACCCGTAGGGTGGCAGACGAGATCCCCAGCCAGAGCCCCCCGCGGTCTTGGGCCACAGACCCCAGTGAGCCAAGATCGGTAGCCGCCGGCCCCACCAGGGACCCGCCATCCAGGGCATCCCGGGTGAAGGGTCCAGGGCCCCAGGAGCCCAGAGGCTGCCCCCCACAGATAGAGGGTCCACACCATGCCCAGGAGAACCAGGCCCCCCCAGACAACTACCTGGCGTAGGCCAGCGCAGACCCCGGGAACCAGGGCGCCATCGACCCCCCCCCTGCCCTGACCTCCACCTACTCCAATCTCCACCCCATATAACCCCACACTCACACCCTCCCCTGTGCTGTAGACATGAGCACTCACTATCACACAGTCACTCATAACCCTTCCACCATGCCCTGTGGGGGACGTCCCAGGCGGACCAGAGAACGGCGAGCCCCAAGCACGGTCCACACCACCACCCCCAGCAGCCCCCCCGACCCAACCCAGATGTGGCATACCTGGCACACCCCAGAGCCAGCAGCCCACTAGCACAGCCAATCCGTGTCCCGGCCCCTGGGGCAACCACCTCCCCCCGCCCACCCCTGACCACACCCAGGGGGAACAGGGATGTGAGAGGTCCCCATTACTCTCTCCCTCCCCGCTCCTGACTGTTTATGAAGTGTGTGTTGTTTGCAACTAAAATTGAACTGCATGAGACGCCTCCAAGATGTTGTTTGTTTGCCACTTAAATGGCCCCCTCCGCTCCACCCCGCATGACGTGCACGACTCCCAAGTCCCTACGTGTGTGTGTGTGTGTGTGTGTGTGTGTGTGTGTGTGTGAGAGAGAGAGAGAGAGAGAGAGTAGAAAAGAAGAAGGGTCTGGGGATGTAAGTCCAGAGGGAAGCAAACTTCCTCCCCACATCCCCACATCCTAATTCTCTTCTTCTCTTCCCCCCTCATCATCCTCATTTGTTTCTTCTGCAGCCCTGGCCTGTCCTCCAAACAGCTCCTACTCCCTGTGCGTGAGCTCATGTCCTGAAACCTGTGTGGGCATGGTGGGACCGCCCGGCTGTGAGGATGTGTGTGTGGAAGGCTGTGAGTGTAACCCGGGCTTCATCCTGAGTGACGACCGCTGTGTGTCTCTGGCGGACTGTGGCTGTGTGGACACCAGTGGAGGCTACCACCCTGTAAGTGGAGCTGACTTTAAATCAGTCTGCAGCAGTCACATCATTACATCACTGGAGTCTGGAGATGTTTTCCGTGTGTTTAATCTGCACTGTGTTCAACAGGCAGGTGATGACTGGTACTTAGAGGGTTGTATGCAGAAGTGTGAGTGTCACAGTGGAGGTCTGATCCAGTGTCGTAACACTAGCTGTGAACCAGCTACGGAGAGCTGCCAGCTTCATGATGGAGAGTATGAATGCCGCCCTCTGGGTACGTCTATTACTGAGAATTTACCTTCATGTAATCAGCAAATATTTGATAAATGAACTCATTCTTCTATTTCCTGTGCTGTGTGCGTGTACAGTTTCAACAACTCCTGGACCAACTACATCAAAACCAATTACAACCAAACCACCAAGTATGACATGTTCTTCTTGATATTTTCCAGTTATTTTTCATACGGAAACTCATTCTTCTATTCTCTTTGTATGTGCACAGATCCCTGTCCTCCTAATGCAGAGTATATAGATTGTGGTCCAGCTTGTATCCCCACCTGTATGGCACCCTCCACCAACTGTTCTGGTTCATGTATCAGTGGCTGTTTCTGCAAACCGGGGTTTGTCTTCAAGGGACGACACTGTGTGCCACTGGAGAAATGTGGCTGTTTGGATGACCAGAATAACTATTATGAGGTAAAGCGTCATGGTTACTGTAGTATTCAGGTATAAATAAGTTTGTTTTTGGAGAGAAATACTGACATAGGAGTAAAGGGTAGGTTAGCTCTGCCGTAAATTTGGAGCAGAATGATTATTGATCTATTTTTCCATTTTGTTTCAGCCTGGTGAAGTTGTATTTGGAGATGGCTGTACAAAGCTGTGTCGCTGTGCAGGGAACTACACTTTGGAATGTGTCGATAACTCCTGTGACCCCACTGAAGAGTGTCGAGAGGTTAACGGTGTTCCAGCCTGTTATCCTAAAGGTAATAATTTTTCATAAAATCATAAAGGCATGAAAATATGTTTGTGAATTTGAGATTTATAGTGAGGTACCTGAAGCTGAATAGAGGGCCTGATCTGAACCTGAGTGGTGTGTTATTATTGGTTATATGTGCCCAACAGAATATAATTGAAAGTGATGTGTTTAAAGAAGCATTCACACCATGATAGTCTGGGGGATTCGGTTTCATTGGGCACAGAATTCTGAAAAATCCCACACTTTGGTTTGGTTTTCTTTCACAATGCACTTTATTGAAGCAAAACAAACTGCCTGAAAAACATCACACAGTTACAAAAACGACTCACTAGTTGCTGTATTCCTTGAAACAACCACCGACCAAGAAGAAAAAAGGCAGGTTGAAGAAGACAATCCTGCTCTTCGATTGGCCAGCAGTCAAGCAGAAATCCTTCCTCTTCAGCCAGCTCATTCATTAAAAATGGTGGAGCAACACCAAATTTATAAACTAATGGTTTTGACAAGAAGCTGTCCTGTATGAGCAGGAGAAACAGGGAGATAACCAGCATGTTGCTCTACAATGTGATCTACGTCACTTCCTCTCCTTGGTTCCTGGATGGTTAATTTGCTTTTACGCTGCAAGTGAACCACACCAGGTTTTACTTGCAAGTCAACCAAGACCCCCATTTTTAAGCAGGCCAGATTTAGTCTGCACCAATGTGAATAAGCAGTCACATAACTCCAAATGAACTGTACTATCCTGGGAAGTGGAGCAGATTGAATTTAAAATGGACCAAACAGAGCCTGTGTGAATGTGCCCTAATCGACGTAATTGTTTTCAGAGCATCTTGGACCTCAAGGGTAGTTGTTGACTTTGTGGACTTCTTATTAAACTTGGGACTTTATATCTTAGGCACTTGGGTCATGAATTGAATCAGATAGACTGAAGACTGTTGGACAGTCATTGTAAAACCAAGGATGATGTGTTTGTTATGCATATTGACAGTGTTTATCACAATTTTCTTCTGGGATTAAAATTGTAATAACTGAGTGTTTTTCATTTAATTTTTATTTAAATGTTCATGTACACAATATGCTTAGCAGCAACTGTCAGGGGTTCATGTCCATTGGATACTCATTTTGCATCATGAAGGGGATGGGGAAATGAAGTCTGAGTGGGCCATAGTCATTCCCTCTTTTGTAGATCTGGCTACTATTGTGAGAAGTTTGTTAGTAGCTGTATTGATGGCAAACCTTCGTAATGATTCGGGTAAAGAATGGGATTGTCAAAGAATAAGCTTGAAATATATATGGCTGACTGAAACTTGAGCTATTATGTTGTAGTAGAAAGAATACTATGAGGAGTTCCCAAACCTAACGAACTTCTGTTTGTGGATTAGAATACTTGAAGACTTAGGGGAAGCTTTGGCCATATCCTTGGAGGAGGTTGCTCCAGTAAGCAACATGCTCTTTTCAGAAACTAAAGGCTTTAGACATTGTTGGACTCTTCCGGTTAACACCCTTTTTAGATAGTACTCCTTTTAAAAAACAGATTCCAGAAGGTAAACTCCAACTTTATTATGCTATTGAACTCCAATCCTCAGCCTCACTGGGGCAGATTATTCCAGAATGCAGATAAAAAAATCTCCTCCTGACTGTTCTGTCTGTCCACGCTGTGCAACCTTTGGGATCAGTTCTTTAGCCCTGATAGTCTGCTCGTGGGGGTCTTGGGGTTTTTGACCATCCCATAAATGTGCCTCTTGAAACCTTGTCCCCAAGATGGATCTAGTGGGGTCATGCAGGAGTGATTTAGGAGTTACTATGAATAGTCCATTTCCTGTATCACTAAAATGAGAGCTGCGTTCTTGTACTTGACACAAAATCAAACTGCCAAGGAGTTGGTGGGAAGGATCCAAAGACAGAGCCAAACTTGGTCCTGCTTGGCAGCATAACTCAAATAATGACACAGATGATGGTTATTTTAATTTAAAGAGACAACCTCCATAGTTCGATGGACTTGACAAGGGTATTTGAAAGATCGTGACTAAATCCAGGGTTTTATACAGAGACAAAACCCAGGGCAAGGGCCAAACCAGGAATTCTATGTACAAGAGCAAACTGTAAACAACAAGAACCAATAACTTCAGGATAACATAAGCACAGCAGCCAACTAAACGTATAACAATCTGGTATCAAGTAAGTGCTGCAACCAGGCATTTGTGAAGGTGGCGACCTACAGGCAGCGGCTGTAACCCTGACATGAACACCAGAGAGACAGACCTTTTGAAATCATCCTTTCAATCCAGGACTGATACACCCTTGATCTACCACTAATGTGACTGTGAGCCATCAACAGAGGCAGTAATAAAGGCAAAAGAGACCTGCATCAGTGTGTACTTACAGACAGGAATCGTACCATTGCAGAAACAATGGACCCACAAGTAAAATCCAACTACGACTAATATGTATTTCTTTCATTTGTTATACCATTAGGTACATCAACCTGCATAGCATCTGGTGATCCTCACTACACCACCTTCGACAAACACACATACAATTTCATGGGCAACTGTAGCTATCTGATGTCTGCACGCTGCAACGACACAAGCCTGCCATACTTTGAGGTCCACACTGACAATGAAAATCGATATAACACTCCCACCATCTCCTATGTGAAGGCTGTACATGTATATGTGCACATGCAGAAAATCTCCATCCTGAAAGGTGGTACTGTTCAAGTAAGTAAGGAGGGCATGAACTGTAAAACTAACACAGCCATCACCTATACACATATACACAAGTAATATTGTTTTGATATTGTTTGAATTTTTTTTTCACAATTTCTGCAACTCTTTTTCCCATAGGTGAATGGGACCAACACCAACCTACCAGTGACTCCAGTCTCTGGTGTTTCTGTGTTCCAATCAGGAAAACATTACACCGTGTCCATGGACTTTGGTGTAACTGTTCGCTATGATGGAAACCATTTCATGGATATCAAAGTAATCAAAGAGTGAGTATGAACTTAACACACAGAGAGTAGCGTTTATTGGAGGCATTGATTCATATGGTGCAAGCAATATTGATCTTGCAAACAAGAAATGTGTCTGACAGAACCTTTGCTCTAACTTATAGTATCTACAATAAAATTCTAACTTTGCTTGTGTGTGCGTGTGTGTGATCTGCAGCTATCAGGATAAACTGTGTGGACTGTGTGGAGACTATAATGGAAATGCTAAAGATGATTTCCGCAAACCAAATGGAACCATGGCAACCAATGCTGATGAATTTGGACACAGCTGGAATACTGATCCTGAGTGAGTCATGCATAGACTCAAGAGTACTTACATTCTTCTAAAAACTAACATAACACAAAAAGTGTGAAATGCTCAAACCATTGTTGGCAGATCGATTAGTTCAGACTGTAATTAATGATGACAAAGTGTAACTTGGTAACGTCTGTGTTGGCAGGTGTAATAAGAAACCCAACAGCACCATTCCTGGATGTGATGATGAGGAGAAGGAATTATATGAGAGCTCTGGATACTGTGGTATTCTGCTGGACAAAAAGGGTCCGTTTGCTGTGTGCCACCCCAAAGTCAACCCCAATGTATGTCCATGTTCTTCCTTCTTCTGTCTGACATCGATAGGAAAAATTCTTATCTGTTAAATTTTAGTGAGTTTGTTTCAGTAGAAAACCAAAAGTTGCTACAGTGAAGACCTTAGTGGTCACTACAGCAATGCAGCAGCCAGAGGGAGAAATCTGAATGTCTGATCTGAGATTACTGTTGGCACGAAGCGTTGTAACTCAACAAACTGATTGTGTGTCTCCAGAATTACTTCAGAGACTGTTTGTTTGACTTGTGTGAGTTGGATGGAGCCAAACCTATTCTGTGTGAAGCCATTGAAGCTTACGTCAATGAGTGCCAGGACCGTGGGGTCAACATTGGATCCTGGAGGAATGAAACCTTTTGCCGTGAGTATTGAGTCAATGGATGTTGGGTTGATTGGAAGATTATTTTACATATATGTGTATTTAGACAACTTTCTGAGGGGTGAGGTCAACTGTCAAACAAATGACCATTGGGGACAAAGATAGAAAACCCTGAGACAAAAAGACTGAAATTAAAGTGTCCTGGTTAAATGTGATTTTTCACTTTGCAACAGACCTCAGTTTGGGTCTTTGGCTTGCCATCCATCCATTTTCTACCACTCATCTAAGGTCTGGTCCTGGAGGCAGCTGCTTATGCAGAGAAGCACAGATTTCCTTTACTTGGCCCATTCTTCTAGCTCGTCCTCGGGGATTCCGGGGTGTTCCCAGGCCAGTGATGTATTCTCTCCAGCATGCTTTGGATTTTGCGTGGGATCTCCTCACAATGGGACATTTTTGGAAAACCTCCCTAGGGAGGCGTCCAGAAGGCATCCTAACCAGACATCCAGAAATGCCAGCTCATCTGGCTCTTCTGGATGTGGAGGAGTAGCAGTTCTCCTCCTGGATGACTGAGCTTTTCACCTTATTTGGAAGGGAGAGTCCAGACACCATGTGAAAAAAACTCCTTTCAGCCACTTGTATCTGCAATCTCGTTCATTCTGAAACTACCCACAGCTACTGATCATTCATGAGGGTAGGAACGTAGATCAACTGGAAAATCAAGAGCTTCTCCTTTCAACTTAGCTTGTTCTTCACCACAACACTGCTGATGCTAAATCCATCCACATGTTGATCTTATACTCCGTTCTTCCCCCAGTCATGAACAAGAGTCCAATATATTTGAACTCTTCCACTTGGGAACCAGAGAGGACTCTGCCTCTTTTCCGGTTGAGGACCATGGTCTCAGATTTGGAGGTTCTAAACCTCATTCCAATCACTTCACAATTCGCTGCAAACCTCTCAAGTGAGAGTTAGAAATCACAATCTGATGGAAACAATATGCATCATCTGCAAAAGTAGAGACAGAAACCAGAGTCCACCAAACTGGACTCCCTGAACTCCCTGGCTGATCCTAAAAGTTTTGTCCATTAAAGTAATTAACAGAATTGGTAACAAACGGAAGCCTTGGCGAGCTCCAACCTTCAACAAAAATGTGTCTGACTTAATGCCGGGAATGTGAACCCATCTCTGACACTAATCATACAGGGGCTGAACAGCCCTTATCAGAGGTTCTGGTACCCTGTTCCCTCAAAGCACTCACGACAACACTCCCAAAGATACACAGTAAAATGCTTCTTCCAAGTCCAAATAGCACATGTATACTAGCTCAGTGGAGTATTTCAAATTTCTGACAGATACATCAAAGTCTGGAGTTGGAAAGAGCTTACTTTGTATGGTTGGATGCTGTGATTCAGAATCTTTATGAAGAGGTCTTAGGAGGGATCAGCTGATGAAGAAAACTGTCTCTAATCAATATTTTCCAAATAAACCTCTGACTTCAGCCTTTTTTGTTTTCCCCAGCACTCACCTGCCCCCCCAACAGCCACTATGAGCCTTGTGCAGACCCCTGTCAAGAGACGTGCTCTGGGAAACCTCCGTTCTGTGGTGGGCCCTGCTCGGAGGGCTGTGTGTGTGATCCTGGATTTGTTTTGAGTGCTGGAAAATGTGTGAAGAAGAATTCATGTGGCTGCAAACACACCAACGGCCAGTACTATGAGGTAGAGTGTGTGTTAGAGTCTGAAGTGTGTTGTGTTGTATGTGTGTTAGAGTCTGAAATGTGTTGTGTGTGTGTTAGAGTCTGATGTGTGTTGTGTTTGTTTCAGCCTGGAGAGGAGTTTTATGTGGAAGACTGTAAACTCAAGTGTAGGTGTGACGCCCCCTTCGTTACCTGCTTTGCCTCTGACTGCCCTCCGATGCACGAGTGTAAACTCCAGGACGGAGAGCTTGGCTGTTATCCCACCAGTAAGTTAACAGACGCTGCAGAACCAGACAGGTCAGGGTTCTAAACTGAACACCAACACTGTGCTGTTTGACTTCAGTTCTTAAAGCTTTTAGTTTGTAAAGCTTTCCAACAGGTTTAACAACTCAGTCTCATGGTAAAAACTTGAATTGGTCCAGAGGAACCACACTATAGTTCTGCAATAAAGACTCAGAACCTGTCCAGTACTTCAGGTTCTGCTGTGATACTGCTCTGATCCTGTAACCACCTTAATGGCTTGATGATGTCGATAGTTGGTTTGTCAGTAGGAGAAAAAATATCATAAGATGCTCCATCTCTTTCAGGCTCTCAGGACTGTGTAGTATCTGGAGATCCTCACTACAACACGTTTGACAAGAAGTTCTTCAGCTTCATGGGAACTTGCACCTACACACTGGCCAGAACATGCAGGAACACCACAGGTAGGAGAACATTGACACACTGATGTCAGAATACCTTCACTGGAACAGGTCGTTGTGGTTTATTTGTCTAATAGCACGGAGAGTTTTGGACAGAGTTCTGGATGGATTTGTATAAAAATTTCACCTCACAGTTGGACCTGGTCCAACTTAGAGGTGATTTAATCTTCATGATCATGAGCCTTCATATTCAGCAGTCGCATGACCTGAATGAACCAATGATTTCCAGGATTTCAGATGTTTTCAGGTGGAAACATATCAGTGTGTCAGTATTTCTCACTAGAACTTGAAGAGTTTGATTTATGACCATCAGATTCCTTCAGAAAATGACTGCTGCCTCACAGTTCAGTGGATCCAGTTTTAGCTCAGTTCTAACTTGTCCCTGTGCAGGTCCCTGGTTCTCTGTGGAAGGGAAGAACGAGGAGAGAGGAGCTCCAGGTCTGTCCTATCTGAGGAAACTCTATGTCACTGTGAATGGGATCACTGTGACCCTGATGAAGGCCAGGAGAACTCTGGTCAGTATGAACAGATCTGTTCTTCCCCATCATCCTCCCTGAGTTCAGACTCAGGACCTTTGTTAGCTAAAGCAGCAGACAGGTGTGGTGTGTTCATGGTTTCAACCTCTATCATGCAGGTGAATGGTGTCCGTGTAGCCCTCCCACATTCCCCCTCCTCTCTCATGTCCCTCAGCCTGGCCGGTCAGTACATCACCCTGCAGACCCCCTTTGGGCTGCAGGTCCGTTGGGATGGAAACCATTATGCCCAGATCTCAGTTCCCAGGTTGGTGCAGAGCTTCAAGAGAAAACCATAAATGACAGAACTTTGTAGAAGCTGATACATATGCTGCTGTGTTTTAGATTAGATCCATATTTTACACCAACTCTACATTCAGATGCTCCTCTGAATGCTCCTCATTCAGAGGAGGAAATGAAAACTTTTCCAGAGTGAATTTAGACATGTCTTTGTTCCTCCAGCTCCTACTACGACCAGATGTGTGGCCTCTGTGGCGACTATGATGGAAACCCAGACAATGACTTCACCAGACCAGATGGCACCTTGGTGGGAAACGTCAATGACTTTGGGAACAGCTGGCAGACGAAAGAAGACGAGGACGAAACGTGAGTTGAGAAAAAAAAAATCATACAATTTACTGTTTGAGCAGCTGACTGTGAAAACCACGAAGATCTCTGTTGCCCTCAGAGCGTACAGGACATTGTAGTATTTATGTTATAATCCATTGGTTGGGAGTTAGTTAATGGAATTAAATTGAATGAAGTGATATTAAATTTAATACATATTAGTTTTCCTAGAGGGAAAATGCAATATACTGCGTGTTTTTTCTTTTTAAATAGAATTAAGGAAATATAGAAAAAATCATTGAAGCTTCTGTGTTGCATTTCAAGTCTAGTCTTTTGTCCAGCAGAACTCCAAGGTACTTGTATTCCTCTACCACCTTCACCCCTTCTCCCAGGATGTAAACAGTGCCCTGTTTACCCCTCTTTCTCTTGAAGTCAACAATCATCTCTTTTGTTTTGTGTTCACTGTTTCTCACAAACTGATCAGTTCACTGCAGTCAATCAAAAAAATTATTTATAAAGTGCTTTTCATGCACAATGCTAAAAAAGTGCATTACATAATAAAAATAATTTATGCACATAAAAAGCCTTTATACACCAGAGTATATAACAGCAATTTAAAAACACACCTCATTATAGTCTCTTTCACACACAATCAGACACACAAATGAAGCGCATGTACACCAGCACAGGAACCATACATATCATATCAGGTCTAAGTCCACACTGTTGTGTTTGTTGTGTGGGTTCTTCAATAACAACACCAGGGTTTGACGAGCTGTGGGTAGTGACCGAAAGAACACGATCACGAATACAAGCGGCCGAAATGAGTTTTCTCCGTATGGTGGCTGGGTTCTCCCTTAGCGATACGGTGAGAAGCTCAGTGATCCGGGAGGGGCTCAGAGTAGAGTTGCTGGTCTGGTCAGGCTGCCTCCTGGATGCCTCCCTGGTGAGGTGTTCCGGGCAAGTCCCACTGGAAAGAGGCCCCGGGGAAGACCCAGGACACGCTGGATGGACTACATCTCTCGGCTGTCCTGGGAACGCCTCAGGATCCCCCTGTGATGTTTGAATGTGGCTGGGGAGTGGGAAGTCTGGCTTTCCCTGCTTAGGCAGCTGCCCCTGTGACTTGACTCCGGATAAGTGGCAGACAATGGATGGATGGATGGTTTTAACTTGAAGAGACCGAGTTTTATATACAAAGTCAGGATCAATACATGTCTGTAGGGTTCAGCTCTTCCCACCAGGGCCATATATTCACTCTCGCTTGTTCACGTTCGTTTACAGCTGACGTAAAACATATATATATATATATATATGCATACATGCACAAAGAGGAAAACCGTTATTTGTCCTTATCATTACACACACCACAGCCATAGGGCTGCCGTGCAGGAACCCTGGCCACCCGAACAAGGGCAGTCACCGTGGCAGCAACCCTGCAGACTGAGTAGGCAAAGCTACCGGTGTGGAGGATACCCAGGAGGAAAGTACTGGAGTTTAAAAGTTAACACAAGATCAAATAAACTTTAAACAATAAGAACAGATAAGAGCGACAAAGATAAAGGTGTTCATGAAGATGAGAAAATAAAATAAAATGGAGTAAAAATAAAGTTTAAAAAAAGGAGTTCATAAAAACAGCATACATGTTAAAACAAAACAACAAAACAGAGAGCCACATAAATAGGCGGTATTTAAAATAAGCAGCAAAGTATAGAATTAAAGGGACAACAAGCAGAAAGTTATTATTTTTAGATTGAAGGAAATAAATTATTGCTATGTGAAAAACCAGAGCATTTGGAGTATAGCATGAAATCACACATCGTCTCTCTGTGTTGATCTCCAGCCCCGTGTTTACCAGCCGGTCCGGCCATGCGTTCATGTATGTTGTTGTGAATCACTGCCTCCTCTCTTCTCTCCGACCTCTCGGCCGTCCCTCCCTATAAAAAACTTCAGCCAGAGAGCTGAAGCAAAATGGCGGAGAGTGGAACAAAACGTTGACTGGAACACGACCAGGATCTGACATAATCTCTAAAAACAACAGTTGTTGGCGAAAAAGTTGTCAGATAAAAAAAAGGAACATAACCCGGATTAACATTGAGCTTGTATTTCCAATTTCCAAAGAGAAGAGCTCTGCGAGAGCTAAAGGGACTACAATTTGACTTGGAGCTAGCTCTTCTCCTGGACAGTAAGTGATGTAAGTGTCATAAATGTTTTAAATTTAAACCCTAGTTTCCACAAAATGATGACATTGTTTTGCTTAGTGTGTTAGTACTTTCGTGAGTGGACAAGGCGATATGGGTGGGAGAAGAGGTAGAGGGCAGCAAAAACTTGCCGTGAAACAATTTTGCTGTTTGTCCCTTTAAATCAGTAAAAAATCTATCAAATCTATAAAAATGATGATAAAATTAACAAGATAAAAAAATCTAATAAACTTCAACTATAAGCTAAGCTAAAAAGGTAGGTCTTGAGCATCATTTTAAAAACATCTACAGTCTCTGCAGCCCTGAGGTTATCTGTCAGGCTGTTCCACAGTTGAGGGCCGTAGTGGTGGAAGTTTTGGTTCTGACTTTGGGAACAACTAAAAGGCCAGTACCAGAGGACCTCAGGGTCCACAAGGGCTCATAATTTAAAAGAAGGTCAGATAAATAATAAGGCCCAAATACATTAAGACATTTATAAAGTACTAAAAGAACCTCTAAATCTATCCTGAAATGCATGGGGGAGCTAATACAGTGATTTTGAAATGTGTTCCTGCCCTTTGGTCTTTGTCAGAACACATGGCGTTGAGTTTTGGAGTAATTGTAGGTACTGTACTCAGCTTCTTGTATATACACCCCACGACTGCAGAGTAATTAGAGTATTTCTGCAGATAACAGCACTTAGAGTTGCATTGAAAGTCTGTGGTGTGCAGTGTGAAGAGAAATAGTGAGAGTACAGTCCCTTGTGGTGCTGCTGCTGACCACCATGTCAGACACACAACCTTTTCAGACTCACAAACTGTGGTGTGTTTGTCATAAATCCGGGTGGTTGTAGAGGTATCCACCTGAAATTCATGGAGCTTCTCACATTACAGAGCAGCAGAATGTTTTAAAAGCACTTAAGAAATAAAAGAACGTTATCCTCAAAATGCTGCCTGATGTTGTCTAGATGAGAGTGGCCTCTCTGAACCAGGAAGATGATGGCATCTTCAAACCCAAGAACATTACGATGAGCAAACTGTAGTCCTGAAAGGTATTGACTTGTTTACTGAGGTGACCCAATAACAGTCTCTGCAGGACTTTCATGATGTGAGATGTTAGGGCAACTGGTCTGTATTAATTTGGTTCAGATGCTTGGGATATTTTAGGCACTGGAACAAGGCAGGATGTTTTCCACAGCACGGGAACTCTTTTCTTAAACCACCAGGTCTGAAAAGGTGCTGAAGAGTCAAACATAGTTGTTCTGAGCAGGTTCTCAGAACCCAGGGGCTGACACCATCTGGACCTGCAGCCTTGTTCAGGTTCAGTTTCTTCAGTTGCTTCTTCAACCTGACTGCAGGAAACAGACAGGCTAGAGGTGGAGGCAAAGGAAGTTTCTGTATGTTTTGATGTGGAGGTAGATGAGGCTGTGTTAAGGTCCATGAGTGAGCAGCAGGGTGACAGAGTGGAGGTGTGGCAGGAAAGCTGTGGGCTCATGGAGGATGTGTGGTCTTTTGAGCTGGATGCGGGGATGTGGGGATAATAGTTATACTGACAGTTAACAGTAATTTCCATTGCTGATTCCTGTTTGGATCTTCAGTGTGATTCAATTTGAATGAAATATACCTGTGTTGTTCAGATGTAACTCAGGAACTAACCCTGATCCGGATTGTGACCCAAACCTGGAGGCTGAGGTAGTGAAACCGGACAAGTGTGGCAAAATCAAAGACCCTGCTGGACCCTTCAGGTGAGACAAAAACCTGTTGTTTGCTGTGCAAGTCAGGATCCAGCTGATCCTCACACTGACTCTAAATCCCTTGAAATCCTCACATCATGACCTCAGCTGTCTGACAGACCATGGTTTAATACAGTTATTTATCTCTGATTGTTAGTTTCTGAACTCACATTTTAAACACTTTCTTCCTCCTCTTCTTCCTCTTTGTCTAACAGACTCTTTGTCTTTGTTCCAGGGAGTGTATCAGTGTGGTGGATCCTACTCCGTTTTTCCAGAGTTGTGTCTATGACATGTGCCAGTTGGGCGGTCAGCAGCAAGCACTATGTGACCAGCTCCAGGCCTACACTGATGCCTGCCAACGGGCCGGAGCCACGGTCCACCAGTGGAGGACTCCAGAGTTCTGCCGTAAGTTCAAAACGACCAAACAGGACCATCTGTAGCAGAAGCAGCCTCATTATCATATCCACATCCTTTTTTTTTAAACCTGTCCTGTCCAGCACCATAGCAAGCAAAATGATAATCTGGTTGCTGTATCGTATGAACTGCTGTATCAATACTGTATTGTATGAACAAATTTGCTCTGCCAAGGGGAGGTTTTATTGGTATAAGTCTCCTCTTGATAATCTGATTCATTTATTTATTTACTGCGAATCATGGAATCTATGTAATCTTGCTGGACCTGACTGGAGGCGACAGAAAAAGAAGCAAAAGCTAAAGAAAAGAGAGGAGACAAAAACACTACAGACAGAAGGCAACTACCCTTCAATCCAAACTATCACCAGACAACAAACTGTTACACTTGTACATGAACACACCAGAAAATTTCCCACAGCTTTTACTGAAAAACAGAGCTGCTAAGTCATTAAGAGTTCGTAAATAATTACCAAATCAAAAAGACGTATCACAAAAATAGCACAACAACAACTAGATACTAACTCAGGAAAAAAAAGAAAAATGATCTCTTAGTATATAAACCCACTGGACAACTCAGTGACTGTGTCAGCGCGCAGAGAATGAGGAATAACGAGTGATCAGTAATGAGGAGTGGTGAGTGTGATTGTGCAAATGCGACCACGCTTCTACGGAGATTCGAGGCAGACCAGGGCAGCCCAGAGACCCGGGCCCTTAGCGGCAGCCCCGGAGCAGGAACCCAAGCCACCCCACCCCGAAGACGACTCCAGCCCCACCCGTGGGGTGGCAGACGGGAGCCCCAGCCAGAGCCCCCCGCGGTCTTGGGCCACAGACCCCAGTGAGCCAAGATCGGCAGCCGCCCTGGATGGCCGGCCCCACCAGGGACCGGCCATCCAGGGCATCCCGGGTGAAGGGTCCAGGGCCCCAGGAGCCCAGAGGCTGCCCCCCACAGATAGAGGGTCCACACCATGCCCAGGAGAACCAGGCCCCCCCAGACAACTACCTGGCGTAGGCCAGCGCAGACCCCGGGAACCAGGGCGCCATCGACCCCCCCCCCCCTGCCCTGACCTCCACCTACTCCAATCTCCACCCCATATAACCCCACACTCACACCCTCCCCTGTGCTGTAGACATGAGCACTCACTATCACACAGTCAATCATAACCCTCCCACCATGCCCTGTGGGGGACGTCCCAGGCGGACTAGAGAACGGCGAGCCCCAAGCACGGTCCACACCACCACCCCCAGCAGCCCCCCCGACCCAACCCAGATGTGGCATACCTGGCACACCCCAGAGCCAGCAGCCCACTAGCGCAGCCAATCCGTGTCCCGGCCCCTGGGGCAACCACCTCCCCCCGCCCACCCCTGACCACACCCAGGGGGAACAAGGATGTGAGAGGTCCCCATTACTCTCTCCCTCCCCGCTCCTGACTGTTTATGAAGTGTGTGTTGTTTGCAACTAAAATTGAACTGCATGAGACGCCTCCCAGATGTTGTTTGTTTGCCACTTAAATGGCCCCCTCTGCTCCACCCCGCATGACGTGCACGACTCCCAAGTCCCTACGTGTGTGTGTGTGTGTGTGTGTGTGTGTGAGAGAGAGAGAGAGAGAGAGATGGAGAGAGAGTAGGAAAGAAGAGGAGTCTGGGGATGTAAGTCCAGAGGGAAGCAAACTTCATACCCACATCCTAATGCTCTTCTTCTCTCCCCCCCTCATCATCCTCATTTGTTTCTTCTGCAGCCCTGGCCTGTCCTCCAAACAGCTCCTACTCCCTGTGCGTGAGCTCATGTCCTGAAACCTGTGTGGGCATGGTGGGACCACCCGGCTGTGAGGAGGTGTGTGTGGAAGGCTGTGAGTGTAACCCGGGCTTCATCCTGAGTGACGACCGCTGTGTGTCTCTGGCGGACTGTGGCTGTGTGGACACCAGTGGAGGCTACCACCCTGTAAGTGGAGCTGACTTTAACTCAGTCTGCAGCAGTCACATCATTACATCACTGGAGTCTGGAGATGTTTTCCGTGTGTTTAATCTGCACTGTGTTCAACAGGCAGGTGATGACTGGTACTTAGAGGGTTGTATGCAGAAGTGTGAGTGTCACAGTGGAGGTCTGATCCAGTGTCGTAACACTAGCTGTGAACCAGCTACGGAGAGCTGCCAGCTTCATGATGGAGAGTATGAATGCCGCCCTCTGGGTACGTCTATTACTGAGAATTTACCTTCATGTAATCAGCAAATATTTGATAAATGAACTCATTCTTCTATTTCCTGTGCTGTGTGCGTGTACAGTTTCAACAACTCCTGGACCAACTACATCAAAACCAATTACAACCAAACCACCAAGTATGACATGTTCTTCTTGATATTTTCCAGTTATTTTTCATACGGAAACTCATTCTTCTATTCTCTTTGTATGTGCACAGATCCCTGTCCTCCTAATGCGGAGTATATAGATTGTGGTCCAGCTTGTATCCCCACCTGTATGGCACCCTCCACCAACTGTTCTGGTTCATGTATCAGTGGCTGTTTCTGCAAACCGGGGTTTGTCTTCAAGGGACGACACTGTGTGCCACTGGAGAAATGTGGCTGTTTGGATGACCAGAATAACTATTATGAGGTAAAGCGTCATGGTTACTGTAGTATTCAGGTATAAATAAGTTTGTTTTTGGAGAGAAATACTGACATAGGAGTAAAGGGTAGGTTAGCGCTGCCGTAAATTTGGAGCAGAATGATTATTGATCTATTTTTCCATTTTGTTTCAGCCTGGTGAAGTTGTAGTTGGAGATGGCTGTACAAAGCTGTGTCGCTGTGCAGGGAACTACACTTTGGAATGTGTCGATAACTCCTGTGACCCCACTGAAGAGTGTCGAGAGGTTAACGGTGTTCCAGCCTGTTATCCTAAAGGTAATAATTTTTCATAAAATCATAAAGGCATGAAAATATGTTTGTGAATTTGAGATTTAAAGTGAGGTACCTGAAGCTGAATAGATGGCCTGATCTGAACTTGAGTGGTGTGTTGTCATTGGTTATATGTGCCCAACAGAATATAATTGAAAGTGATGTGTTTAAAGAAGCATTCACACCATGATAGTCCGGGGGATTCGGTTTCATTGGGCACAGAATTCTGAAAAATCCCACACTTTGGTTTGGTTTTCTTTCACAATGCACTTTATTGAAGCAAAACAAACTGCCTGAAAAACATCACACAGTTACAAAAACGACTCACTAGTTGCTGTATTCCTTGAAACAACCACCGACCAAGAAGAAAAAAGGCAGGTTGAAGAAGACAATCCTGCTCTTCGATTGGCCAGCAGTCAAGCAGAAATCCTTCCTCTTCAGCCAGCTCAGTCATTTAAAATAAACGGTGGAGCAACACCAAGTTTATAAACTAATGGTTTTGACAAGAAGCTGTCCTGTATGAGCAGGAGAAACAGGGAGATAACCAGCATGTTGCTCTACAATGTGATCTACGTCACTTCCTCTCCTTGGTTCCTGGATGGTTAATTTGCTTTTACGCTGCAAGCGAACCACACCAGGCTTTACTTGCAAGTCAACCAAGACCCCCATTTTTAAGCAGGCCAGATTTAGTCTGCACCAATGTGAATAAGCAGTCACATAACTCCAAATGAACTGTACTATCCTGGGAAGTGGAGCAGATTGAATTTAAAATGGACCAAACAGAGCCTGTGTGAATGTGCCCTAATCGACGTAATTGTTTTCAGAGCATCTTGGACCTCAAGGGTAGTTGTTGACTTTGTGGACTTCTTATTAAACTTGGGACTTTATATCTTAGGCACTTGGGTCATGAATTGAATCAGATAGACTGAAGACTGTTGGACAGTCATTGTAAAACCAAGGATGATGTGTTTGTTATGCATATTGACAGTGTTCATTACAATTTTCTTCTGGGATTAAAATTGTAATAACTGAGTGTTTTTTCATTTAATTTTTATTTAAATGTTCATGTACACAATATGCTTAGCAGCAACTGTCAGGGGTTCATGTCCATTGGATACTCATTTTGCATCATGAAGGGGATGGGGACATGAAGTCTGAGTGGGCCATAGTCATTCCCTCTTTTGTAGATCTGGCTACTATTGTGAGAAGTTTGTTAGTAGCTGTATTGATGGCAAACCTTCGCAATGATTCAGGTAAAGAATGGGATTGTCAAAGAATAAGCTTGAAATATATATGGCTGACTGAAACTTGAGCTATTATGTTGTAGTAGAAAGAATACTATGAGGAGTTCCCAAACCTAACGAACTTGTGTGTGTGGATAAGAATACTTGAAGACTTAGGGGAAGCTTTGGCCATATCCTTGGGGGAGGTTGCTCCAGTAAGCAACATGCTCTTTTCAGAAACTAAAGGCTTTAGACATTGTTGGACTCTTCCGGTTAACACCCTTTTTAGATAGTACTCCTTTTAAAAAACAGATTCCAGAAGGTAAACTCCAACTTTATTATGCTATTGAACTCCAATCCTCAGCCTCACTGGGGCAGATTATTCCAGAATGCAGATAAAAAAATCTCCTCCTGACTGTTCTGTCTGTCCACGCTGTGCAACCTTTGGGATCAGTTCTTTAGCCCTGATAGTCTGCTCGTGGGGGTCTTGGGGTTTTTGACCATCCCATAAATGTGCCTCTTGAAACCTTGTCCCCAAGATGGATCTAGTGGGGTCATGCAGGAGTGATTTAGGAGTTACTATGAATAGTCCATTTCCTGTATCACTAAAATGAGAGCTGCGTTCTTGTACTTGACACAAAATCAAACTGCCAAGGAGTTGGTGGGAAGGATCCAAAGACAGAGCCAAACTTGGTCCTGCTTGGCAGCATAACTCAAATAATGACACAGATGATGGTTATTTTAATTTAAAGAGACAACCTCCATAGTTCGATGGACTTGACAAGGGTATTTGAAAGATCGTGACTAAATCCAGGGTTTTATACAGAGACAAAACCCAGGGCAAGGGCCAAACCAGGAATTCTATGTACAAGAGCAAACTGTAAACAACAAGAACCAATAACTTCAGGATAACATAAGCACAGCAGCCAACTAAACGTATAACAATCTGGTATCAAGTAAGTGCTGCAACCAGGCATTTGTGAAGGTGGCGACCTACAGGCAGCGGCTGTAACCCTGACATGAACACCAGAGAGACAGACCTTTTGAAATCATCCTTTCAATCCAGGACTGATACACCCTTGATCTACCACTAATGTGACTGTGAGCCATCAACAGAGGCAGTAATAAAGGCAAAAGAGACCTGCATCAGTGTTTACTTACAGACAGGAATCGTACCATTGCAGAAACAATGGACCCACAAGTAAAATCCAACTACGACTAATATGTATTTCTTTCATTTGTTATACCATTAGGTACATCAACCTGCATAGCATCTGGTGATCCTCACTACACCACCTTCGACAAACACACATACAATTTCATGGGCAACTGTAGCTATCTGATGTCTGCACGCTGCAACGACACAAGCCTGCCATACTTTGAGGTCCACACTGACAATGAAAATCGATATAACACTCCCACCATCTCCTATGTGAAGGCTGTACATGTATATGTGCACATGCAGAAAATCTCCATCCTGAAAGGTGGTACTGTTCAAGTAAGTAAGGAGGGCATGAACTGTAAAACTGACACAGCCATCACTTATACACATATATACAAATAATATTGTTTTGATATTGTTAGAATTTTTTTTTTTTTCACAATTTCCGTAACTCTTTTTCCCTTAGGTGAATGGGACCAACACCAACCTACCAGTGACTCCAGTCTCTGGTGTTTCTGTGTTCCAATCAGGAAAACATTACACCGTGTCCATGGACTTTGGTGTAACTGTTCGCTATGATGGAAACCATTTCATGGATATCAAAGTAATCAAAGAGTGAGTATGGACTTACCACACAGAGAGTAGCGTTTATTGGAGGCATTGATTCATATGGTGCAAACAATCTTGATCTTGCAAACAAGAAATGTGTCTGACTGAACCTTTGCTCTAACTTATAGTATCTACAATAAAATTCCAACTTTGCTTGTGTGTGCGTCTGTGTGTGTGTGTGTGATCTGCAGCTATCAGGATAAACTGTGTGGACTGTGTGGAGACTATAATGGAAATGCTAAAGATGATTTCCGCAAACCAAATGGAACCATGGCAACCAATGCTGATGAATTTGGACACAGCTGGAATACTGATCCTGAGTGAGTCATGCATAGACTCAAGAGTACTTACATTCTTCTAAAAACTAACATAACACACAAAGTGTGAAATGCTCAAACCATTGTTGTCAGATCGATTAGTTCAGACTGTAATTAATGAGGACAAAGTGTAACTTGGTAACGTATGTGTTGGCAGATGTAATAAGAAACCCAACAGCACCATTCCTGGATGTGATGATGAGGAGAAGGAATTATATGAGAGCTCTGGATACTGTGGTATTCTGCTGGACAAAAAGGGTCCGTTTGCTGTGTGCCATCCCAAAGTCAACCCCAATGTATGTCCATGTTCTTCCTTCTTCTGTCTGACATCGATAGGAAAAATTCTTATCTGTTAAGTTTTAGTGAGTTTGTTTCAGTAAAAAAACAAAAGTTACTACAGTGAAGACCTTAGTGGTCACTACAGCAACGCAGCAGCCACAGAGAGAAATCTGAATGTCTGATCTGAGATTACTGTTGGCACGAAGCGTTGTAACTCAACAAACTGATTGTGTGTCTCCAGAATTACTTCAGAGACTGTTTGTTTGACTTGTGTGAGTTGGATGGAGCCAAACCTATTCTGTGTGAAGCCATTGAAGCTTACGTCAATGAGTGCCAGGACCGTGGGGTCAACATTGGATCCTGGAGGAATGAAACCTTTTGCCGTGAGTATTGAGTCAATGGATGTTGGGTTGATTGGAAGATTATTATACATATATGTGTATTTAGACAACTTTCTGAGGGGTGAGGTCACCTGTCAAACAAAGGACCACTGAGGAGAAAGATAGAAAACCCTGAGAAGAAAACATTATGAAAAAAAAAAAAAACTCAAACTAAAGTGTCCTGGTTAAATGTGATTTTTCACTTTGCAACAGATCTAAGTTTGGGTCTTTGGATTGCCATCCACCCATTTTCTACCACTCATCTAAGGTCTGGTCCTGGAGTCAGCAACTTAAGCAGAGAAGCACAGATTTCCTTTACTTGGCCCCTTCTTCTAGCTCGTCCTCGGGTGTTCGCCGGCCAGTGTTGTATTCTCTCCAGCATGTTGTGGGTTTTGCGTGGGATCTCCTCACAATGGGACATTTTTGGAACACCTCCCTAGGGAGGCGTCCAGAAGGCATCCTAACCAGACATCCAGAAATGCCAGCTCATCTGGCTCTTCTGGATGTGGAGGAGTAGCAGTTCTCCTCCTGGATGACTGAGCTTTTCACCTTATTTGGAAGGGAGAGTCCAGACACCGTGTGAAAGAAACTCCTTTCAGCCACTTGTATCTGCAATCTCGTTCATTCTGAAACTACCCACAGCTACTGATCATTCATGAGGGTAGGAATGTAGATCAACTGGAAAATCAAGAGTTTCTCCTTTCAACTTAGCTTGTTCTTCACCACAACACTGCTGATGCTAAATCCATCCACATGTTGATCTTATACTCCGTTCTTCCCCCAGTCATGAACAAGAGTCCAATATATTTGAACTCTTCCACTTGGGAACCAGAGAGGACTCTGCCTCTTTTCCGGTTGAGGACCATGGTCTCAGATTTGGAGGTTCTAAACCTCATTCCAATCACTTCACAATTCGCTGCAAACCTCTCAAGTGAGAGTTAGAAATCACAATCTGATGAAAACAATATGCATCATCTGCAAAAGTAGAGACAGAAACCAGAGTCCACCAAACTGGACTCCCTGAACTCCCTGGCTGATCCTAAAAGTTTTGTCCATTAAAGTAATTAACAGAATTGGTAACAAACGGAAGCCTTGGCGAGCTCCAACCTTCAACAAAAATGTGTCTGACTTAATGCCGGGAATGTGAACCCAGCTCTGACACTAATCATACAGGGGCTGAACAGCCCTTATCAGAGGTTCTGGTACCCTGTTCCCTCAAAGCACTCACGACAACACTCCCAAAGATACACAGTAAAATGCTTTTTCCAAGTCCAAATAGCACATGTATACTAGCTCAGTGGAGTATTTCAAATTTCTGACAGATACATCAAAGTCTGGAGTTGGAAAGAGCTTACTTTGTATGGTTGGATGCTGTGACTCAGAATCTTTATGAAGAGGTCTTAGGAGGGATCAGCTGATGAAGAAAACTGTCTCTAATCAATATTTTCCAAATAAACCTCTGACTTCAGCCTTTTTTGTTTTCCCCAGCACTCACCTGCCCCCCCAACAGCCACTATGAGCCTTGTGCAGACCCCTGTCAAGAGACGTGCTCTGGGAAACCTCCGTTCTGTGGTGGGCCCTGCTCTGAGGGCTGTGTGTGTGATCCTGGATTTGTTTTGAGTGCTGGAAAATGTGTGAAGAAGAATTCATGTGGCTGCAAACACACCAACGGCCAGTACTATGAGGTAGAGTGTGTGTTAGAGTCTGAAGTGTGTTGTGTTGTATGTGTGTTAGAGTCTGAAATGTGTTGTGTGTGTGTTAGAGTCTGATGTGTGTTGTGTTTGTTTCAGCCTGGAGAGGAGTTTTATGTGGAAGACTGTAAACTCAAGTGTAGGTGTGACGCCCCCTTCGTTACCTGCTTTGCCTCTGACTGCCCTCCGATGCACGAGTGTAAACTCCAGGACGGAGAGCTTGGCTGTTATCCCACCAGTAAGTTAACAGACGCTGCAGAACCAGACAGGTCAGGGTTCTAAACAGAACACCAACACTGTGCTGTTTGACTTCAGTTCTTAAAGCTTTTAGTTTGTAAAGCTTTCCAACAGGTTTAACAACTCAGTCTCATGGTAAAAACTTGAATTGGTCCAGAGGAACCACACTATAGTTCTACAATAAAGACTCAGAACCTGTCCAGTGCTTCAGGTTCTGCTGTGATACTGCTCTGATCCTGTAACCACCTTAATGGCTTGATGATGTCGACAGTTGGTTCGTCAGTAGGAGAAAAAATATCTTAAGATGCTCCATCTCTCCCAGGCTCTCAGGACTGTGTAGTATCTGGAGATCCTCACTACAACACGTTTGACAAGAAGTTCTTCAGCTTCATGGGAACTTGCACCTACACACTGGCCAGAACATGCAGGAACACCACAGGTAGGAGAACACTGACACACTGATGTCAGAATACCTTCACTGGAAAAGTTTGTTGTGGTATATTTGTCTGTTTAATAGCATGAAGAGTTCTGGACAGAGTTGTGGATGGATTTGCATAAAAATTTCATCTC
The DNA here is from genome assembly GCF_017639745.1 of Melanotaenia boesemani. NCBI lineage: Eukaryota > Metazoa > Chordata > Actinopteri > Atheriniformes > Melanotaeniidae > Melanotaenia > Melanotaenia boesemani. The sequence goes on along the minus strand of NC_055686.1, from coordinate 35,403,607 downwards.
GCAGTTGGACCTGGTCCAACTTAGAGGTGATTTAATCTTCATGATCATGAGCCTTCATATTCAGCAGTCGCATGACCTGAATGAACCAATGATTCCCAGGATTTCAGATGTTTTCAGGTGGAAACATATCAGTGTGTCAGTATTCCTCACTAGAACTTGAAGAGTTTGATTTATGACCATCAGATTCCTTCAGAAAATGACTGCTGCCTCACAGTTCAGTGGATCCAGTTTTAGCTCAGTTCTAACTTGTCCCTGTGCAGGTCCCTGGTTCTCTGTGGAAGGGAAGAACGAGGAGAGAGGAGCTCCAGGTCTGTCCTATCTGAGGAAACTCTATGTCACTGTGAATGGGATCACTGTGACCCTGATGAAGGCCAGGAGAACTCTGGTCAGTATGAACAGATCTGTTCTTCCCCATCATCCTCCCTGAGTTCAGACTCAGGATCTTTGTTAGCTAAAGCAGCAGACAGGTGTGGTGTGTTCATGGTTTCAATCTCCATCATGCAGGTGAATGGTGTCCGTGTAGCCCTCCCACATTCCCCCTCCCCTCTCATGTCCCTCAGCCTGGCCGGTCAGTACATCACCCTGCAGACCCCCTTTGGGCTGCAGGTCCGTTGGGATGGAAACCATTACGCCCAGATCTCAGTTCCCAGGTTGGTGCAGAGCTTCAAGAGAAAAACATAAATGTCAGAACTTTGTAGAAGCTGAGACATAGGCTGCTGTGTTTTAGATTAGATCCATATTATACACCAACTCTACATTCAGATGCTGAATGCAGAGTTCATGACACCCAGAACCAAAACTCAGCTGGTGTTCCGAAATCTACCATTTCTGATAAATCCTATCAACTCCCAGATACTTTGGTACCTCATTCAGATGAGGAAATTAGAACTTTCCAGAGTGAATTTAGACATGTCTTTGTTCTTCCAGCTCCTACTATGACCAGATGTGTGGCCTCTGTGGCGACTATGATGGAAAGCCAGACAATGACTTCACCAGACCAGATGGCACCTTGGTGGGAAACGTCAACGACTTTGGGAACAGCTGGCAGACGGAAAAAGACGAGGACGAATCGTGAGTTGTAAAAAATTAACTCAATTTATTGCTTGAGCAGCTGACTGTGGAAACAAGAACTGACATCAGTCAGGTTATAAGAAACCAGGTGTAGGAAACTAATTAAATGTAAAAGTTAAAAGTGTTAGCTAAAAGTGTTAAACAGTCATGGTTAAGATTTACACTACTTCCAAAAGTTAGGGATGTTCAGCTTTTTGTCTGATGACAAAATCAACCAAAAGTGCACTGGAAATGTTTTGATTTAATGGCAGCTTGTGTCGAAAGAGTCCTTTTCATCATACTGTTCACATTTAGACATCAACAGACCCAGATCATACCTAACATGACAAGTTACTGACACCTTGATATTTTATGTTGTGGTGTACCCACCACAGTTGTGAGTTTTTGTTTCTATAAATTGTTTGAGATGAATTACCATTACATAATTATACTTAAATGTCTTACATTCATGATCAGCATAAATATTTTTTCACATTTTTGATTAATTTCACCAGAAAGTTGAATATCCCAATACTTTGCGAGGAGTGTGCAGTATAATGATCGCTAACAGTGATAGTCAACAGCGATAGCTATCAATAACAGCTAACCAATTTAGCTAACACAGCTAACAGTTAATAACGATATCTCACAGCAGTAGTTAACAGTGATTGTTAACAGCAATAGCTAAGAGAGATAGTTAACGATGATAGCTAAGAGAGATAGCTAACAGTGGCAGTTAAATGTGACAGCTAACAATGATAGCTAAGGTCCTATTTACACTACAATGCTGAGACAGTAAAACACAAAAATTTGGTTGCGTTCTGGCCTCATGTTTACACAATAACAGAGTTTTGGGGGATTAAACTGCAATGATTTGACAACGGCCTCCAGAGTGAAATTCTCTTGGAACACAAGGGGGGTCCTGTCAATGTAAACTGGAAAAGTAATCTTTTCACAATGATGACTTATATAACATCATCTTGCACTCGCACACACAGACCCTGCTTAACCTGCAAAAAGCCCAACAACAACAATGGCAGACCTCCATGTCATGTTTGTGCTGCTGCATCTTTTTCATTTGTTTGGTCTGTTGAAGCAAAACCTGTTTCTGAAATCACATAAAGTTTCACTGCCCACTAGAGGCCTGGCATGCACACTACATAATTTCTCATCCTATTTGTGTTTTCCCCTTCACAGAGATAGTTTAGGTTCAACTGTTGTGTGAATGCTGTTTTTTCACATATGCACTGTGACAACTAACAGATATAAATAACAGGGATGGCTAACAGTGGCAGCTAACAGTGATAGTTAACAATGATAGCTAACAGCGGTAGGTAACATTGATAGGTAACTGTGAGAGCTAACAAAGAGAGTTAACAGTGATAGTTAAGAGTGGTAGCTAACAGTAACAGCTGGTAGCTAACAAAGATAGCTAACTGTGATAGCTAACAGAGATAGGTCACAGTGATAGCAAATAGCAATGCCTAACAGTAGTAGCTAACAGCACCAGCTAGATAATTATCAGTGGTAGATAACACTGATATCAGTGGTAGCTAACAATGAAAGCTAAAAGGGATAGCTAAAAACAATAACCTACAGAGATAGTTAACAGTAATTTCCATTGCTGATTCCTGTTTGGATCTTCAGTGTGATTCAATCTGAATGAAATATACCTGTGTTGTTCAGATGTAACTCAGGAACTAACCCTGATCCGGATTGTGACCCAAACCTGGAGGCTGAGGTAGTGAAACCGGACAAGTGTGGCAAAATCAAAGACCCTGCTGGACCCTTCAGGTGAGACAAAAACCTGTTCTGTGCTGTTTGAGTCTTTTTAAATTATTATTATTGTTATTTCATTTAATAAAACAAAATACATTTTAAAATTAAATTAATAAAAGAGGAGCAGCAAGAAATAAAGTCTTATATTATCTGCCCCTTTTTGACTTAGTGTTTATTGTTTTCTGTGATGTAATGTGACCATGGTCACAAACATTTTCAGAAGAACTGAAACAACACACTTCCTGTCTGTCTGCTTTGACTTAGACAATTTCCAACCACATCACACTTCAACTTCCTGTTCTGTTCATGTGTGACACACAGTGTGTCTGCACTTCAGGAGAAAAACTGCAGATATAGTGTATGTGGAGGAAACATTAGCTAGATGTTTATTTATTTACAACTACAGAGGTTAGAAAGACTGTTTATATCCGAACACAAAAAGAATACAAATAAATCAACTGGAAAGGCCTAAATCATGACCACAGTTCTCTGACACACCGTGGTGATGATTTCTGAACTTTGGTTTTTCACACGGTTTTCTTCCTCCTCTTCTTCCTAAAGGTCTAACAGAGTTTTTGTTCCAGGGAGTGTATCTAAGTTGTGCATCCTTCTCCTTTCTTCCTCCTCTTCTTTGTCTTCTTTGTCTAACAGACTCTTTGTCTTTGTTCCAGGGAGTGTATCAGTGTGGTGGATCCTACTCCATTTTTCCAGAGTTGTGTCTATGACATGTGCCAGTTGGGCGGTCAGCAGCAGGTACTATGTGACCAGCTTCAGGCCTACACTGATGCCTGCCAACGGGCCGGCGCCACGGTCCACCAATGGAGGACTCCAGAGTTCTGCCGTAAGTTCAAAACGACCAAAAAAGACCACCTGTAGCAGAAGCATCCTTATCATCATGCCCACGTCCTAATGCTCATCTTCTCTTCCCCCATCACCATCCTCCCTTGTTTTGGGTGTAGCCCTGGCCTGTCCTCCAAACAGCTCCTACTCCCTGTGTGTGAGCTCATGTCCTGAAACCTGTGTGGGCATGGTGGGACCGCCCGGCTGTGAGGAGGTGTGTGTGGAAGGCTGTGAGTGTAACCCGGGCTTCATCCTGAGTGACGACCGCTGTGTGTCTCTGGCGGACTGTGGCTGTGTGGACACCAGTGGAGGCTACCACCCTGTAAGTGGAGCTGACTTTCAATCCGTCTGCAGCAGTCACATTATTACATCACTGGAGTCTGGAGATGTTTTCCGAGTGTTTAATCTATACTGTGTTCGACAGGTGGGTGATGACTGGTACTTAGAGGGTTGTATGCAGAAGTGTGAGTGTCACAGTGGAGGTCTGATCCAGTGTCGTAACACTAGCTGTGAACCAGCTACGGAGAGCTGCCAGCTTCATGATGGAGCGTATGAATGCCGCCCTCTGGGTACGTCTATTACTGAGAATTTACCTTCATGTAATCAGCAAGTAACTCAAACTGTGTTCCTCCTTCCCAATCAACAGATGATAAAATGGTCCCTACTTTTCCTGGTACCCAAAATCCTGCAGTCAGCAGAGTATTTTTACACCTTGTCTTCACTCTTTAAAACTGGAACATTTACTGAAGTAGCAACCTGAGAAAGTTCATCGAAGTGTAGCACCTTCATTCTCACTATACAAAAAATTTGTTTTTTCACTGGCAAGATAGCTGCCATTAGGTCTTTATCCCCTTTCTTTGGTTTGGATTCTGCTGTCCTTCTGGAGTGCTGAGCTGTCTTTGAGCAATTCAAGCAGGTGTCAAACGTGGTTTTTCACTTAGAACCTTCTTTTTGCCACCTTGACAGCTCTCACCCCATGCTAATTACAAGTGCTTTTAGCTCTATCAGGCCTGTTATTTTGTCCTTGATTAACTCCTGCCTGTCTTCAGGCTGTGTCCCAACCACTTTTAAACATGCTCATGTTCAGCCTCTTTTAAAGAAACCTAATTTGGATCCTTTGATTCTTACCAACTACAGGCCTCTTTTTAAACTCCCCTTTCTCTCAAAAGTGTTACAGAAAATAGGGCACATACAATTACAGGCTCACTTAGATTTTAAACTAACTCTTAAAACTGCACTTTTAAGAGTTTTTAATGACCTTCTTTTAACTACTGATTCTGGAGGTTCTGCTGTCCTGATTCTTTTAGACCAGTGTTTCTCATTCCTGGTCCTCAGGGACCACTGCCCTGCATGTTTTAGTTCTTTCCAACTCCAGTACACCTGATTCAGATTAATCGAACTGCTTGTCAAGTTCTTTGCAAGCTACTGCTAACCAGCCATTCATTTCAGTCAGGTGTGTTAAAGATGGACACCTCTAAAACATGCAGGACAGTTGTCCCCAAGGACCAGGATTGAAAAACACTGTTTTAGACTTAACCACAGCATTTGACACAGTGGTGTTAGAGGCACTGTCCTGCACTAGTTCCGGTCTTTTTTGTTGGATCGGTCTTTCTGCATTCATCTTGAGGAGTATTCCTCAGCTGTAGCCCCTCTCAGTTGTGGTGTCCCATAAGGGTTCATTTTTGGTCCACTGCTCGTTTCTTTGTATTTGCTGCCTTTGGGGTCTATTTTTCAAATGCCCAGTATTGCCTACCATTGCTTTGCATATGATGTTCAGAGTTATGTCCCCTTTAAACCACGGGGAAATTGTCTTACTAATCTCTTAGTTGTTTGAGAAACATTAGAAAACAGTGACTAAAACTTTTTCAAACCGCTAATTATCTGTGTTTACTTGCATTAGCTAAGCATGGTTGTGTTAAGGATCTGCAAGAGAAAATTTGGTAGCCTATAGCATTTTCACCTGTTCAGTAAAGAACTACACATTTTAGTGCACAGCATGAGGAACATTGGCCTACTGATTAAATAGAGTAGTTATAAAATTTTAAGGTATAGACTACTTTACTTGTTAGATGGATGGACTCCTGTCCCCTCTGTAGAGCCCCCAGTGTTGAGGCTGCGCTGGGCAGGTTCCCTGGGCATCTGCTCCTCTGGCTGCGCCAGGGCATCAAAAGGCTTCATTAGCCGGAGCAAAATTGTGCAAGACTGCACAGGACAGAATTATGTCGCAGACTTTCTCTGGAGAGTACAGCAGTGTCCCACCGCTTTTCCAAGACACATCCACGTACCCTTCAACAACCCGAAACAGCGCTCCAACGTGCACGTGTGCATGTGTGCGCACTGTTGAACCTGCACTCCTGCTCTGTGGCAGGGTTTGCCAGCGGGAAGATGAGATGCTCTGAGAGTGAATATAGGAATGAGCTTGTTTGCAAACACAGATCTCTATTTGTATTTATCTTTATTTCAAATTGCAGCGTTAAATGATTTATAGGCCTATTCGTTAAATATGAGCTAATTGTCATGTCTTGGCTTATTCTGTTTTCATAAAGTTGTATTTGAGTGTTTTGTACTTCTGGTTCTAGTTCAGAATGCAGAATTTAAAAGGTTTTCAGTTTGTCTCTAGGATGAGCTGTTCTCACACTGAGGTCTGGAAGATCCATAGTGTGTGATCAGATCACTCAGGACTCATGTTAATACCAGGTGTGAACACACCTGATCAGAGCTGTCCTCCACACACAGTTCAGCTGAATCTCTGTTTGTCTTTCTTTAGGAAATGGTATCTGCTCAGTATCCGGTGATCCACACTACACAACATTTGATAAACACACCCACCATTACATGGGCGCCTGCTCCTACACCCTGACCAAACCTTGCAACTCCTCCTCGGACATGCCCTACTTCACCGTGGACACCCAGAACGAGCACAGAGGAAGCAATAAGAAAGTGTCCTACGTCAGAGCTGTGGTGATCAATGTGAACAATGTAACCGTCATCCTCGGGCAGGGTCGTATCGTCCAGGTAGGGTCAGACTGAGAGACTGGTGTTTTCTGCAGATATTTTATTAATATTTCATGTTTGTTTCCACATTTCTCTAATCATCCATTTCAATTGGGAATGTTTCATGTGCCTTTCCTCAGGTCAACGGGGCAGTGGTTGTTCCACCCGTAACCTCCATCAGAGGAGTGAAGGTATATTTGAGTGGAAAGTTTGTGGTTCTGGAGACTTCCTTCGGCCTGAGGGTACGTTTCGATGGAAACCACCACGCAGACGTCACCTTGCCAACATCCTACAGCGGCCTGCTCTGTGGCATGTGTGGTAAGAACCACGGCCATATTCTGACCAAACTCTGAACATTCTGATCCCAACATCAGTAACTTCTTTATTTCCTCATGATGGCTACTGTCATGTTTTCTACCCGATCCAAACCGAACCAGACCATACAGAGTCCATTAAAGCAAACAGACTCATCAAAGAATGTTTCCTTTCCTTCAGGGAACTTCAATGGAAACTCCAAAGATGACAATGTGAAACCCGACAACACGGCGGCCTCTAACAGCAACGAACTGGGAGACAGCTGGCTGGTTCCTGACCCGCGACCCGAGTGAGTCACATGACCAGAACTTCTTCATTTCCACTTCTGCCTTGGCCATGTTTTTATTTGGGTCTTCTGTCAGGTTGTCTGATAAAACCAAACCACACAGTTCCAAAGTGGGAATCTGCAGAGTAGATTAGTCTTCAAAGCAGAAAGTCTTCTAGCTTTAGTGAAATAATCCAGACCTTTCAGATTTCTGATGATGTTGTCAGTCTTCTTAATCTGAGCAGAAGCCAAGCAGTGATGTTTCTGTTCCCACTCTTTCAGCTGTAGCAATGGTGGAGGACAGGAAGACTGTGACAAACAGGTGGAGGAGGACGCCAAGAAGCCCACCAGCTGTGGAATTATCCTGGATCCCACTGGTGAGACTGTCATCACACAGATTGTCATTAGTAACCGTGGATGTAAACCTGGTGGCATGAAGGATCATCTTCTGATTATAACGAGTCTGTCACATCAGTTCATAATGAAAACAATCTCAGTAGATCAGTAAATCATCCTGATCCTCAGAAAACAGACACTGAACCTGTCTACCATCACCGTGATCTTCACCTCCCCTACTTTTCTGTTTGGTGTCATTTCCAGGGATCTTCAAGCCATGCCACACTACCGTTCCCCCAGAGTTGTACTTTGGAAACTGTGTGTACGACATGTGTGCTACTGGAGGTCAGACGGTGGCTCTGTGCCAGGCCATTGAGAGCTACGCCGACATGTGTGCTGCTGCGGGAGTTCACATCCCATGGAGAAACAATACCTTCTGTCGTAAGTCTGAGCTCCATCAAAGGGTTTAATGAACCACCACTTTTATTATCAACACCATGACAACAGTATCTGCTAATGAGTTGGAGAAAAAAAATCCACACAAATGGTCTTTTTAACCCTTAAAACTCTGCTAGATCCTCCAAGCGCTATCATCACCAGTTTCTCAGGAATAGTGTGTAACTTAGTGGGGTAAATTATGATGATAGCTTATCCTTTATCCTGTCCATGAGGTTTACAATCCAGCTACAAAATGTCTTGTTTATTCAGAGACTATATGGTAAATCCACAATGAGTGATCAATAATACCATACCAACTTTATTTCTAAAGCACTTTAAAACAGCCACAGCTGACGCACTGCACAAAAGTAAAATCAGAATACAAATAGGATATGATAACACCATTAAATATCACATTTTCATCATAAAAAAAGATCGCTATCACTGCTATTTTGCCAAAAGACCTGTAAATTATGAGGAAGCCACTTCCTGTCAAAAATTCCACCAATCAGAGCTCAAATTGATGGTAATGTGTTCAATCAGGAGCAGCCAAAGATCGACAAGTGAGGAGAAAGTTCTATGTCTGTCTGAAAGGAAGCAAAGTAATGGTCCTTTATGGCTGGAATAAAGCCAGGAAGCTGTTTGTGATGCACACTGGTGCCAAAAACCAGTGTTGGAGTTGGGTCAGGATAGTAGGTAAATAGCAGCATAAATAACTATAAAGAGCTAAAATCTACTGAAAGCCTTTGTGGTACTATGGTGCCATATACAGTATATTGATACATTCATTTTACATCATTTTAGCCTCATAATCTGACAACTGAGGCTGTCCTAAAGAAATAAGGTCTGGATGTTAACTGGGATTAAAAAGGTTTAGCATCTACATGCAGTTTTATATTGAAACAACAGGTGGACCAATAATAAGCCATCTTTAACATGCCTTCTCCATCTCCACCTCCAGCCCTAAAGTGTTCCCCCGGCAGTCATTACACCCCCTGTGGCCCTGCCTGCCCCCAGCCCAGCTGTCAGGACCCTGCAGGCCCCGGCGGCTCCTGTGACCTGCCTTGTGTGGAAGGTTGTGTCTGTGATCCCAACCTGATCCTGAGCGGAGACAGATGTGTCCCACTCAATGAGTGTGGATGTACGGATGAAGATGGAAAATACCGACCTGTAAGTATCCGATGGATGATCTTCTTCTTCTTGTCCTTCTTGTTCTTCTTGTTCTTCTTGTTCTTGTTCTTCTTGTTCTTCTTGTTCTTCTTGTTCTTCTTCTTCTTCTTCTTCTTCTTCTTCTTCTTCTTCTTCTTCTTCTTCTGTGTCTGAGGCTAATGAGGCCTATCCACCTGCAGACCGGAGACACCTGGTTCACAGAGAACGACTGCTCAGAGCGCTGCAGGTGCAATGGGAACCACAACATCACCTGTGAGCCGTGGCAGTGCAGCCCTGCTCAGGAGTGCAAGGTGGTGGAGGGAGTTCTGGACTGTCACTCCACAGGTAACCTGGACCACAATTACATGTTAATACCTGGACCAGCATCACCTCTGACAGGTGATCTCTGTCTCCTCAGGTAAGGGAGTGTGTCATGTTGCTGGAGATCCACACTACTACACTTTTGACGGAGTGATGCATACATTCATGGGAACCTGCACTTACACACTGGTGGAGGTAAGACCTGAAGATGAGTTAATGCACAGAGAGGTCAACGTCAGGTCCACACAGTGCTCTGTAGAGAAGGTCTGAAATTCTGTCTCTGAATGCTCCAGGTGTGTAACACCACCAGAGTCACTCCCTTCAGAATAGTGGCTAAAAATGAGGAGCGTGGTCAACCGGAGGCCTCCTATGTCCGTTCCGTCAAAGTCTTCTTGCCTCATGACACCGTGGTGGAGCTGCAGAAAGGTCGCAGAGTTCTGGTACTAAACCTGACTTTTGTTTTCACATCTTGTATATTTCCTGCCTTCTGTCTGGAATGACATACCCAAAGTAAATTAAGAGTATACTTCAGAACTACAAGGGCTATAAGTGTTATCTTGATCTCAAAGGAAAGCTGAGATATATGAAACTACTACACAATTGAGATATGTGTTACTGTGTTAGAGTAAATTTACCTGGAACACAGTAGAAACTGTAAATGGTTGTCTTCTTTTAAAAGAAAACCATGTCACTTTAAGCAAAAACAGTGGATAGCAGTCCAGTTCTTAGAGTAATGAGTAAAGTAGTCCTATGAACTTGTAAAGTAGTACTGGATTTTTAAAATACTCCAGGTAATTAATAAATTATTCCTAGGACTTAGTGAAGTAGTCCTATGAATGAGTAAAGTAGTGTCTGATGAGGAACTTGTGCTACAGTAGAAGGTACAAAGTAAACCTGAGCAGTTTTCCGGGCATTTTAATAGAGGTGTTACGTAGGTAACTATCTCAGGAAGCCATCGGCCGATGGAGAAAAAAGGGATGGCCATCAGAAACCCAGAAAGAGGTGAAGCCCCAGATAGTCAATGATAGAGTGAATAATTCACTATAAAGCCCATATTATCACCATGGAAACTACTAGGACCTTTATGATTCATTTCAAACAAAGGCACAGTCATAGGAAAACACATTAATAGAGTTTTATTTTAGAGCTGGAATAAAACTGGTTTTCTCTGTATTAGCTGAATGGGCGGAGGGTGAAAACTCCTCTCACCATCAACCTAGTTGAAGCCAAAGTGATCACGAGTGGCTCCTACAGTCTGCTGGACACAAACTTCGGTCTGCGCGTTAAGTTCGATGGAGTCCACCACCTGGAGATCACCGTTCCTGGAGACTACTTTGACAAGGTAGAGAGGTTTATTTCTCCATCAGATGGTTTCAACTGGTCTTTGTTTTGTCTTCCTGCCTTGATCTCCTTTCTGTCTTATAGCTGTGTGGCATGTGTGGAAATTACAACCACAACTCCTCCGATGACAACCTGATGCCCAACAAGAAACCAGCCAAGGATGTGATTGAACTGGGAAACAGCTGGAAGTCAGAAGGAGACAGCGATCCTGGGTCAGCGACTTCCACATTGATCTTAGTCCTGAAGTAGTCCTGACAATTAGTAACATAGTCTTGGGAATTATGTAGTATAGGAATTAGTAAAATAGTCTTAGATCTGAGTAAAATAGTCCAAACACGAATAGTTACATTCAAGAATCTTTATTATTCCCTGTGGACAATTAGTTTACAGCCAGTAACAACATGCATAATAAAAACAACAGACGCGTCATATCACAACAAATCATTTAAAAACCTAATTGCTGCAGGAATAAATCTTTTAGTCTGTTAGTCCTACACCTCGGCAGCAGGTTTCTTCGTCCAAATGGAAACAATCTGAACTGGTCATGTAATGGGTGGTCTGGATCTGACAGGATCAGTCTGGCTTTCCTCGCTGACCTCACCTTGTGCAGATCAGTGAGGTTAATCAAGGCTGTGCAGCTATTTTGCTGCACACCCTGACAATCCCCACAGAAAGTTTTATTTTAATCTTAAAAGATCAACATAGCAGATAAAGTTAAAAGTTAATAAGGACTCAATAAAACAAAAATAAAATATTATCAAAGTAAAATCCACAGTAAAAACACGAAGCTTCCGATACATTCGCTGATGAGCTTTCTCACAAAGTAAATCCACATGGGCTTCAAAAGTCAGCCTGTCATTAAGTACAGTTCCCAGGTACTTGTACTGGTTCACCACTTCAAGCATTGACCCTCACTTGCTGAGACCGATCAGTTAAAAAGTCCATCAACCAGCCTATGAGGCCAGAGTCAATACCATAAAAACTATTTAATTTCTCTGCTAAAACACAGGGTTAAATACAGTTAAACACAGATGAGAAATCGATAAAAAGCAAGTTTGCAAAAGTTCTAGCTATTTTCTAGATGCCTCAAAATTATATTTAAAAGAGTTCCTGTTTCATCTTCAGCTGAAGAGCATCCAAATGATCTTTAAGTTTAGATAAAAGGACCTCTTCAACAATCTTTTCAAATGACTTCATGGCTAATGAAGTAAGGGCAACTGGCTTGAAATCATTCAGTGACTGAGCAGCCTTATTTTGGGGGATAGGAATGATAACCGACTCTTTCCAAACCTAAGGGACCCTATGAGTCTGGAGAGACATATTAAATAGAAAATACCTGCCAGCTGCAGGGCATAGTCCTAGGAATTTTAAAATAGTCCTATGAATCAGTATCACAGAGAGCTAATTCTGTCTTCTTTTCTGCAGCTGTAAGCCAGACACCCGTCCAGACATCCATCCCAACTGCACCACAGAGGAAGAGAAGCTGTTCGAGGCTCGGTGCGCTGAGGTCATCCTCTCCGACCGCTTCAAGCCCTGCCACTCTCTGCTGCCCCCCGAGGCTTTCTTGGGTAACTGCATCTACGACCTGTGTGAGTATAACGGCATGCCAGCCACGCTGTGCGACAACGTGGAGGCGTACGCTCAGGCCTGTCAGAGCGCGGGCGTGAAGATCAGTTGGAGGAACTCCACCTTCTGCCGTGAGTCCTCTTACCTTTAACTCCCATCTGACTGTGAATTTGCTGTTATCTAATCTCCCGCTCCTCCCTGCCTGCAGCCCTACCCTGTCCCCCCAACAGCCATTTTTCGGACTGCACACCCGCCTGTCCCCCAACCTGCTCCGACCTCTTCCCCATGTTCTGCCACTTGCCTCCAACTGCCTGCGTGGAGGGCTGCCAGTGCAATGCCGGCTTTGTCCTTAGTGACAGCAGCTGTGTCCCCCTGGACAGATGTGGCTGTGTGGACCAGGACGGAGAGTACCACGACGTCAGTGCACAAACACACCAACATTCGCTGTTTAACACAATCACTTCCATTTAGCCAAATGAGCTCAATTAGACATTTAAATGAAAAACTATCTGTTCTTTAAACAAAAACAGAATAAGCCACATTCTGGATGCTGAGCTTTAAAATGCTGACATCATGGAAAAGAAAACTGAAAGACTGCATTTCTTTGTTGGTATTAAATCAGGATATAGTGTAAACTTTTCTCTAATTTAGAGACTCAAATATTTTACTACTTAGTTATAATTACCAGGTTACAACAGTCTGAGCTTCTGATCGATGTGTTATTCCAACCTTAGTTGTTATATATAAGCCTGATATGTTCTGACATGAACCATCACCTCCAGCTTAAACAGTCAACTGATGAGCTGTTACGTCTCAGATTACTGCTGTAACCAGTCCTCTTTGTCCAGGTGGGAGACTCGTGGCTAACAGATCGTTGTGCTGACTCCTGCACCTGTAATCCAGGTGGTCAGATCTCCTGTAAGGAGCATGTCTGTAATCCAAACTCGGTGTGCGCTACGGATAAGGACGGAGACCTGTACTGCAGACCAAGCAGTGAGCCAGCCATCCTCTCATTTGTGAAGAAGCAGCTCTCCCAAAGTTTGTTCTGACAATAACCCGGTTTTATCTCTGCATGTAGAGTTCGACCAGTGCAGCATCTCTGGAGACCCCCACTACCGAACCTTTGATGGCTTCACCCATCACTTCCAGGGTCCCTACACCTACGTCCTGACTCAGGACCACAACCTGCAAGGCTCATTGGCGCCCCTGGTGGTGAGGGGAAAGAACATCAGACGTGGGGGGAATAGCAGAGTTTCATTTCTGGATCAGATGTATGTGGATGTGTATGACACCAACGTTCGCTTCCTGCCGAAGAAGACTGTACTGGTCAGTAGAGCATCTTTCTTTGATCGAAGCATCATGTCAGTCCTCTAATAAAACCAGTGGTTTCTCTTCCAGGTCAACGGGGAGCGTGTGACACCTCCTCTCAGGCCGGTTGATGGTTTAACCATCACCATGAACTCTAGGCAAGTTCAGCTCACCACAGACTTTGGACTCACTGTACGCTTTGATGGAAACAGTCGTGGAGGTAAAGATCCTGACATCTCTGACTGAGCGTTTGGTCTGTTCTGTCCGAGTCTGTTCACCACCATCTTCCTCTCTATCAGAGATCATCCTCCCTAGCACCTACAGACACTCTGTCCGAGGACTGTGTGGGAACTATGATGGCATCACCAGGAATGAGTACATGAAGCCAGACGGGACAGTAGTCAGGAACCTGAATGAGTTTGGAGAAAGCTGGAGGGTCAGTGACCGGCAGGCTGACAGGGCCAAGATCTACAACGCTCCATTCACTGTCCACATCCACAGGTACGAAAAACCAAACTTCCTCTGGGTTCAGATGAAAGTGGGTCATCATTGTTTTCTACAACACTGAACTGATCTGTTGTGGTTTTACCGCTGAAGGTGTTGAGATTTTGAATGATTTTATTGCCTTTATTGTTAGGTTGGAAGACTAGAAAAGGAAGCAGGAAGTTTTCCTGAAATTAAGACTTTGTATTTGTTCAAAAGCCTAATTCAGGGTGATATATTCTGGTTTTTAAGAACAGATGAAGATTGATGCATATAAATAATATGACTATAGCAGCTCTTTGGACAATTTGCCATTGTCCAAAGCTTAGAGTCAACATAACATGTCCAAACAAGACCACCAAAAGTAATTAATAATATAAAAAATTATCTAAAATCCTGTCCCCCATGTCTTTTGGAAAGACACTTCACCTTCCTTGCCTCCAGTGTCTGCATTGCTGGTGTATGCAGGTGTATGTAAGTTGTCAGAGAGGACTGGCTGCCACGTTTCCTTTAGTCTGTCCCAGGTCAGCTGTGGCTTCACATGTAGATTACCATTACCAAATATGAGTGAATAGTTAATGAATGGTGGATTTACTGTAAAGCACTTTGAGTGCCTTGAAAAGTGCTACATAAATATAATCCATTATTAGACCCAAAGATGTTTGACAGACCCAAAACCCAGAACAGAATCAGAAGACAAGTTTCTGAGAGCCTTGGTGATGGGACGCAGGATCAGTGTGTTCAGCTGATATCTACCAAATGAGGCTATTTTGTTGAGTCAAAAGTTTGGAAAAGATTTAGATTTATAAATGGATTAATTGATTTACTTATTCTATGTTTTTATTTCAAAGTAAAATTAGACTTTGAACCGGTTTAATTTAAATAAAAACCTGAAAAAATTGGGTGTTCTAAAATTGTTGACTAGTAGTATACGGTCTGTATTAAGTAAGGAAGAATGCCCGACAAGGTGGCCATTATCATAAATTAATGGACGATGCGGAGGCGTGAACCGTCTGACGTGAAGTAGAGGATGGTTGCCTCCACGAAGTCCATTAATTTATGATAATGGCCACCTCTGAGGGCATTATCCCGCTTACACCATGGTCCATTAAGAAAGAAAAAAATATTAAATTATTAATGTGTTAATGTTGTTTTTCTTACCGGTAAAATCTTAAGTTTTTCACAAGAAGTGGCTGAGTGGACTATTTTGTTGCAACGCGTTGCCAAGGTAACCGGCTCTAACACAGAACCTGCAGCTTGGTTGGCCCTAGCTGTTGTATTAAACCTGATCAGTGGAGGGAAGGAAGATGATTGCTTAACGTTATGTTACGTGACACACAGTGTCATTTCAGAGGGCGGGTGCAGCTCTTACAGCTTGTGTGTGTCCAGAGGATGATGCCACATTTTGTTTCAAACAGTCAAAGTCCACAGATATTTTCCTACATCGTTCAATAAGCCTGCAGGCTGCTCTGATCTGGCCCGTCTGCAGCCTGGCGTCTGAGTTTCTGTTACCACGGTTACCAACTACCGTTTAGTCAGCGCAATACTTTACAGCAATAAGGCTATTTGGCCGGAACTTCTTTTATAGGTGTCCATTATCACTTTTTAATGGAAACCCTCCAGCCAATCACAATCAAGTATCCACCCAGGCCATGGTATAAAAGTACTTAAATGATTATAACAAGATAAATATTACATAAGTGGTGGCAATATATTGTTCTTAATGATAGGCTTGCTTACTGTGTTTTTGTGGTCAGTCTGACTGGAGAATGGAGGAAAACTTCCTTCAGTTCAGAAAACTGGAGTGTTTTGATTAAACAAGGTTCCACAACAAACAAGTTCAAGACAACGCGAGCTGGTTCCCACCCAGAGTCATAAAAGGGTGGAGGGAGGAGTGGTGGAGTCCATTCACCCACATCCACACCCTGCTCAGGACTTTGCAGCATGAGTGTCGGCCATTGTGTTTCAAAGTACTGACTTCAGCTGTGTTTCTTGTCTGCAGGCGGGAGGTGGAAACTGATCCAGATTCAGGATTTGAGACATCAGACTGCTCTCAGGACCAGCTCACTGACTACAACAGTGTGACCAAGTGTGGAGCTCTGTCTCTGTCAGGGGGATTGTTCGCCACCTGCCACGCTAGCATACCTCCCAACCCCTACCAAGAGTGAGTGGATGGACTTCACATGAGTGTGGACATCAGCTGTGAGCTCTGTGGATGCTGAGTGTGTGTTTCCTTTCAGAAACTGTGTGTTCGACCTGTGTGCTGAGAGCGGCAGCGAGGTGCTGCGCTGTGGCAGCTATGAGGCGTACGCCGCAGCCTGTCAGGAGGCTGGAGTCGAACTGGGGTCATGGAGGCAGCAGCTGGGCTGTGGTGAGAAGATGAGAAAGTGATGTTCTTCATCATCATCTGGTGTCTGTACACACCAACACTGTCTCTGTCTTCAGTCCTACAGTGTGATGCCAACAGCACATACTCATCCTGCATGTCGCCGTGCCCCGCCTCCTGCGCTGACCTGGCAGCACCCTCTGACTGTGACATCACTTCCTGTGTTGAAGGCTGCCAGTGTGCGTCGGGCTTTGTCATGAGCGAGGGAAGCTGTGTGCCATACACACAGTGTGGCTGCACCTTCCTCAACAGATACTACCCAGTGAGTACACCACCCACCATGTGGATGTCAAAGTATTTCAGTGTTTGACCTTCTCCTCTCTCCATCCTGCAGCTCTCAGAGAAGTTTGTAACTGAAGACTGTTCCCAGTCCTGTGAATGCACAAGTACTGGAGCTGTGTGCCAACCCAAGACCTGCCAGGACGGCTATGTCTGCACCATCTTTAACTTCAAACGAGACTGCTACAGAGGTGGGTGTTAACATTTCAAGGTGAAAACCTGATCTTTGTTGATCTTCATGTCATCATGATGGACTCCACTTCACGAGGAGACAGTGCGAAGTTAAACCTCCATCAGAACCAGAACCAAGAAGGTAAAATTCCACGGGGACCAGAACCAGGAAGGACGGCCTTCTGCCTGGACCAGTTGGGAGTGGAGAGGACAGTAAAGAGGGGTCAGCAAGCAGCATAACTCTAAGCCAGGGATTACTGCTGAGAAAGAAGATAAACACATTACTGACAACAACATCAGATATTTCTACATGGAGAGTAAAGAAAGCAGAAGAGAGCCCAGTGCATCATGGGATGTCCCCCAGAATCCTCGGCCTATAGCAGCAGAACTAAAGAGATGGATAAGAGTCACCAAGCTTACTTTAAGATTTATCAGAGATGAAATTTTTAACCCTGATCTGAAAAGAAGAGAGGGTGTCTGTTTCCCAAAGCCAACTGGGAGCTGGTTCCACAGAGTGGGGTCTGAAAACTGAAGGTTCTGCCTCCCATTCTACTTGTAAAACCTCTAGGAAGTAAACCTGCAGTCTGACAGTGAAGTGCTCTGTTGGGAAAAACTGGAACTATGAGATTTTTAAAATCCATTGGAGCTTGATCACTAAGAGCTTTATGAGGAAAGGAAGTTTAAATTCTATTCTGGATTTAACAGGGAGACAATAAAGAGAGAAGATAAAACTAGAGAAACATGATCTCTGCTGATGATTGTCATCAGAACCCTCGTTGCAGCATTTTGATCAGACTTTTTAGAAAATTTCTGGAACAGAACAGTAATCAGGAATTACAGTAGCTCAGTCTGGAAGTAACAAATCCATGGACTAGTTTTTCTGCATCACTGATAATTTAGAAGCATTAAATTCAGTCATCCAAGTTTTTAATGTCTTTATGTCTTTGTAATCTGACAAACTGATTGGTTTAATCAGGTGGAGAAGTATTTCTGAGTACATTTATACCATGCTGTCTAATAATATTACCTAAAGGAAGCATGTACATTGTGAAAAATATAGGTCCAAGTAAAGAGCCTTGAGGAACTCAAATGCTTCCTCTGTTGTGGGAGGAAGACTCATTATTTACATCAACAAATTGGGATCTTTTAGATAAATATGATTGAAACCAGCCTGATGTGGTTCCTTTAATCCTAGTTACATGTTAAATTCACTTGTTAGCATGTAGTAGGGGTGTGAGAGGCTAAATGAGCTGGTAAACATGAGAAAAATCTATTTCATCTGGTTGATGAAGCAGCTGGTCCTTGGGTGATGACCACCATGTTGTGCCTCTTGCAGCGAGCCCCTGTCTCAGCTCCCCATGTCTCAACGGAGGAACCTGTGTGGAGGCCAGCAGCAGCTCCTACACCTGTCAATGTGCAGAGGGCTTCAAGGGCACCAACTGTGAAACGGAAATAATCAAGACTGGTGGATTGGGTATGACATGCTCTGTCCTCTGGGATCAGTAACGATGTTTCTATGACTAATGCTGAAAGTCATTACATGCTTTTTTTTCCCACAGAGGACAAGTGGATCATCCTAATTGGAGTCTTGGTGTCGGTTGCTGTCGTTGCCATTGTGATCACAATTGTGTGTGTTTGCAGACGTAAAGTAAAGTGAGTATCAACAGATTCGTGAGCCCAGAAGCACGACACACTGCTGTCATATTGAGAAGGATAAGGACATAAGTTTTGTATCTTGTATCTCCACACCTGATGCTGTTACAAGTTGACGTACAAAACAAAGCTACAAGTACAGATTTATTCTGAAAGTCAGATTAGAGAATAGAGAAAGCTGACTTGTGTTTTCAGATTGCAAAATGAATCCATACTTTATATTTATATACCTGTACCTGTTAAACATACATATATAGAGATACAAGTTACAGAACCTATCTCTATCCTTGCTCCATAAAGACTTCCATGGTGATCATTATGTCACCAGAACGAAAAAGTTGATCCAGTGTCTCTGCGTGGCTTTTCTCTCTACAGGAAACACAAGTTACCAGAGGCGAAGCTCAGCATGAAAACAAGTAAGAATCACTGATCAGGAGGCAAATGTAATATTCTTCAGGGACTGAAACAGCTGACAGATGGAGAAACACGGAGAACAGAAGATCTGCTCTGAAACAGTGATACTTCCTGTTCTTAACATCAGTACAACCTACATCCAAACAATCAGGACACAGTCACAAAAGTCCGTAAATTTGATAAATATTTATGTCCAACAGAACATATAAAGGCTCATTTATGCTCCCTTGCGAATGTAAATAGCGACGTCCATTTCAAACATTGTCATACCTCACCATTCTCATAATTCCATGCGTCTTTTGAATTGCCATGCTTGTTGAGTAAATTCTTCCAGTAGTGGGTAGCACTGAGTCCAGAGTTCACTACCCTGAGCCCACGTTAGTTTCATACACGTTTGACAGCAGTAATGCACCACTATAAAGTTGTTTCCTATCACACAACACGCCTTAAACATTCACATATAGTCTTTCTTCAAGAGCTCACACAATTTCTACAGTTGTTGTCCTCGTCTTTATTATCCTTCTACTTTTTTACTCCCTTCCTGATCACTGGTTGCATATCAGCTATTCTGCTCTGCCCCTGCAATTTCTCATTGTATTGCTCCATCTTCTGCATCAAGCGACAGATAGCTAAGCTCCCTAAAAACTGACCAAATTACTGGTGATAACTGACGTATCGTCTGTTCGCCCGTCTGCGTATCCGTCTTCTGCGTCGAGCATGAATGGGCCTTAACAGTGTGGAAACTGAGATATTTTACAGTTTCATGGAAAATATGAGGCAGCAACATTCCTGGAGGAACATGTGGACACTAATCTGGTTAATTCCGGTGAATTTTTTCTGAATTTAAACCTTTTTTCATTTCATACATTTTTCATGAAACAGTATAATGTTTCAAATTAAACATCCATTTTCTCTGTTCTGTTGTGAAACAAATATTAGTTTATCTGAGAGATAAATAATTTAATTCAATTTCAATAGTATATCAACTCCCTTGTTCAGTAGTGTTGTATTAGTAGTACAAAAGCTCTAGGAAAAACAGAAATATGTTTCCACACATCAAAAATTATGCACCATAGAAACGTTTGGAAAGTTTTACAGAAATTTACAAAATTAAAAAAAAATAATAATCTACAACTGTGAAAGTGAAAGTCAACATCTTACTGTTTTCAGATAATGTTGGTTAACTTGCTTTTTACTTCTCTAGACTTTCGAGGGTTAGAAAAATTGAATTATTTGAGTTCATTATAAGTGATGTGTTCAGGTTCATGTGGCGTTCAGGTTTTTTGTTGAGGGTCTGTAATGGGTCGTTATCTCATCTGGTTTCTGATCCTAACATCTCTCTTTCAGGTGTTCCTTATGAAAACATGGACAATGAAAAAGATGACAAAGTGACCCCTATGTGACGATGGTGTGGAGCCAACCCCGTTCTTCTATCATCTTGTTTGTTTGTTTTTTAACTTATACTTAAAAAATGTCATTTTTATCAAAATGTTTCAGTAAAATTTGGTCTGTGTGTCATTTATGAATAAAATGCATTTCAAAAGAAAATGACTGTGTGTCTTTATTAAAACACAAACCACCCAACTTCAGTTCACAACAGGTTTCTTTTTTATATAGATAAAAAATGACAGCACCAACAGAAAACAGTGGGTGAAAAGAAGCATTTAATTTTACCTGACAAATCACCAATAAAACTGTTAACTATCGATAATTTGTAATAATTTGTAACTACTGCATACATACCTGAACAGGTGGGAGGTTTTTAGCTCAGTTTTCACAACAAGCATGGCAGCAAACAAATGAACTGTTCATGTTTGGGAATATCAGAACAAGATGAAATGTTTACTGACCAGAGGAGGCTCAGTATAACACACAAGTCAACAGCTGAGAAAAATGAATGATACGAAAAGTTCCAGTTTACTCCATCTCAGAGCAGATCTCTGCATCCAGTATGGGAAGTTAAAGTAGCGACAACTGAACCAGAACCAGCTCAGATTAATCCACAGAGTTATGACGACTCTTGGGTTGGCCACATCAACAACAGAGGCAAAGAACACTCAGACTCACTCCAGACATGGTTGAAGCTCTGCAAGAGGAGGGAGTTGAAGCTTCTTCTGACAGGGGACCTTCACAACTCTGGTTCAGCCATGCCCAACCAGCATTTTACCCCACCATCTGAGGCAACCAGTGTTGTGCATGTTAAAATAAACTGTGAACACTGAACTAAACAAAATGCATTTGCACACAAAGAACTTAAATGTGAACTTGTATAGGTTATGTGAGGTCCTGTAACTGCCAACCTTTTATTTTCTTTAAGGATTTTTTGGTCCTTTTGACCTTTATTCAACAGTAACATGACAGAAAACGGATTTAGAGGAATGACATGCAGCAAAGGGTCCGAAAACTGTATCCTCTGTACATGGGGCAGCTGCTCAACCAGTTGTGATAAACATCACCCAATAACTGCCAAAATTTTCACCAGCAGTACAACAAATGCACACACAACTACAGCCAATAAGTGAAAGTGAAAGGTTTGTCCAGCAATTGAGGTCATGTTTTGTTTTCCTCAATAGGGGTGTGTAGTTGAGATTACATAACTCTGACAGCCTGGGGGAAATGTGAATACCCAAATATTTAATGTTGCCTGTGCAAAGTGATAAGGATGTGGGACGAGCTGTAGAATCACAGGCATGTTCACAGAGTAGCATTGAAGTTGACTTATTTCAGTTTATTCTGTGATTAGAAACTTTGGAGAATGAATAGTATTGAACATTTCCTGTACTTGCAACATGTATGATGCAAGTAAAGTAATAGGTCATCTGCATATAAGCTATTTTTATGTTCAGAATCTATGTCTTGTATTCCTTTTATTCTTGAATTCTGCTGTATTGCTGCTGCTAATGGTTCAATGAATAGTGCAAACAATGAAGGAGAGAAGGGACATCCCTGCCGGGTTCCCCATAGAAGAGTGAAGGTTTGTGATGTAATCCTGTTTGTGGTTATTTTGGCCCTTGTTGCAGAGTACAGTGTTTGAATTGATGCAGAAGATGGATATGCAGACGGGCAGACAGTTTTTGTCCATCTTCTGTCGGTTACGCATGTAATTTGGTACGTTTCAGAGAGCTTAGCTATCCATCGCTTAACAGAGAAGACAGAGCAGTACCACCAGAAATCACTGGAGCAGTACTGATCAGAACAGCTGACATGCAACCAGTGAAAGAAACAAACCAGAGAAGAAGAGAATCAGGAAGGGAACGGTAAGGTGTCATGGACTATGTTCCAATCAGCTTAAACACTCTCAGAAACACCAGGACTTGGTCGATTAATTTCCATAAAGTTTACTGAGAACTTGTGAAACTTGTGAAATTAAAAGATGTTGTTGCTTTATGGGGCAAATATTGTTATGCAGTTAAAATTTGGTTAATCAAGATTAATCTATTACAAAACCTCCAAATAATTAGATACATTTTTTGATTGAGTCCCATCCTTAACATATATGTGTGTGTGTGTGTGTGTGTGTTCATGTATTGTTGTAGTGTTTTTTTTATTTTTTGTTTGTTTTTTTAAGTCCTAATTGAATGTCCCTTTGAAACTTTTGGGATTTTTCTTATGTTTTCTTTTTTATTTATTGTTGTTGTACAATAATACTATCATACCAACTTTTAGGATTACATATAAATATGTACGAAAGATGTACAAACACTGTACAAATGTTACAAATAATATACTCTAAGGCTTCCATTAAACATTAGCTGTTAACAAGTATACAAACTATTTTAAGTAATACATCTTCATGATTAAAGAGTAACTAATAAGTATGAAGTAAAAAGAGAAATTAATAAGTTAACACCTCTATGATAAGAATAATTGGTTACTAAAAAACAGTTCTATGTCAGACTTCTTGATTGGTAAGAAAAACACTTTTTTTTTTGTAAGTTCATTCCCCTTGTGTATTGTATTCTGTTTTGCTTCCTGCTCACCTGGTTTAATTTTCTCATTCACTTCCTTATTAGTTCCTCAGTGTATTTGAACCTCTTCTCTTCCTTACTTTTTCTTGGTCAGATCCTTGACCTTTGATGTGACCCTTTATGTTTCCCGTTTTGTCTGTGTTTGGTCTCATGATTAAAACTTGTTTCTGCACCTGTCTGCCTTCTACCTCTTCAGTCTGCTATTGGGGGCTCACCTCTGGACCATGACAAAATGGGAACATTTTTGTTGATCAGGCGATGATCCTGGCACATCGTCTTCTCTGTCTTCTATTTCATCATCTCACACATCTTCCCCAGAGATAGCTTGTCCCGGTGGGGTCCTTGGCATGAAATAGGTATCGGTGCTTGTCAGCAGGTCTTTCAGTGGTGATGTTATGACTAACATCTTTTTCACCAGTAGAAGCCATTACGTTGGCTGCTTCCAAAAGCTGTCTTGTTTGGATGAGATTTCATTTTGGGTTATCAGTAGAATTTTGGATAGAAGTTTTTACAGTGAATGCAACAGTTTCTTCCTGTTCATTAATGTGTCTCTCCTGCTCCTCAGTGTTAACTGTTTACATCCGTTGCACTTTCTGTTGCATCAGTTGCGAGGCGGTGTTTAATTTTTATGCTCTTCACATGTGGAACAGACACCCAGGAATTTGCAATTCTAGCAGTTTTAAATCTGTATTAAAAACTTTTCTATTTGCTGCCTTATTTTAAACAACTGTTTATTCCTCATGCTTTTTCTTTCTGTTTTAATTTCTTTTGTTTCTTTTAAAGATGGTTTTTAGTGCACTTTTTATGGTTTCTTTTGCCCTGTGTAATGCTTTTAATGCTTTACATAAAGCACATCGAATTCTCTTGAACATGAAGTGTGCTGTAAAAATAAACACAGCTTTTTGCTGCCGTATTATTCAGCATCCTCTCCATTCATGTCCGTCTCCTGCACCTCGGGTTCATCTGTCATGTCGTTTTTATTTTTTGCATATACGTAAATGATCCCATTTTGAGAAAAATCCCTGACATCTTCAGCTGTATTTGCTACAGATATTGTTAGATTGTCAGCTTTGATGAACACTCCTGGAAAATACAAATATGTATAAAAGTCACAGACGGTCTAAATTTTGTCTCATCAGCTGGCCGAGGTTAATAGAGTACTATGACATCACGGGAATTAAAATAGACTGTTTTCTGTAATCTGGACTTACATTTCTTGCATCTTTCCCCACACTGGACATTATTCTGTAATTTGATGATAAGATTTTGTACATCATCAACATCACTTGCAGGTGGAAGGATACCGAAGTGACCCAGCGTTCTAGTTTTGCTTTTTGTCAACTGGCAGTTTTCACATGTTTCGAAAGCTGTAACATCCAGCAAAGTTGATAAAAGCTGACATCTGTTCACCCAAAGCATGGCATATTTTAATACATCCGCCATGTTGTTGTGGTTTTCCAGGCATGTTGATGGTATATTTGCCCTTATTTCTCTCATAGCCGGGAATATTTCATGTGGATAGAATTGTCTCCCTGGTAGAGCGATGGCTGTTAAAATGATCTTTCTCAATCCAGGTGTTTCTGACACTTTTCTGCAGCACCCAGGGGCTCCTGCTCTCCTCAAAGCCGCTGCCGCCCACCTTCCAGGACAGACTCCAGTCTGATGGGAAGCTCTTGTTGGCCAGACATGAGTGTGGCTTTGCCCTGGTCGAGATCTTTCCTGGAGGAGGGCAGCACTGTCAGGGTGGGACGGACTTGACCCACTAAGAGAGGAAACATTGCAGACATTACATGAAACCTCTCCTCAGTTTTTCCACTTCTCACTTTTAGTTTAGTAACCATTGTAACGGACAGGCATCCCTGTTGAACCACAGCAACAGACAGGTTTCAGTACTAAAGAGAGAAATGTTCCAGACATTTTGTCATATGTTTTAAGTTTCTTCTGGGGACATTATTTCAAACTAAAAACCCAAATTTAAAACCAGATATTCAGTCTCTGCATCATCCTGTTAAGTCTTTGCATCATTAAATACATTTCTCACAAGTTTTTTTTCAACAAATATGTACCATGTCAGAAATATTTTTGATCCTCATCAGTTTTCAGAATTTCAATAATTTACTGAATAAAACAGTAAAAACTTTTAATTTTTGTTTTATTTTAAGACTGAACTCCAGATCAAAACTGACCAAAACAATAAAAGTCAACCATCATACTGTTCAGATGTGTTCCTTGTTAAGGATAGTTTACGGCGTGGTGTGGCTCAGTGGGTAGAGTGGTCGTCTTGTAGCATTGTTGGGTCGATCCTCGGCATGTCGTGCTCATGTCAAGGTGTCCCTGAGCAAGACATCGAACCCCATATTGCTCCTGATGGGTCGTGGTTGAGCGCCTTGCATGGCAGCTTCCACCATCAGTGTGTGAATGTGTGTGATACAGACCATTTACCATAAGTAATTATCTAATTTAGATCTAAAACTTCTCATCTGGACTCTCCTCTGCTGCTGGTTCACAGGTAAAGTCCAGAAAATCAAACTCCTCTCCTCTATGAACATCCGACCCTCTGAAATGAAGCTGCTTTATGTTTTTGTGTCTGTATCCTCAGAGTCCAAAGGACAGGTCACAGTGACTTAGCCTGCAGCAGTGAGATCTGATCTGGGAGGAAGCGTTACCATCACATGTAAAACCAGTCAAATGTGTATAGGAGCTACCAGTGTTTAGCCTGGTGGCACAAACAGAAAGATGGACAAACTCCTAAACTCCTCATATACTGTACTAGCAGCAGATATTCAGGAATTCCAGATCGTTTGTAAAAAAAAGCTGTAAACTTTGAATCACCATGTCTCTGCTTAGGTGGAGGTGATTCAAATCTGTAAAAGACATCATGTTGAACTAGTAGATCAACATTCAGTCACTTCAACTGATGAGCCTCAAGTTCTGACAGAATTACAAACATTGTAACTCCAAGCAGTCCAATAAAAAATCTCCCCCACCAAGGAACGTGGCTCGGAACAGGATGATTTGGAGCAGTTTGGTTCAGCAAACCCTGATCTCTGGTGCATTTTCACAGACATCCATACCCAGTACGTAATAATATGATGTCATAGCAGCACAATGCCCTCCTTGAATTATAACAAAGAAAAATGTGACACAGAAACAAAGGACAGGGATTATGGACATCCTGCACTTTGTGTTCTTTGTTTTTGACGTGGCTTTAAACAACAAAAAATAAACAGTTCATTTAAACATGGTGCACTTTGTTTGTTCTTGCTGAGTCGCACACGAAGTGACATTTATTTCAACCAATCAATGAATTGCAGTGTGTCAAGCTCCACCCTTCAGAGTCAGATCAGTAAGATTGGGACCCCAACAATATGTGTCACATAGGTCACGTCGGCTCTGTTTGCTCAGATTATGGTCAAAAAACTGCTTCCTTCCTTCCTTCCTTTCCTTGCTTGATATGTGCAAAACTAGCTACTTGACAGATATTACTTAAACATATATCATTGTAACTTCTGTAAATAACAGAGGTAAGCCTGTAATTAAATAGTTTAAGAGATCCATCTTCTGTAGGAGAGAGTTAATTACTTCAACTTTACAAATTTTATTTGTACAATAGAAACTAGATAACACACTGGTGGTTTTGGATGTGGTACCATTAGATTTCTAGTTAAAATGTTAAGTTATGTAGTGACATGTTTCAGTCTCGTCTTGTTCTGCTTATTTAAAATTCAGTAGAGACATGCATGTGCGGTCTCATAATTTGGATGTGTGGACAACAGCAGAGGAATGCTAATGTAAGTCTGCAACTGTTTCTTGACTGTAGCTAATTTTGTGTTAATCCTCTATTAGGATGTACTTTTGTGCAGGGGTATGCAGGCAGATGTATAGTACAAATGTGGACACCGCTGTTAAGCTCTCAAAAGGGGTGTGGTCACAATTGACGGCCATTAGTGGCTGAGATGGTTGTACTCAATTCACTTCAATTTCAGTTCAGTATGAAGCAATATATTCACTTTCTCAGCATTTCGTATACACTGAGACTGGCTCAGTACCGAAAATAAAAAGTAAATACTTTTTATACTTGTCAGTTGTACAATACACCAATAACTCAAATATAATGTGAAGTTGGGAAACAAACATCCATGTACAAAAAGTGAAAATGGTAATATTTGTACTGATCTTATTAACTTATTTAAGGACACATTCACACCAGGATAGTCTGGGAGACTTGGTTTGATTGGCAGAGTATTCCAAAAAGTTTCACACCTTGATTTGGTTTGATTTCACTCTGGACGTTTCTCAACTGGACCAAACCGCCTCAACAACGTCACACAATTGCAATAACTGCTTGCTAGTTATTTCCCAAAACGGCTGCTAACCAAGAAGAAAGAAAATCCTGCTCACTGATTGGCCAGGACAGAAACCAGCTTATTCACAGCAAGAAACCAATGAGGCAAAAATAAATTCATCCAGTTTTTGGGATTTTTGTTTTAACTTTGGTGTTTAATGCAGTTTTCACAAGAATCTGTCCAGCAGAAGAAGCAGCATGTAAATGCACGTTCACACTCGTCCAAAAGAAGTGTTGTATTCGCGGAAGTGGACCAGGGTTCGATTAAAACCGACCATGCCGGTGTGGATGTGCAATAAATCCTAAGCTTGTTAGTCCCTGTGTTTAGACCTGCCTCAGTACTGTACATCCTGTACATTGGAAATCACTTGTAATGGCGACTTCTTTCTTTTTATTTATTTATTTTTTCAAAGTTGGTGAAATTATATATATATATGTCCTCAGTATTTTGAGAGTGGTCTGAAAATCCTCTCACCAGCAAAACATCTTAAATCACTTTCCCGTTTTAAAAGAAAGGGTTAGTTAAGTCAATAATAATACAAACCTGTCAAAACCTTTTATTTGGTTTAGCTTAAAACACCATCTAGCTGAGACTAACTTGATGACAAGAATACTAATGAAATAAATGGAAAAAAAAAACTTTATCAATCCCACAGGGAAATTGCAATGTTTTGTTCCGTACTGTTTTAAACTGTATTGGAAAAAGTTGTTTGACCTTTAAAAAAAATCATTTGCATTTGGCACGGCCATCTCTATATTCTAAAGGAAACATACTTTTTTTTCTTTTTTTAATCCCTTTCTCTGTGCTTTGGAGCATGTACTTGGGTGTAGAAAACACAACCAACTCAATAACGCCCTGTGGGTTTTAAAATATCTCATTCAGTGAGTGATTCAGATTTGCAAGTAATTTATACAACACTTCCAGCTCAAAGTAGAAATATCCAACCTCCATATCTTCATGCCCACCCAGCTTCAAGTTCAAATCTTGCTGCAAGAGTAACAGTAAAATTTTATCAACAGTTATAGAGTTGACTGAACTTCAAGGGATATTTCGGTCACTTCCGCCCCTAATACAGTCATACAAAATAAGCACTACTTACAGACGTTGCCTGAGCAAAAGGAGAAAGAATTGTCCAAACTGAGGAGCTGACAGCTATATGTGCTTACACAACAGGAGCTGGAAACTGACTGCAAACTCCGCTTCCTGGTTTCCCAGCATGCACTGCCCCAGATTGCTTTAACTAAACCTATCATACTGAACTGAATAAACAACACTTTGCCTGAAGCATAACACAAAGACAACTGTAGAAATTGTGCAAGCTTTTGGAGAAAGACTATATGCTTAAGTGTTTAGGGTTTTAGACACTTTACACAAAGTCTCTTTAAATTTGTGCCTTCATGTCTTGTAAAAAGAGGTGTAATGGTACATGTATTTGTATTTTTCAGTATGGAATGTTCGGTTTGGAACAGAGATGTACTGAGTTCCCACACGGAAGAGTAACTGCCTTGTACTAAAGCTACAGATCTGTTTGAGATCTGTTCCTCCCTGTAGCCCAGCCCCCTCCACATGTAGAAGGAAGCACGCTATGCTGAAAACTTATTCTGGATTAACTGTGCTCGAACCACAAAATCACTACAGAAAGCATAAATACTTTTTTTTTCTGTGAGGGATCGAGGCCAAGAATGAAGAGAGCACAGGAGGCTTTTTTAAAAAAAGTCTTTTGACATTTCATTTTACAAAAAAACAACAAAAATACAAATTCCTAATTAAAAGTTCTGGGCCCATAAAAGAGGTCAACTAAACAGAACATCAACATAAAGAACTGAAAACTACCTGACCTAACAAACTGACACACAAGGGAAACTATATACACTGGCTGATCAGACCATTTTGACACAAGAGGGAAATACACAACCTAACCATCCTCAGCTAACTTAATCAACTCAACTAATTCACAACAGAACTTAAACAATTTAGATTCATAACTCATTAGGGAAACAGAAATCTAAATAATCATACTTCTACATAAAGAACAAACAAAGTAATACAAAACGATAGAAAATCTAAACCCCTCTCCCACTATCTTTTTGTGAGATGGATGACTCCAATCAGACTGCAGCCTCATCAAAGGAGATCCACCACAGCTGGGACTCTTAGCAGGCTTGGGCCTCCCACACAGCAACTTCCCCAGGAACTGGTAATTCAAAGGAAAAACATTTTAACTAAAAATAAACCAAACAACGTGACAAGAATGAGTCAACTAAAAGTGTGCACCCAATCAGTTAACCCCCCCCCCCCCCCCCCCCCCCCCCCCCCACCAAACTTGCTAAGAAAAATGTGAAATATAAAAGAAATGGTAAATATTACAAATAAAATGTGTATTGAATTAACTGAAATGAAGAAAAAGGTTACCAGGTTACCAGCTCAATGTGTGTGGCTGCCTGGGCAGCCATCACATTTTCCTACGGTGTTTAAAAAGTAAACACCATGTAAGTAAAAGTACTTTCTTATGGTTATATATTCTGACAACTTTTGTATTTAACAATAAATACTGTAAAGTAAATAAAACGTAAAATGGTTGAAGGGTTTTTACTTTGAACACAGACTTTATCTAAAAATGTGTGCTCACTCAAACAATTGCTTTATTTACCAAACATGTCACAGCCTTGCAACTAATCATATGTTACTTTATCTTTTACAGAATACATGCAACTAAAGTTTTACTTAAAAAAACATTTAACTGTGGATTAAATTAATATTTGTACAAGTTCGTGTGAATTATCTTTTTTATTCTCTCTTAAAAAAAACAACCCTTCCTCCCTTATATTATGTATATGCAGATATTGTCCATTAAAATAGAGGGGTTTTATTTACTGCAAGCACTTTTCTTTTTTGTTTTTGGTTTCATTTTAAATGTTATTAAACGGGTTCCTGTTTCCACCAAAATGAACCAGTTTTGTGTTTTGCATTTGTTCCTTACTGTACCTAAAAAGGACTGAACATACATACAAAACTGTGATTTTGGCTTACCGTTACACCCCTACTTGTAAAAAATTCATATCCCAGATTAACTTTTTAAATAGTAATGTTTAAACAACATTACATATGTATTTCATAAAAAGTTTAACCAGCAATATGATCACATCAGGTGAAATTGTTGTTAACCACTTCTCGTTTTTTGTTGCAGCAAATATTGAGTTTATTATTTATGGTAAACTGGCATCTAAATTATTTGCTGACAAAGTGACACGATCATATTGTTTGGATTAACATAATATGAATATAAGAGTCCTTTTGTGACTGTTGTATTAAGTCTTTTGATGAGAGTGGAAGATAGAAAAAAACTGGAGTGGTGGCTTATAGTTGTGTGTGAATGTTGGTCTTTAGGATTATGAGCTTTGGTGAGCCCTGCAGTAGAGTGACAGCCTGTTCAGGGTATACCTTGCCTCTCGCCTTCTAATTGCTGGGATAGACTTTAGCTTTTCTGCGACCCTAAGTTGGAAGAAGGTGATCTAAAAAATGGATGAATGTTTTTTTGGTAATTACTCTGTGTGTGTTTGCATGCATGTGTGTATTTGACCTGGGTGAGTGTATGAGTCCCAGCCTGATATGTTGTCCATGTCTGGCCCTGAGGGGGAGAACCCACACAATCCACCACCCCCAATTCCAACCCCTCCCCCAACTGAGACTGAACCCAGTGACTTTCTTGCTGTGAGGCAGCAATGCTGACCACTGAAGCCAAACTGGGTGTTGGTTCCACACATAGGGGTTTCATAACTGAAGGTTTTGTTGCCAGTCTGGCTTCAGGAAACAGACACCCCTCTCTAGATCATGCTTCTCTCTCATCACAGGGAACTCTACTGCAGAACTTGATAAACCAAGCAAGTCTGAATGGTTTATCAGTGTGTGTTAATTATTGATTCAGGAGAAGTTTTTATTCAAAGTGACAGAGAGGGCAAAGTGATTATTTTTCTGAGTTTTAGTGTAGAGAAGTTTGAAACTGTTTAGATCCTTTGTTAGCTCATTCTGTTAGCTCATGTGTTAAATCGCTCTGTTTGCTCATATGTTAGCTCACTCTGTTTGTTCCTGTATAGCTCTTTTGTTAGCTTGGCTCCTGACCATCTCACAACCCAGTGCCACTGGATGTCAATTTGTTAGGTTCTCCTTTCACGTGTTTCATAGTACCATTGTGCTTTGTGTTTCATTACTGGTTGTAGAAATCACACACATCACTGCATTTTATATGCTACTGCCAAGTGCTCGCCTCTCAATGTACGCAGGCTTTAACATTGGCTGATTTTCATATGTAAAACTATTCTTGGCTTTTTAATTTATATCTCTCTACCTACATGTCTAGAAACCAGAATCAACATGGCTGTCATTCTCATTCTGGTTTACAGATGGTCGTCCGGAGCTCTCTGGGAGAGCTTAGGTTAATTTTAAAGTCCCATTTGTGCTTGACGCAGAAGACAGATATTCGTACGGTTGGACAATTTTTGTCCATCTTCTGCATCAGTTATGCATGTAATTTGGACCATTTTCAGGGAGCTTAGCTATCTGTCACTTGACACAGAAAACAGAGTAATACCATCAGAAATCGCAGGGGCAGTGCTGAGCAGAATAGCTGGCATGCGACCAACAAAAAGAACAAACCAGAGAAGAGGAGGCACAAGAAGACCAAAAGACGGTAGAAGAATGAAGATGAGGACAACTGTAGAAATTGTGCAAGCTTTTGAAGAAAGGCTGTGTGAGTATTTAGGGTTTGCTTTGCAGCTGAAAATAACTTTATAGCCAAACGGTGTCTGAAACTGATGTTGGATCGCGGGAGTGAGCTCTGAACTCAGCACTGCCCACTAGTGGAGAAATTGACTTAACAACCTTGGCAACGTAAAAGACGCATGGAAGTATGAGGACGGTGACGTATGACAACACTTAAAACGCACGTCTCTATTTACCTGAGTAAGGGAGCATAAATGGGCCTTAAGGGCTTGAGATGGAAACTCTGTTGGTCAGTGGGACTGTTTTTAAACTTCTTTGCATAATTTCATCTCATGCTGTAGGATCTTTTGGATGTGCTAAAAAGGTTCAAACTTAATTTTTAGCTGACTGGGGCTTAAGTATGCAGTGACCCCTGGTTTAGTACAGGAGCAGCTCAACCCCACAACAAACAGGATAACCCAACTCCACATCACTGCCAGATCCTTCAGTAAAAATCTGGATAAATCGGTCCTCCGCCTGAGGTTTATGGATGTTGATAAGCTGCAGAAAATTTCAGAAACTGCACTGAAATACTTCAAAATCAGTAAGTTCTCCTGCTGTTGGTGTAATATCTGCTCAGGAACCTGCATGTCCACACTTTGAGTTCACCTCTAGATGGCAGTCTGTGGTCCATTTCTGAAGGAAGGAGTGTGAACCTGAAACTGGACTTGGGGCTGATGGATCAGCAGCTTCTTCTGCCTGATAATCCTCTGAGAATGTTTTCCCAGATCCAGGCCAAGTTATGTAACATTAGTTCTGTCCAACTGATACAGTTTATTTGTTGTTAGGTGTACTTTAAGACGATAGAGAAGTTTGCTTCCAGATAACACTGGTTTATCCATAAAAAAAACATTCAATAAGTTTTAGTTTTTATATCAACCAGAAAATAAAATAAAATTTCCAGGAGTGTCCCATCAGTACAGATAAAAACCACATTCAGGGAACATTGAATTAGAAGTACATGATCATTATCAGAGTGAAACCCAGAGACTGGTGAAGTTAAACAAATCTTTTCTTTATTAAAACCAACTAAACATACATGAAGATCATCGTCTCCAACAAGTTTCAAGTAAGATGGCAGTCGCGGTGTATGGCCACCATCTGAATTCACCTCCACCTTGCTGACATCACACACAACGTGAGGAAGCATTTTCACTTAGGAAAACAAAGGAGGAGGTGTGTGTGATGATGTC
Organism: Melanotaenia boesemani; assembly: GCF_017639745.1. Lineage (NCBI taxonomy): Eukaryota > Metazoa > Chordata > Actinopteri > Atheriniformes > Melanotaeniidae > Melanotaenia > Melanotaenia boesemani. Next base: position 35,370,254 of record NC_055686.1, on the reverse strand, counting down.
AAACCAAATTCCCTGCAGGATGCTGGCGTACCACATGTATACCACTCCGAACACGTACCGCGTGGGCGAAGACGTACGGAGAAGAAGGTCTGAAGGAAAAACAAGGCTATGTGTCTTAACACACCTTACTGAGTAGCTGCTGCAACCTGACAACTCTCACACTCTGCTGTTGTCTGGTTCACAGCTGGCCTAAGACTCACTACAGGGTCCAGTGCACAAAGATAAACCCAGATTATCCTTGTTCTGGTCCTTTATTTCTTCAATATTAACCTTTTATCTCTTGGTGCTGGATAGAGCTCAACACCATCTTCAAAACAAGTTAATCCAAGAAAACCTTAATTAATGTCACAATAATGACTGATAGACCACATCAGCAGTGGAACCTAGCTTGCTTTACTCTAACCTCTCTCTTTATCACCACTAGAGTCACATGCAAACCAATAGAAAGGAGTGTCACCAAGACCATCCAGAAAAGAACTATATATATGTTTATCACGTCCACGACCTGATAAAATCCAACTACGTCGAAAAGATATATAAATATATACCTGCAGGACGATCAGAACTGATTCACCTGTTAATAAGAGATCTTGTACAAGTAGTAATGTAACACTGATCCACATTGATACGTTGATCCAATCGCTCTGCATTGCCCTGCATCAATCAACATCAATCAATGTTTTGCTCCAACAGATCCACAATGATCCATTGATCCACAACGATACATCAATCTATACTGATCCATTGATACATCGATATACATCGATCCAGATCGAAACATCAGGTTATAATGATACATCGATCCAAAACTATACATCACTCTACATTGATCCATTGATCTAGATCAATCCACATTGATACATTAGTCTAATCATTCTGCATTGATCTGCATCAGTCTACATCAATCCACACTGATATGTTGTTCCAATCGATCCACATTGATATATCAGTCTACATTGATCCATTGATCCACAGAACCATTAAAAGTTTGGACAGAACCCCTCATTAAATCTGAATGGGCAGGTGTGTTTGACTTTGACTGGTATTGTGGATCGATAAAACGATGTAGACTGTAGTATCACTGAATGTGGCAAACACTGAATTGATGTATCGTGTGGTGGTCTGTGATTTATACTCCTACTGCATAACTAAGTTAATACCACAACACTAAAACTACTGATGGGAATAACAATGACAATTCCTCATGTCATTGCCAACTTCCCAGGAATGTACCACATCTTCCTGCCCTAATGGGTCAGAACCTGTCTAGCTCTACATCAACGGATCAGTGGTCTTAATGTTGTGGCTGATCAGTGTGCCAACCTTCATGGAAGTTTTATGTATGAACACTGAGCTTAACATGAAAATTTGACCTCTTACAGCCATAAAACAGGTGTCCATCACTAACAGCTTCTTATAAAAACAAGTTGTTCATCCTCCAGCTGAAAAACATGCCACTAGAATGACACCAACTAAATGGAGAGTATTTAGGAAAACGAGGAAATATGGAAGTGCAAAAGAAGAGCTTCATTTCTTCTTATGTGTAAACCCAACGTCCATGTGTCAGTTGATCTTATTTAGATAGAAAACTACTCATCTTATCTAAACCTCTCTTTTTCCTGCCCTCGTATCAAAGTCTGGTTGTTCCTGGTTAAAATGTTCCCGTCCCAGTCTTTCTTTCTGTCCTCTAGAGTCCTTCCAACAGCCTCTCCTGGCTCTTTCTCGGTTTTTCTGGAAGAATCTTGTCTTAGAAAAGAGACCCCAGCTGCTGCCATCAGGCCCTGGTTCTGCTGCCAGGGCTGAGCCTTGATGGCCTGTGGAAACTGTTTGGAATCCAATACATCTTTGTATTGGATTTCGGGCCTGATCATCCTGAGACAGGACATCCTGGTGGCATTGTCCAGCCCCGGCTGGAGCTCATACCCAAGAATTTTCACTAAACCGCTCTGAAAAGGCCGGATATTTTTGTCTCGGATCCGATGTGCCTCCACGGGCTTCCCACCATCTCTAAGACAAGCATGAGCCAGTTCCTCCCTCCGCATCTTGAGCAGAGCTACCTCTTCCTCCATTTGTGTTTGACCAAACTTGTTGATTTTCTCCCAGAAAGTCTGGTTGAAGGCCTTGTACAGGTACCAGTCCAAGGCATTCCACTGCCGAAGCTTCTCCCGCTGATCCTCTGTCAGGGACAGGTTGGGTGGTGTTTTGGCATTGGAATGTCCAGCTCCAATACCAACAGCAGCCGCAGCTGCTGCTTTGCCCATCCAGCTCCCACTCATCCCTCCGATGCTGCCGGGCTTCTGCTGTCGAGCGTTTAGGCTGAAGGAGACGACGGCATCCAGCGGCCAACAGAGAGCATGTCTCAGCAGGATCATGGACTGGTCAAAGTATTCCGACACCAGAATCAGTGAGAAGGTTCGCCGGATCACGTCCTCACCATGTTTAGCCAGCGACATGGAGAAGTTAGCGTTGTGATCCAGACCAAAGTCAAACCACAGCAGATTTCGGGCATAGTGGTTGTTGCGGAGACGAGGGTCGTAGTACTTCTTAGGGTCATTGGCAAAGTCACCCAAACCTTTGGCTTTCCGAAAGGCAGGCGCCACTTCTTTGTAATAGGCAAACGAAGATTCGGCCAAGGCAATGGGGTCCCTGATGATGGAGAAGTAGAACGTGTCTTCAGGCATCACCTTCTCCACCTAGAAGAAAAAACAAGCAGTTTATGATCATGTTGGCTGCAATACCCACAAATAACCAAACATTTTAGCCATTACCTCATCCATGCAAAGATTGACCTGTACAGGTTTTACATGGGCAGGACCTGGGTCCTGGTCCTGGTCTCGGACCTGGCCCTAAACCTGGTCCTGGTTCTAGACCTGGTCTTAACGTTTTAGTGCTACTATGGTATAGGAACTCTTTGTATAGATCCTTGTGGTTGTCCTGTAGGTGGCAGAAGAGATTCAGTGTGTTTCCCCTGGTGGTTGCCACATGTATCCAGCATATCTTGCAGAGCTCCTGTGTTTGTTGTGTCTCATCTCTCTTGTAAACAAAATAGTCATTAACAACCGATAATGTGTTGTTTTTATAAACAAGTTACATTATAAATAAGTACATCCACATTTTTCTTGCTCCTCTTGCCACCTTCAGCCAACACAATACTGTTGCCGCTACCATTAGTATCTACATAAAGAATCCAGGACATTAAGAGTGCATTTGATTGGCCACTGATGTACACAGAGCATTAATTCACAGCATCATTTGGTACACCATCATGACATGTCCTTCAAACATGCAAACACACTAAAATTTATCACAGCTTAGGCAGTCTTTGTGATGTGTCAATCACAGACTAATATCACCATGAAGGTAAATTTCCCAGGGTACACCATGGACAGGACTGGCGACTTGTCCAGGGTGTATCCTGCCTCTTGTCTGTTAATTGTTGGGATAGGCTTCTCTGCGACCCTTAGTTGGACCCTTAGTTGGCGGTACAGGAAATATTAAAATGAAAGGTAAATGTCCGTTTACCTTCATCGTGACCCACTGCTGCCACAAGAATGTGCCAGCAGGATCATGGACTAGTCAAAGTACCCGACACCATGATCAGCAAGAAAGTCGGCGAGAAGGTCCGACAAGGTATGGTGGATTATTCGTACCTTTTTTGGCAAGATGGCGCCAGGGTGTACCGGCAGTCGTCTACCTGCTCTGCTTAAATTGTTGCTTGTTGCTGTATTTTTGTGTTTTTATGTTTCAAAAGATCTCCGAATTGCTAGTGTATGACTGTTAGATCCTCATTGATCTAAATAGATCTCATCAGGCATTTTCAACCATAATTATGATGATCAAACCTTTAGACTCTCTCTTTGTCTGGCCTCAGTACCAGCTTACCTGCTGCATTCACCTGTCTCAAGGAGGAAGCAGGCCAGAAAGCTTGGAAAACGTGGAGACATTCTAGTGAATACTTAAGGCTTACTTGAGATCCAGTTCTGGGACTACTCCTCTCCTCTCTACACTTGGATATCCAGTGCTCCATAAAGCATATGGATTGCAGTGGATGCAGCCTGTGGCTCCCACGTGCCTGGACACCGGTTTGTTTCATCTGCTGCTAGGCAACACTGCACAAGCGGCCAATAAGCCCCCATGCTCTGCACCTTGGCTGCCTCAGGCAGCTACACTGCAGCTATCCACAGGCCTGCAAGGATGTGATTATGCTTAGGCCTCCTAAATGCTAGATCGCTAACTAACAAATTTTTTCTCCTACGTGATCGCTTCATATCACGAAATCTGGATTTTATGTTGTTTACAGAGATGTGGTTCCACGTCTGTGACTCTACTTGGATAGGCGGGCTAGCAACACTGTACAAATCCATCCACACCTGTCAGCAGGTTCCAGCAGATTCATTTTCCAGTTTCGAGCTTCAGACTTTAGTTATAAGCTTTGATACTCAAGTCCTGTATGCTCTGGTGTATCGCCCTCCAAAGCTTAACAAGATTTATTCAGGACTTTACAGACTTTGACAGGCCTATCGCTGAACTATGACCAATTTTTGATTGTTGTTTGCTGTGAATCCAGACTTCTGGCCAAAGACAATAAACTTAACACTATGTATAAACTTACTGTATTTGTTTTTTTCCGCTGCAAAATGGGGTCAGTCCCATTTTCCCATAGATTCTCAGACAGCCTGCTTGCTTTCTGGTACTTTTAGTGAAACGTATAGATATGACTTACAAAAACTTACACTGGATAAATTCCTTTCTTATTTTAAGGACTCTGTAGCCCCATTTAGGCTAAAGCGAAACAAGCCTAAGACACAACCTTGGTTAAATGAGCATACTTGCAACCTCATGTAGGCATGCTGAGCAGCAGTGGAAGAAAGACCATCTTCAGGTTTCCCAGCAAATACTAAGAGACAGGCTGGCTGAATAACAGAGATAAGTTAAAGCTGTGAAAAGTATTTTCCTGTCAAATCTTGTCTCTACAATTTGTCACAAACCTCAGATGCTTTTTAACACATTGAAATCTCTCATAAGTCCATGTGACAGAAACATTGTTGTACCATCAGCCGCCCTTTATCTGTTGTAGATCCAGTGGCTCCGTCAGTTTGCCATGCTGCCTTTGAATGTTTTGAGCCTGTGTCTCTATGTGAACTGACTAAACTTGTTAAACAGTTAAAGCCTTCTTGTGTCCACTAGATACTATCCATAGACATCTGTTTAAAGATGTTTTTTATTAATGAATACTTCTTTGATGTCTGGCTGTTTTCCTTCTGCCCTTAAGCATGCTGTGGTCCAGCCACATAACCTTGATCCAAATGTGCTGTCTAACTTTAGATCCATCTCAAAACATCCACTTGTTTCTAAGGTCTTTCTAAGGGCTGTAGGCTTACGTTGACTTTAATGAAACTGGTGAAAAGTTCCAATCTGGCTTTAAATTCCAGCATAGCACTGAAACTGCTCTCTTAAAAGTTTTTAATTATCTTCTTTTAACTGCAGACACAGGAAAATCTGCAGTCCTCATGCTTTTAGACTTGTTTGCAGCTGTTGACACTGTGGATCACAGCATCCTTCTGACCCACCTCGAGACACATACATGAATAAAAGCTACAGCACTCAACTGGTTTCGGTCCCATCTCTCCAACGGGAGCTTTTCTGGGAATTTAGAACAGTGCTCTTCCTGTGTCTTTACTAATTTATGGTATCCCCCAGCTGTCAAAACTAGTACCTGCTCTTTTCGCTTTGAGTATGCTCCCCCTGGGTTCTGTTTTAATAAGCATAAAGTCTGTTTTCACTGTTTTGCAAACAACATTCAGATTTATCTGCCTATATTAGCCAGTGTAGTATAAATGCCAGAAACACTGCAGGACTGTCTAACCGATGTACAGGTGTGGATGAGTGCTAACTTTCTGAACCTAAAAAAGAATAAAACTGAAATTTTGGTGTTCGGACAGAGTAATCTCCTGTATAGACATGACAGTGTGTTTGTTTCTTTGTCCTCCTACTGCCATCCTCTTGTGAAGAATCTGGGAGTGATGGTTGACCCTTTACTTAAATTTGACAAACACATTAGCACTGTTATCAAGGCTAGCTTCTTTCAGAGGAGGACTTGTCAAAATCAAATCCTATCTTGCTCGGGCTGATTTTGAATGAGCAATCCACGCATTTGTAACTTTATTGTAATGCTTTGTGTGTTGGACTGGACCAGGGATCTCTTCTACACCTACAGAGCGTACAAAATGCTGCAGCCAGCCTACTGACTAAAACTAAGAGGCATAAACATATCTCCTCCGTTTTGCGTTCCTTACATTGGCTTCCTGTCTGTTTTCATGTCAAAGGTTTTATTGATTGTTTTTAAGTGTTTTAAGTGTTTGTATACTATCATCCATACACCCCTACACTCCGTTTAGAGCCTTAAGATCAGCTGAGGGTTGTAGCATGAGCTCATGTCGAGGTGTCCCGGAGCAAGACACTGAACCCCAGATTGCTCCTGATGGGTCGTGGTTGAGCGCCTTGCATGGCAGCTTCCACCATCAGTGTGAATGTGTGTGTGAATGGGTGACTGTGACGTATAATGTAAAGTGCTTTGGGGTATCATTCCAGGTACAGAAAAGCAGACCATTTACTATTTACCATTTTCTGAAAAACTAAACAGTCTGTTATTTATCCGCACTGTTATAACTACTCTCTGTGTGCATGGGGGGGGGGGGGGGGGGGGGGTTCCTTCCCAATGCCGCACATACAGACGTGCACGCACACACAGGTGATTACTCTTCTGCTAGCAGACACAAAGCACGCGTCTGAAAACATGTAAACCTGCTGAAAACCAGATGAAGTTTTCTGTTTTTTCCTTTTTATTTATAAATCCCCCAGGGAGGTGAAGGTGTAAACATTCGTGCTCCAGTGAGGAGTGGCACGCTATTTCTCCTTCTCTGGTAAAACACTGTGTACCAAATCTACTGTCATTGAAGGAATTTCGTTTGAGATGTTTTATTGGTTAAAAATTAGTCCTAGGCAACGATTAAAATTTTTAATCACAATTAATCGCATGACATGCTGCAATTAATCGCGATTAATCGCACTGTTACGTGCAAATTGTCTCTTTCCTTTAAAAGAAGGCCTACGCTACATAGAGAAAATGCAGTAAATTTTGGTTTACAAACACTACATCAGGGGTCTCAAACCTGCGACTCTGGAGCCGCAAGTGTCTCTCTGGACCTTCTACAATGCATCTAAATACATGGCTAAAATATTTTTTTTAAATCTATCTTTCTTGTCATTAGGTTGGAAAATTATTTTCCACAAATAGGGCTGGGCTATATGAACCAAATCTTATATCTCGATATTTTTACCTGAATCACGATATAAGATATATATCTTGATTTTTTTTTTTTTTTGTCAAGTAACCAAAAAGACAGTTCTAATTTACAGCCTTTAGTGCCAAATATACTTTTATTAAGGATCAGAAGCACATGTGCATTAAAACAGCTGACTGAAATTACATGCTCCTAAAACAAAATAAATTAAAAATACTTTTCAATGACCATAACAAGTTTACAGCTGTGCAAAATGCAAAAGAAAAGATGCTTTTAACTCAAAACAAGCTATCTCGATTTCTCGAAAAATGGAAATAAAAATGTGGTTCTTCAAAAATAACAAATATTCTATGGTGGCTCTTCATTAAAAATATATATTAAGTTGCATTTTTGAAAAGTCTCGTAACATTTGCGTCTCTAAAGGAGTTTTATTTAGCTGGCTGAGGGGAAAATGGCTCTTTGGATTGGAAAGGCTACAGACCCCTGCACTAAACACATAATTAAATAAATAAATATTTCTTCATATACACTACCACTCAAAAGTTTGGGGTCACCCAAAAATGTCATGTTTTTTCCATGAAAACTCACATTTTATTAAACAAATGGGTTGCAAAATCAATGGATAAGGACAATAAATGTAGTCAAAACATTGACATGGTTAGAAATAATGATTTGTAATTGAAATAATAATTTTGTCCTTCAAACTTTGCTTTCATCAAAGAAACCTCCATTTGCAGCACTTACAGCCTTGCAGACCTTTGGCCATCTAGCTGTCAATTTGTTGAGGTAATCTGAGGAAATTTCCCCCCATGCTTCCTGAAGGACCTCCCACAAGTCCGACTGGCTTGATGGACACTTCTTCCACACTGTGCGGTCAAGCTGTTCCCACAGCAGCTCAATAGGGTGCATAGTTTAGATCTCTGCTTTGGGTCATTGTTTTGTTGTAGGACAAAACTGGCTCCAATCAAGCGCTGTCCACAGGGTATGGCATCGCATTTCAAAATGGAGTGATAGCCATCCTTATTCAGTATCCCTTTTACCTTGTACAAATCTCCCACTTCACCAGCACCAAAGCATCCACAGACCATCACGTTTTCTCCACCATGCTTGACAGATGGTGTTAAGCACTGCTCCAGCATCTTTTCATTTGTTCTACGTCTCACAAATGTTCTTCTTTGTGATCCAAACACCTCAAACTTAGATTCATCTGTCCATAAGACCTTTTTCCAGTCTTCCTCTGTCCAGTGTTTGTGTTCTTTTGCCCATCTTAATCTTTTCCTTTTGTTGGCTAGTCTCAGATATGGCTTTTTCTTTGCTACTCTGCCTAGAAGGCCAGCATCCTGGAGTCGCCTCTTCACTGTTGACATAGAGACAGGTGTTTTGTGGGTACCATTTAATGAAGCTGCCAGTTGAGGACCTGTCAGGCATCTGTTTCTCAGACTATAGCAGGGGCGGCCAACGTCGGCCCTCAAGAGCCACAATCCTGCAGGTTTTCTATGCATCCCTGCACCAACACACCTGACTCAAATTAACTGGATCCAACAACCTATAAGAATCTGCACAATGACTCATTAGTTTAAGTCAGGTGTGTCGGTGCAGGGTTGCATGGAAAACCTGCAGGACTGTGGCTCTCGAGGACCGACGTTGGCCACCCCTGAACTAGAGACTCTGATGTGCCTGTCCTCTTGCTCAGTTGTGCACCGGGGCCTCCCACGTCTCCTCCTGTTGTAGTTAGAACCAGTTTGTGCTGTTTTTCGAAGGGAGTAGTACACACCATTGTAGGAGATCTTGAGTTTCTTGGCAATTTCTTTCATGGAATAGCCTTCATTTCTCAGAACAAGAATAGACTGACGAGTTTCAGTAGAAAGTTCTTTTCTTCTGGCCATTTTTAGACTATAATTGAACACACAAATGCTGAAGCTCCAGATACTGAACTAGCCAAAGGAAAACCATTTTTTTTGCCTCTTTAATCAGTACAACAGTTTTCAGCTGTGCTAACATGATTGCACAAGGCTTTTCAAATGATCAATTAGCCTTTTAACATGATAAACTTGGATTAGCTAACAGAATATGTCACAGGAGTGATGGTTGATGAAAATGGGTCTCTGTACACCTATGTAGATATTCCTATATATATATATATATATATATATATATATATATATATATATATATAATAAAATGATAAAAATCCTACTGGGATAAAACAGTACAATTAAATAATACATTAATTATTAAGAACATGACCTAGAAATTTTAACAACTAAAAAATCCACCATATATTTAAACATGGAGCCCTTTCCTGCTTTGATCATGTTGCTGAGTTGTACAGGAAGTGATGATTATTTAAGCTCCACCCTTTATCGGTGAAAAAGTAGGACGGGTCAGATATTCTGGTATCATTTCCAGTTTTTGTCTGTGGAAATGCAAATAAAAAATGTGAACTGACTCACCCCCATGGTGGTATCAGGGTTATAGATTGCTAAGAGTGGGACCCCAACAGAAGGTCCCAAATAAGTAGAACAGCTTAGATCACATATTCTGGCACCTTTCCCAGTTATGCATATCCCAAACCAACCCATCTTGTACCGTCTCGAAATGACCCGTATCATGCCATCCCATACTGAGCTGTACCAAGCCGCTTCGTGCCATCCCATACTGTCCCGTACAATCTCGCATTGAACCGTCCCGAACCGTCCCGTAATGACCCGTCTCATGCCGACCTGTACTGTCACGTACCATTCCATACCAATCAGTTCTGTAAAGAGCCAGACCGTAGGGGGAAGCGGTTCTATAGAAAGCTACCATGCCTATCACCATTCATTCCTCCATTGGTGTTCCCCCTCTCCTTCTGTTGATAACTCACCTCTGGCCTGTTGAATCTCATGTGGTTGCCCATGATGTGAAACTCCACAGCTCTCGGGCCTCGGTAACCCTTCACCCTGTGAGCGTTGAAGGGCAGAGGGTAGCCCAGCTGGTAGCCCAGCGGCAGGGCAAAGCGGAGGTGGTGCTCCTCTCCGAAGCGGTACAGCATGTTGAGCACTGTGCTGCTGGCTGTCTTGTGGGTCTTGAGGAACATGATGTGGGTGTGGGGCCGGCAGGATCCCAGAGAAGGCCCATGGCCATCAGAGGATGAGAAGATGGAATGAGCAGCTGGCTGGCCACTGCTGCAGGACGTGTGGAGAGAAAAGAGTGTTTTAATAGTGGATCCTGTTTCAGTTTAGACATTCTGTCGAACAGTTCAGTCTTGAAGATTATTGATCAATAATCATATGATCCAACAAACACCCATGATATGTGGTAGCTAGATCTGAACATTTTAAGCAAAAACACCCAGGTCCACTCTCCCCTCTCTATCTGATATTCTGCTGAACCACTTCCAGCAGCGGCACATGAAAACGTTGGTATTAGTGGAAAACAGTGAGATGAGCTCAGACCCAGCAGGACGACATGGCTGCCCAAATAACACCTCGGTTACTGGTTATATACAACTCCACTTCTAAAATATCATCAGCAGTGGAAGCATCGCCACCGATACCACTGTGTTTAAGTAAATGAGGATGAAACAGGAAAAAGAAGGATTTCCTCGTTTCTTCAGCATATTATAATATAGAACAAATATAGAACAAAAACCTCCAGAAAAACATGAATCAACATGTGGACATTCTCTGTGCAAAGATTCATGGAACTTTGTTCCAGCGTCAGGACAACAGAGATTATCACTAAACTGTCTCAAAGTAAAGCTCACGTTAAAAGCAGCCAAGAAGAAGAAATCCCGTACCTCTTGTTGAAGATGACGCCCAGCAGCTGGCCAGCGAAAGCAATGGCCACAAAAAGCAGCAGAGCTTTCCACATCCACACTGGACCCAACCGACCACACACCAACCATCGCAGCATCCTGGGAGGAGGAGGAGGAGGGAAAGGAGGAAGACGAGGAGAGGATGGTTAGCTTATTAACCCCTTGATGCAAATTTCTTCTGCTTCTGGTCTTTTATTTCTTTTACTGATTTAATTAAATCAATTTATTTTTATTTATTTACTATTATTTATTTGTGTTGATACTATTTATCATTGATTTATTTTATATTTTATGTCAGTCATTTTCTTTTTGCTATGTTTTTTACTTAACTGAGCTAAATTCTTATTTTAACAGCTATATTAAAGCAGGAACCATATTATTTAGAAAACTTCATCATGTTTTCAGTACTCTCGACTACTGCAGCAGAGTTATTACAGTTTTCTCTCTAAAGAAGAAGAAAACAAACAAACAAAAAAAACCTGCCACAGATCCAGAATACTGCTTCACATGTCCTCACAAGGACCAGAAAAAGTTTCCACATCCTTACACTGGTTCCAGTTCAGGTCCAAAATATAGATCTGATCAGTTGATGCCATCTGATGATAATGATGTTGATGACGATGAAGATAGGAAAGTATCTCCTATTCCTGTGTAACTACTGTACGCTTCACCCTGTCTGTATGAAGAAAAGATTTTCTTTCAGATGATTTTTCTTCCGTTGATCTGAAAACCTCTTTAATTTTCAGAAGATAAATTCCTCCGATGAGGTCAGACCCCAGAGGGAGGGAGGTGCCACCAGATTCCACCACAGCTGTTTTAATGCAGGTCATGTGTTTGTGGAACCTCTTCCGTACCAACATCAGAAACTGAAGCCTCCTCATCCTCCTCTTCGTCTTTTAGTGAAGAGTTTTGAAGGTGCAGCAGGACAACAGCTGCTGGATGATGTAAAGTTTTTCTTATTTACACCAAACATGTTCTATCATATGACTTCTGCAGGTTGCAGCTCGTTTTCAATGCCATGCCGCAGGAATGTGAACCAGTCACATAGTTTTACTGATACACAGATAAGCATGTAGAAAATACTACCTCAGTTCCAAAAAAGTCCGAAACCAGAATCTCATTAACACATATTTAATTCCTGATAGAACATAAACAACATATCAGATGCTGAAACAGGACATTTTTACATTTCTTGGACAATATGAGCTTATTTTAAATATGACGACAACAGCACATCGGTAGAGAACTGGAACAGGTTAGTAGTGTGGTAGTAATTGTTAGTGTACAAATCAAAAACAACTGGAGGAGTGTTTGACAAGTAATTAGGTCAATTTGCAATAAGTCAGTAACATGACTGAGTCTCTCAAATGTAATGATGGACAGTGGTTCACTAATCTCAAACAAACTGGGTCTAAAAACTGTAAAAGGGTGAAATGTTTTAAAGCTGAAATATAAAGTTAAAATCAAGTCTGTTATACCCCATAACCGCAGAGGCTTAACAACCTCTAATAAGCAGAAGAAGACATTCAGCTGGTCGCTAGGCTGTCGCGAATGTTATGGAGTAGAGATGAGCTTTACCACCTAAAAATGATATCACAATATTTTTTTAAAAATGTATTGATAATTTAATCACAGACAATATTTATGTCTTTGGCCAAACATGAAGTTATGTCCTTTGGTTAAATTATTCCACCATTTGACCAACTTGGTGTAAAATAAATGCATGCATACATATATACTTATACATATGTATATATGGCGGCTGTAGCTCAGGAGGAAGAGCACTCGTCTTTCGACCAGAAGGTAGGCGGATTGATTCCAGGCTTCCACTGACTACGTGCCGAAGTGTCCTTGGGCAAGACACTTCACCCCATGTTGCCCCCCAATGTGCCTATCGGGGTGTAAATGTGTGTGTGAATGTGATAAGTAGTGTAAAGCGCTTTGAGTGGTCAAACTGACTGGAAAAGCGCTTTATCAGTTCAAGTCCATTTACATATATATATATATATATATATACACACATATATAGATATATAGATATATATATATACACATATACACACACAGATATATATATATATATATATACACACATTAATTTTCATACTTTTTCACCACTTCAGTCTGCTGTTAATTAAAACTATCTATTCAAGCTTGCATCATCGGAAATGCAGAAGTGACAACTTTCCGCTTCATGCATTTCTGTGTTAACCATGCTCCTTTCAAATGTCATTCCCATCACACAATACTTCTCTGAGCCCCATAACAAGACAGTTCTGCTCTGCTGATGCATCAAGAACAAGCCGCGAGATGTCTGCAACCACATCTGTGAGAACAAAATAACGACATTTTGTTCTCATGAGAACAAGAATTTAAGAATTTAAGATTTAAGGTAAAGTAAAACCAGAGTGCCGTTCTCATCATCAGATCAAATGCTGCTGATGGATCCATACAAAGAATGAAAAAATATTTTCATCACAAACAGGCAAAATCATTATTAGGACTAAAGAGGTGGTATGGTAGAAAGATGCCGACAGCTCAAAGCATCGGACATCGATTTAACTTTTAATCATCCCGGGGCAGTGCTAGAGCACTGGTGGTTCATATGGAGGAACCCGTTTCGACCCGTCTGACATTCTCTGAGACGAGACTTGAATGAGCTGTACAGTTATCCTGGCCCGGAGCAGACTGGTTCTCCAGCACTAGTTACCATGGTAACTCAGCTGGGACTCATTTAAGCCACGATGATGGAACAGAACTTTCACTTTGATGAGCCAGAAATAAGTGAGACTTTCCCTTAATTCTGCTTATGGGATCCCCCTCTCAGCAGGATGATGCTGTTTATGTAGTCCAGCTTGATTTAGGGATGAGGTGCAGATGGACCTGGTTAAAGACTGAGATCGACACTGAGGTGAAGGACTTCAACTCAGCTTCCTGCTGTCATAGTATTTTAAAAAGCTGGACAAAGCAGGTTTTCTAGATGCTAACTTTTTTAAGCACATGCTGTTAATGTGCTGTCTTTTATCTTATATTTTCCTCTCAGAGGACACAAAAATGCTTAATTTACATGTTAAAATTGCATAAATTGTCTGGGAGGTGGGAGGGGGTGCTCCTAGACCCCCTGACAGGGTTTAGTTTATTACCTTCTTTACACTTACTGAGTTTTACAGATAGTTAATAATCCTGAACTGATCTTCTAAATGTGTCTTGCTGCAACCTGATTTTATTCCATGAACTTTAGCATGTTGGTTGTCTTGTTTGTGAAAGTTCACGTACATAAATAAATGTTTTTGTAATGATCCCACTGGATCATGTGACGAGGTTTTAGCTGCAGGAAGAAAGAAAAAAAAAGGCAGAAGAAAAAAGAAGATGATCACAACAGTTGTACAAATTGTGTGAGGTTTTGAAGACAGACAATATGCGAGTGTTTAGGGCGTGTTGGCCGGTTGGAAAAAGTCCTAGCGGTGCATTAACAACAGTGTCTGAAACTGACGTCCGCTTACAGGAGTGAACTCTGAGCTTAACACTGCCTAATATTGAAGGGATTGACTTAACAACCAGAAGACGCATGAGGAGGGCAACATATGAAACAGACCTCCCTATTTATGTACGTGGGTGCATAAATGGGCCTTTAGGTGCCAAAAGTACCAGGCCAGAGAACTTAAAACCTGTTACCACTTTCCACCGTAAATGGCGGACATGTGAATGGCCATCAGCAGTCGGCTGTCAACCCCCCATCCCCAGCAAACACCACCCAGACTACATCTCTTTCAGGGAGGGCCTTGCAGATTTCAGCAAGACAATGCTAAACAACATAGAGCATCCATTACAACAGCATGGCTTCACAGGAGGAGATTCCAGGTGCTGAACTGACCTGCCTGCAGTACAGATCTTTCACCAACAGAAAACATTTAGAGCATCAAGAAAGCAAAAAATTCCACAACCAAGGTCCAGACCTGTAGAGAAACTGGAATCCTGCATTAGACCAGAATAGGACAACATTTTGCTCCTAAAAATCCAGCGAGTGGTCTCCTCACCTCCCAGACGTTGCAGACAGTTGTTGAGAGAAGAGGGGATGCTACATGATGGTAAACATCATCCTGGAACTATACTTTTTACAGATGTGTTGCCATCAATAGATTCAAAATTAATCTAATCTAATCTAATCTAATCTAATGTTTTTCATGAATTGTCTCACTTTCAACATCTATCGTTAATGTTCTATTAGAAATAAAAAATGTGTTGACGAAATTTGTTTTAAATTTACATTGGTCATCCATAAAATGTAAAATGACCCATGAAATGATCCAGGATGACTTCACTAACAGAAACTCACCACTGACCGACATGATGATGATGAAGATGATGGTGGTTTGTCACTGCACCTGCTTCACACCATCTACTGAAGCCGATCATTAAATCTGTTTTTTGTTTGTTTAGAAAATAATGTAACCTAAAACCTAATTAAGTTAACCGAAGCCGCTCCTAAACAAAGGATCTGACACCTGCACGAGCCCACTGCAGCGCCGCAGCAGCCATGATCCCCGAGAAGGACCCGAAAGACCGGGAGACCGGACCGGAGCTGTGGGACCTGGGACGCGTGCAGGCCTGGCTCCGGCAGATGGAACAGATCAGCTTCAGAAGGCCTGAGCGTGTGAAGGCGACTTCACCACCAAACTCCTCCTCCTCCTCCTCCTCCTCCTCCACCGAACCTCCCTCAGCACAATCAGTGTATCTTACTCGAACTCAAACACGAACTCCTCCGCGGGGCTTTAGGCCTCCGCCTCTTAGTCTCTCGCCCCCACCCCCACCCCCACACCCCCGGGCTGCCGCCGTTACCTGGCTCTCCGTCTGAAAAACATCGCGGTGTCCCCGTGCCGGTGTCGGTGTTGTTGTTCGGGTGCAGACAGCTCGGAGCATCTCGAGACGTTCGGCTGAGGCGGATCCGGACCCAGTCCAGGCCATGGACTCCGGGCAGCCCCGCGGATCCGAGCGGAACCTGGACCGGACCGTGGGATGCAGACCCGCGGACGATCCTGGCTCAAATCCTCCTTCCGAGCACCGAGGATCAGTGGATGGCCAAGACCCACCCAGCGCAAGGAGCCTAGTGAGGGAGAGCGGCACTTCCGGACTGCTATCAAAGTAAAAGCCTTTTTACAAAACAGTTTTTTTTTTGTTATGAAAGATATGCTGTACTTTTGAATACTTGAATATTTTTTAAAAGTGAGTACTTTAGCACTTTAACTTGAGTAAAATTTTGACCGGGCAACTTTTACATTTTTTGGCCGATTTGCATGGCTTTTGACGGACAAAGACAAATGTTCTTATTCGTCTTTTTAAAGTGCCAGACAGGAAACATCTCTTCATTTTAATTAACCCGCTCGCTCCTGATTACATCAGAGACATTGTACTGCAAGCCTCTGCATGTGGCCAGTATGTAAGAAGTTTGACAAAAAAACAAAACAAAAAACAAACAACAACAACAAAAAACTGCGTTAATACGTGTTAAATAAATAAATAAATAACGGATCAATCAATGAATGAGTTAACGCGAAATATGAAGCTGGAGCCTATCCCAGCAATTAGCAGGCCAGAGGCAGGTACACCCTGAACAGACCGCCAGTCTACCGCAGGGCCAACATAGAGAGGCAAACAACACTCTCACACTCGCTCCATAGGGAGAATTTAGAGTGACAAATTAACCCAACCACCATAACCTAATCACGAGTGTCCTGAGTTAATTCGCAATTAACCACATATTAATCACAGATTTTTTTTATCTTTTACTTGTACCAGAACATGATATTTAGCATGTAATACTTCTTTAAGCAGTTATGTAGGCTACCTGCAGTTATAGAATAAGGCACTTTGGTTACTTTATACATTTACCCACTTGAGGTTGAATGACTTTATTTACATACATAGGCACAAATCTGCACATGCAGACATACACACATACTTACTCTCAGAAGTATAAATTACAATAATAACAAATATATCATCAAATAATTATATTTCAAATAAAAATGGTAATACAAACAGAACCTCAACTATTTTCATTGTGGTCCTGTGCCAACCATGAAAACTTCATGGTTTACACTCAATTCCTACTGTGGGCAATTGCCTCTATTGTAGAGTGCATGTGCTTTTTTTGTGTAGTGGAGTGCTCTAAGATCATTGAGTTTGACTAACATAAGTGGTCAAGTAGTCAGCTACAGTTTTAAGCATGTGTTGTTATGGAAGATTGCATTTTTGCATGCTTTTATACCTCTTTTATACATCAAATTTCAAATACAAAAGTAATGGAACTGGTTAACTTTTTTTTTTTTTACTGTAAACATGCTGTGTTTCCTGATATTTTCACTACTTTTAAATACAAGTTCAACATGCCCCACTCATACATCACTCTAAACATTAAAAAATGAAAATAATACCAGATCATTTTTCTGAATTTCCTGCCATGGTAACATTAAAATCCACACCGATATGATGGAAGCAAGTTAATATTGAAACACCGGTGGTGGAGGTGATTCAGGGCCCCCAAATACAATTCTGTTTAGGGCTGTTTAGGACTGTGGCCAGCCTGGTGTGTCAGCTACGTAATAGCGTGACATCATTGCACCTTCTTTGAATTATAACAAAACACAACCCAGAAACAAAAAAGAGGAAAATAGTGGACATACAGCAAGTTGTGTTCTTACTTCTTGGCATGTGGCATCAAAAAAAAAAATAAAATAAAATAAATAAAAATAAAAAATCCTCCGTATATTTAAACATAAGTACATCCGTGATTGATCCAGATTTTCAGTTTGAATCATTGATAATTAAATGATTGTTACAGTCCTAGCAGTGAGGCACTCTTGGTGGCATACAGGTCAAAGCTTTGACATATCTACCCACTCAAATCTAATAGATCCACTTTATCAGGGCCCCCTTCTAGTACTAGGTTGGACCCCTTTTTCCTTTAGAGCTGCCCCAATTCTTGGTGTCAACATTCCTCAGAAGTTTTGCTCCATGCTGACATGATAGCATCATACACTTGCTGCAGATTTTTTGGCTGCACATCCAAGATGAGAATCTCGTGCTCCACCACATCTCAAAGCTGCTCTGTTCAATTAGCTCTGGTGACTGTGGAGGCCATTGGAGCACAGTTAACTGATTTACCATGAACCCAAGAAAGCAGTTGGAGATGTTTTGAGCTTTGTGACATGGTGCATTATCCTGCTTGAAGTATCCATCAGAAGATATTATGCTGTGGTCATAAAGGGATGGACAGGGCTGTCAGAGATGTGTTCAACTTCTTATTATATCTATAATATAAAGTGTAAGTGTCTGAGATAAAACATGTAAAACTCTGTAGAACTCAGACCAGTTTACAACAAGCGGCAACCTCTGCCATTAAAATGAACCCTATGCGGAAGTGCAAAAAATTGCAGTTCATCCCTCATCCACTAGGGGCTCCAAAACAGAGCAGACCCCCATAGACTCCCATGTTAAAAAGACCAACTTGACAACGGAAATAAACATGTTTAAAACCTGGTACAAAAATCCATTTTACGATTAATAGGTCAAGTTTACCTTCATGACAACTGTGAAGGGGGTAAATGTTTTCTTAACTCATCCTTTTGGATGTTATGTAATCTTGAAATTCGGCATAATTAGGGAAACCTTCAGAAACCTACGGGTGACGTCATGGAGGCTCCGTCCATCTTTTATATACAGTCTATGGTTTAGAACCAAGGCCATTTACAGATTTACAGATCTGCTTCTTCAACGATTTGCCCTTCCAAGCAGCAAGCAGGAAGTCATGTCCAATTTCTTTGGTTTGGACTGATATGTTCCACAAAACAGACTCATGGATAAAAAGCAACATGACCAACTTGTGTGCATCACTTTTAAATCAACACCAAGAGGACTGATGTGCAAAGTCTAGATGTGGTGGATCAGTTCCGCCAACCTCCAGCCATCTCAGCCTATCTCCTGAACATGTGGACGTTGATCAGCTTTGTCCAGCTTGAAAGCTGCTCCTTGATGTTGATGGTGATGAATCTAGACGAGCTCTCAAAGAAACCCTGAGCCGGTTAGCTCATCCTAACCAGACAAGGTCAATAATCATCTAAAATAATATGTCTTAAAGGAAAAGATCATTCCAAGAGCAAATTTCTGGAAGAAAACAGTTGTAAAGAAATAAACAAAGACCTAGTAAGGAAATATTGTACAAAGAGGCCACAGTGACTGAGCTCATCCAGAGGAGGATCAGCTCTGACTCCATATTTAGAAGTCTAATCACTTAACCAGTGTCTTTGTTAAGGAGGTTAGGGAGCATGGCACCACCTCCCACTGACCTGCCCACACCTTGGCTTCATGTTACCTAATCCAACCAGCTGGAGCTGATCACAGAGTTTCTGGCTCCAATCAGCCATTTCATTATCAATAACATCAATAAACATAAATCATTTCATTATCAAAAGGACAAAGTCTAAGTTAAAAATGGTAATATTGAGCATGACTGCTTTCTGGAACTTCCTGGGTTAGAATTGGATTGTTCTGTCCTGTGTATTAAACAATTTCCTCTTTGTTGCAGCACAACATATTTCAGATGGCATCTGCTTCCCCGTAGCTGGAGGAGCAGAGCGACAACCTCATCTTAGCAAAGCCTGCATTGTTCCATCTGACCTGGAAAATACATGTTGAATACCTTCATTGTCTTGTGTTCAGCAGCAGCAGCAGTCTGAGATGCCGTCTGATGGCAGCTTCTGCTCTAGATGATGTTCGACATACATGGCCTTCCTTTTAAGGATGTAGATGACATACTTTTATAGGATGTAGACATTCCTTTAAGGGTGTAGATTACATCCCTATAAAGGAAGTAGACAACATTCCTATAAAGGATTTTTATGACAAACATTTTAAAAGATAGAGATAAAGCTAAAAATAAACTATAAAGATGCTCAAAGAGTACCTCAGTATTTATGTTGCTTAGCGCTGACTAAGCTAGTGCTATGCTAGCAAGGATGCTAGTTGGTTTTAAGGTAAGCTACCAGTAGTTTTTCACCTGAAGCCACGGTTTGAGGGAATTATATGAGGAAAGGCTTCACAACTGTTGATCTGTGTTATTCCTACAAAGTGTTAGTAATGAATGTTGTTTTGTTGTTTTGATTGGCCTTATTCAATAATTTAACATAATTTTAGCCTCATACCTGAGGCTGTCCTGAAAAAGTATTGGCTGGATGTTGACTCGGATTTAAAAGGTTGAGCTGCTAAATGCAGTTTTATATAAAATAAAACAGGCAGACTAAAACAGCAATGAATGAACGTAAACTATGATTGATCTGACAGAAACTGATTTTAATAACTGACATTCCACACTGGAGTATAAAACTCTCATCTGGTTATAAGTTTTTAAAAGTTGGTAAAGAGATAGGCTGAAATGTTTGCAAAGGCTATAAGATTTCAATGTTATTTCTAGTCTTTAGCCTGCAGGACAGCATGTGATCTTTCACAATGTTGCCCTGATAA
Source organism: Melanotaenia boesemani (assembly GCF_017639745.1). NCBI lineage: Eukaryota > Metazoa > Chordata > Actinopteri > Atheriniformes > Melanotaeniidae > Melanotaenia > Melanotaenia boesemani. The sequence continues at coordinate 35,349,632 of NC_055686.1, read as the reverse complement.
GAGAAAATAATTTCACACAATCAAACCAACCAAATTTTATTTAAAAAGCACTTTACAACAACCCTAGTTGATCAAAGTGCTGGACAGTGATAAAAACAGGAATACAATCATAGAACACTTATAAATTTTAAATATCACAAGTTTCACAAGTGACACCACTATCATGTGTCAAAGGCTGATCTGAAAACAGGTTTTCAGTCTGGCCTTAAACAGAGGCAGGTCCATGATGGAGCGCAACTCCAGGGGCGGGGAATTCCAAAGTTTCGGTCCTGTTTCTGAAAGGCCCAACACTCCACTGTTTGCACCTGGACCTTGGGAGATGGAATGAGATATTATGACTGGATATCACAAGCTTTCCCAGAACTTTAGAGAGAAGACAGATGGGACACTGGATCAAGATTAGAAAATTTGATTAGCGACCTGACCACTAGATTATTAATTTAAATTCTTGGAAATTTCTAGATTAGTAATTACTAGATTAGTAATTTACTCTCAGCAGCAGTGCATCCACTTGTCTCTTAGTCCATTAGCATTAATTGACATAATAAACGTCAGCCCATTGCTCCACGTTAATCTGAATGGAAACATGAATATGCAGTCTTTGGAGCCGGACTGACAACCTTTCACCTAGATTTACCGTCATATTGTTGTTGGAACAAAATCCATTGTTTCCCTTCCATTGTAAAAGGCTGCTGTGTCACACAGGAACAATCTAAATGAGGTACGGGCCTGTGTTCTTCCCTTTTACTTTTTCCACAAATAAAGTTTTCCATTGTTGTTCTAACAGTAAAGAACTGTACATGTCCTTCCAGATTTCCAACACATTAAGAAAATAATAAGATTCTCTTCTATTCTGCTTTGACATGAACAGAAATGCCACAGCAGCCATGGAGGATGGTCTTCTTCTGGTGTTTACCATACTGTCCACCACAGACTAATTTTGTCTTAAAATATGAAATAACCAGATAACTTTGTTTTTGTTCTCGCCACCTTGAGAAGAAAACCAAAGTTATCTGTTCTTGGAGAGTACCTAACAAGCTTTAAATTGTTCTCTTCTTGTTACTACGAAGTCGGTTCTCCACTATGTGCTGCCGCTGCATGCTAGGCACTGACCAATCAATAGCAGTGCAAAAAGAAGAAGAAGAAAAAAAAAAGGCATGTAACATAGGAGCTAAGCTGACCCATGTTGACTGCAAACCAACATGGTTTGTTATATTGTGATGACTGAGAAACCTAATCCATTGCTCCCTCACAGTAATGTTTTTAGGTAAGTAATGAAAGCTAATGTGATTAGCAACCTGCTACTGCACATACGTGTCGATCTGCCATCTCTTCGTCTTCAGAACAGGCGGGGCAGGAGCTTGTGGCCCCGCCCTGTAGGTTTATGACGTGTAAATGAGGGTCTGTGTGAGCTTGTCTTTTTCTGCCCACCACAATGATTGAAATGCAGAAATACTCAGAAAAGCCATTTTGATTAAAATTTTCACACAATATGTTCTCTAGTGTCGGATAAATGCCACATGGACATGTGAACAACATGAAAAACATGATTTTCACCAGAGTGGGTCTTTAAGTGGATCTCTGACAAGCTCTACACAAGTTTGCTATTAACCTATGTAATGCATGGACCCCTCAGAGACAATGGTAGGTTAACAGATCTTTATTACAAAGAACTTAGATAAATGATCTTACTGAGACAGACCATGGACTGGAGATACAGGAACCATGGAGCCTGGAAGGGAGCAGGAGAGAGTCCATCAGGTGCATAGGTTGAGGTCCGACAGGGAGTGACTGTGGTGCTGGGGTATATAAGGGCTGGTGAGCCAATGGGAGACAGGTGTGACTGGTTAGGGATCCGGGGATTGATTGGCTGAAGGGCAGGACTGGAGTGAATGTGGCAGGGTGAGATGATAAGGAACAGGTGTGGATGATCAGGGAATTGGATGTGGAGGCTGTGGTGCCTGGCTGGACCAGGTGAGGGCGTGACAATCTGAGTCAGGTGCTGAAGCAGGGAAACATGAAAGGTCTGCAGGACAGTCGGCCTTGAGGAGCGGAGATGGGGATCTCTGCAGTAGATGGTCGAATCTGGCCCGCCGGATAAATTAGGCAAATAAGAAAATAACACAGAAGAGATTAATTTCAATATTCTAATAAAGTAACTGTAAAAATTTGATTAAATTAACTGCAATTCCTAATTTGTCCATATAAGGTTTAATTTTTTATGTTAAATATTAGTGATGGAAAGCTGAAGCCTCATGAAGTGCTGAGGCTTTCCTTACCATCGTGCTGAACAAAGACTGAAAGCTTCAAGGCTTCAGTGGCATCTGCTGGACAAATGAAACCATAGCAACCTCGCCACAGCACAACTGAAGCAGTGTGACAATATTTCATTCTGGTCCAGTATTTTAATAAAATATCACCAAAATGCATCAGATTCACTATCCTAATCTCTATCTTAACCACACAACCCAACATTTTTGAAGAATCCTTAATTGTTTGTTTGTTTGTTTTATTGAGTGGTTCCAAACAGAATGTTTAAATTCCAGTAGATGTACAAATCATCAATCTACTTCATACAGCTTAACAATAATAAACATTAAAAGAAACACGAACAAACAGTTCTTACAAATAATGCACAAGGGGGTTCATTCATTGATATATTTAAATGTTTTGCACTGATTTAGAGTTTTAGTAGGTCTCATGCTATTAGACATTGTTTTTTAGAATTATATTAATATAAGCATTCAGATACATTTTTTTTAAAGAAAGACAAAGACGACAGTCTTTGTAATAATAATAATAATAATAATAATAATAATGACAGAAATGAACAGTGTACACATTTTGTGACATTCAAAAGTCAAAATCTCATTTCAGTCTTGTATCATTTTCTTTATATTTACTCTTACAATATATTATGTTTGTACATTGTTTTAACTCATACACTCATACCAAAGTCTGACCCCACAGAACAAAACACAAAATCTGTTTCTATATGTACAGATACTTTTAATTTTAAAGTTAGTTTTCCCTCTTAATAAATGACCTCCCTAACTGTTTGTAAACATGTTCTGTATATTGTGTGGTAACAACATATTAGCAACTTTGTATATAATTTATGCCGTTTGCAATGTGACTGTACTTATATATTTTAACAATTTTGACTGCAATAAAAGTGGGCGACTATGTCCAGATAGCTGACAGTGTGAATAATCCTTATTGCCCTTTTCTGAAAAATAATTCATGGACTGATTACTTTAATTGCCTCTTATTTCTGCACATCAGTGGAAGTAAAGTAAGACAATGGAACAGAAGGGTATGGAGTGTATGGAAGCAAATCTATAACATAATTCAAATTTAAATGGATTAACAGAAATGCTTTTTCATTTTCTGAAAATAGCTGAATTTCTTTTAATAAATAAAATAAATAATGAATAATCCAAACTGCATTTTCATTTTCTTCTTCAAGAATGCTCATTTTATGACACATCTAAAAAGAAAACAAAGGAGATTGCTACAGCTTGTTTTCTTTTAATTTATTGCTTGATTCTGGAATTTTTATGGAAATTTTTAGAAGCTCTTTCCTTTTTTTCTAATGTCAAATTTCAGAAATTCTTAGTGTTTTCCATATTCTTTGTTTACTAAAACCATCTGCCAGGATTTTGTAATACGACTGTTGATATTTGAGTTCAGCTGTTCATTCCAGTAGCCAACAATCTTTATACATTCCTTCTATTCTCATAAATATGAAGTTTTAGTTTCGTTGTTTTAGTCATGATAGCAGAAGAGATTTCAACTTCACAAATACGTGGTTCAAGTTCCGTTGAGATTAGCCAAAAATCAGCCTTGTAAAGCTGTATATTTGTTTTCTCTGATGCTAGAAAATATCCAAAAGTTGCATACAATTGCAATAGTAAAGTAATTTATTTTCAGGATTTATGGTTTTGAGGTGTGCATCAGTTACAGGAATTAGACCAGATCATATTGAGACTGCGTCCTAAAATAACTTATGCCAGTGGGAAATTTTATACTAAAGCTGATGATTCTTCAAGCATTAAAGGAGAATTATAACCACAGACATTTCTCAACGCAAACTGATGATTAACTATTTCAACAGTAGTAACTAACAACCAATGAACATTTGGGTTGCTTCTTGATTCTAATGTTTTACCCTTAAAGTTGTCTCTCAGGATGGCTACCCCAGCTGGGTTCTTGCCATGTGACCACCAGATGTCACTGCCCCATTGATTTTTTTTTTATAACTTTATGTCACATGCACAAGAATGCACTTCTTGTAAAAATATTAGATAAAAAAAAAATATTGCATTTCTCTTTACTATGTTGCATAAAGTCCTTGTGTTAGATACCAATCTTAAATTCTTTAAATTTCTGAGAACAGCTGCAACAAACCTGTGAACCTGTGACGGGTAAAGGTTTGCAAAACACTGGTATATGCTACCAACATTTTTAACTAAAAACATGTTTAAGAGAAGACATTATGAATGACAGAGTAAAAAATATGGGTGTTTCTAAAAAGAAGAAGGGGAAAAAAGTCATTAAATGTTAAAGAAAACTTCAGTTTAAAACCTGCAAGTTTTCAAAACAACCAGTGTGTTGTTGTTTTTTTTTTTTTGTATTATAATCGGTGATGGTAGCGATGCTGGTGATCCACAGTTTGTATTTTTAACCTATACATAGAGTCAGTAGAGTTGAGTGGATGAGGTCAGTGGTTCTGGAAACGAAAGCTCTTGGTCGACGAAGTACGCCCTGTGATCTTCTTTACACGCTTTCTCCACAGCTGGCCACGGTGCAGCTGTAGCCTAGTTTTTGTTAGATCTTCACCAAAGCGAAGTTTCTTCTCTCTGTCAGACCTTAGGGCAAATTAAACCATAACTGCAATTGGTTTTGGGTTGTTGCCGTCTCTCTTACCCAGTCATTGTGCTTGCTGGAACAAATTCCAGGGATTTTTAAAGATCTTCAATCATTTTAGTATTGCTGTTAATCATACCTTCGAGTTTGTCTGCCATTTCATTGATTCTGATGGTGATGGCACTAATAATTTTTGTTTGCAGCTCTAGCATGGAGGGGTCCGTGGGGTTACCTGTTCAACAGTGTGTCTGAGAGAGGCTTTAAGGTTATGTCTTCTTCATCTTTGAAGTATCTGTTGTCTTTTTCCCCCCCTGCTGTTCGATATTTGAATGTAATTTTCCCTGAGCTCCTCCAAGAGAGCTAGTTAGCCGAAACAAAAGCATTTAGTTCACAGGTATGCAGCAGGGAAAAATTAAAAACTGAGGCCAAATTTTAAGAGAGACACAAAACATACATCTGAACTGGATGCCATCTTGGCTCCTTCCTTGATGCACATCATAGTTTACATTAAAAAAAATTAAATCTCTCATTGGCTCAAAGTGCAATGAAACAATCTGAGCCAGTGAAACGCTGACAGTGATGTCCAAAGCTTCAAGTGTAATCGGTCATGTCATAGTGGTCTTTTGATATGAGCTGAGGCCTCTGTATCATCTGCCCAGTAATATTTAATCTAAAACATTTCCAAGGCAGGGGGATAGCATGTTGTCTTTTGTATCTGTGATAGATTTGACTTCGGTTTGTTTTATGAGGTTAGTCAGTTCAGGTGGTCGGGATAACACGTGTCTCTTCGCCCACTCTCTGCATTCATTTATTAATATGTTTGTTTATTCATTTTTCGTCTGTCTGAGCTGGTAACACTCATTATTTTTTATGTGTTCCTCATAAAAATGAACATATTTTCTTTTCTTCTGCTTTCCTCAGCGATCATCATCTTATGCAGACGCAGATGATTATTGATCTTCATCTCAGTGAACTTCCTCTTGATCCTCCTGGAGGATTTGCTCCTATGGTTGGAGGACTAGTTCTAATCATCTGCAGTCATTTCGGGTCCTAATGCATCCATCTTCACTGAGTTTAACCAAATTTCATCAGGTTTTATGTGGCTGCTGTTTCCATCAGAACTCAGACAATCAAATATTTGAAAAATTTATTACAAAATATTCCAAACAAACAACTTTACACACTTATGAGCACAGTTGTTTTATAATCTCAACAGTACACAGTGAGAAAAAAATTAATCATCAGTTAATTCCACTGATAAAAGGGGACTTCTGAAACTGCTTCCGGGTGTAAATAAAAAGGCATATTTATGTCAGTCAGAACATCGCTCTGCTGCAGCAGATTGATGACAAACTTCATGTCATAAAATCTTCGTCCACAAGTCCTCCTGGGTCACGGTCCAGCTCACTGCCGATGAAAAACAGAGTGTAGTTAACACACCTGGACCACACATTAAATGCCTTACTGTTGCCATGACAACCACTCTGATGTGAGAAGACAAACATTTTGCAGATTCCTCAGACAGAAGTCCAGATAATCAGTGGATGCAACAGTTTGAATTTAACTGAACTGAATTGTAATGGCATTACTGTTGAACAGCCACTAAAGATGATGTGTTAGAACAGACATTAAACTCCATCTTTGTGTGGGTGGTGTCACACCTTGCATCTGATGTTGGTAAACAGAACCCTAGATCAGAAGAGTAACACCTGCAGCCAGGTGGTGGTGTCCTATCAATACTGAGTAGAGCAGTCAATCAAAATTTGGGCTCAATATAAAGACATAAAGATTTTGTGGTTGTAAATGAATGTTTGCTAATAATTTGTAAATCAAATATTTTGACCCTATCCATCCATCCATCCATCCATCCATCTATCCATCTATCCATCTATCCATCCATCCATCCATCCATCCATCCATCCATCCATCCATCCATCCATCCATCCATCCATCCATCCATCCATGTGAATGTGTAGAAAGGATTTGCATGTTTTAAAATATTTGTATTTGTAAAGAAACACCTGTTCACAGATGCAAAGCAAAACTCTGCCTGCAAGTTGCACATGTGGATTTATGATATTGTGGAAAATAAAATAAACATTTAACCTTCAGGCCACACTTAAGAAGCAACTTATCACACTTTTCCCTAAGACCCTTTTTGGTCTCTGTTGTAGAGTCTCAGAAGCTCACATTCACATCAGTTTAACCAGAACTAAAGGAGATGGACTTTACTACAGTTTCAGTTCCTGAAAGTTGATAGTTAAGTCATCAGGTTCCATTATAATCTATGGTTTCCCAAAATAAAAAATATGTATAGACAACTGAGTGAATTTAGAAAGATGTTGGATGTCAACAAAGGCTCTGGCACTTGATTTTAAACTTGATAGGAACTCAACAACCATAAAATCTTTGTGACTCTGTACTGAGCCCATATAAATACCCCTGACTGCTGCAGTCACCCTAAAACTGAACTGAAGGATTTTCAGCAACATAAATTCAGACGTGATTCTTCAGGTCTCACCTCCTTGTCCGAACAGGTGCCACAGATGCAGCCAAAGAGTCCGTTAACCATCTGGATGGCGCAGAGGACAATCTGGACACACCCCGCTACCAGCAGGGTGGCAAACAGCCCAAGATTGAATTCAACCACATTTTCAGGAACCTCGCACCATTTCCAAATGTCTTTGTCATTCAGGTAGCTCCCAGAACTGCAGATGATAAAAATCAGATATAACCAGAGGAAACTGACAGACATCAACAGACAGGGCCTGGTTAGCTCAGCTGGCAGGGCATCCGTCTGCCATGCTGGAGACCATTAATGCTACTGCCTAACCCAGAGGTCTGCACCCTGCAGCTGTGGAGCAGCAGCTGTCTCTCTGGACCTTTCACAATGGCTCTTAATACATGGCTAAAATTACTAAAGAACTAACTAATGATTTTTAAATATAGATATGATAAGAAATGCAGGTTTTTAGCTATTTTTCATTTTTTTTTTCATGGAATAATTGAATTTACACAACAAAATCAAACTAAAAGTACCAGTAATATTTTCTAATTTACTTTTCTTATTAGGTTGGAAACCTAATAAGGCTTTTTTTTCTTTTAGAATTTTTCAAAAATATCTACATTCCATAGAAGAAAGTCTTTCGTCTTTCGTCTTTTTTAAAACCTAAAAATAGAAATAAAAATGTGGTTCTTCAAAAATAACAAATTTATAGTAGATATAGATATATCTATAGTATTTATTTAAAATCATAAGTTGTCTTTTTTTAAAAGGTCTCGTAACATTTGCGGCTCTAAAGGAGTTTTTTTAGCTGGGTTGAGGGAAAAATGGCTCTTTGGATTGTAAAGGTTGCAGACGTCTGGTTTAACCACTGTAAGTCGCTTTGGAGAAAAGCATCGGCTAAATGTAGTGTAATAATAATGTAATAAACACTGTTTGTTTCAAGTAAAAAACACACCTGTTTGTAAAAGGAGCTCCCCATGTGGGAGTGGGGTTTTCTGTATTGTGCCATTCGCACACTGGTCCATTAGAAAGACCAAGGGCTGCAACACTGATGGTGTAAATGGCACCCACCACTCCAAGAGCTGCGAAGCCAATGGACAGGAACATCTGCAGGAGGACATGATATAATTCACAGAATAAAAACATGTTTCTGATTAAAAGTTGTGTTTTCACCACAGAAAGCAGGAACTAGGAACTAAATAGAGTTCCTGAAAAGAAGTGCCTGCAGTGCTGAACATTTCTGATGGGTTGAGTTCTCACAGTGTTTAACTTCAACTTTTTGTGTCAGGTTTAATAAACTCATAAAATCTGAGAAGTAGAAGTTGTTCCTCAGGAACAACAAACTCTGAATGAAGGACAACAAACCAATCCGTTAAGATTAATCTCTGATCTTCTCACCACAGTTTTTTTCTAAGTCACAAATAAAACTCTCCACAGAAACAAACAGCATGGAGGCATTTAGAGTTCAATAGTGGAAATAGATTTCCTCAGCATGGCCAAGCCGAGACTCCAACAGGCTCCAATGGAACCATTAAGCAGCTTGTTCGTGGTTTGAGACCATCTAAAATACAGAGGGATGATTTCATATAAACCTAGTGCCCCAATGTCATCGTTTATATGAGCATCATGTTGGTTTACAGCCCTGAATCCGATGATGCTGTGTGTTGGTCTTACAGGAATGTGGTTGATTCTTGTGGTTTCTGTGTGTTGTGCCAACTTTCCAGGTGTTGCTCCTTTGGTAAGTGGTGGCCTGTTACAGCCAATTAATGCCTGGGAACAGCTTATAAGGGGCCCAGGATCTTCAGGTGTGGGCCTTTTGGCCACTTGGCATCACATCATGTTCTTTGGTTGTGTCTAGTTGTTTTTCTTTTTTTCTTTTTTGGTCTTGTAGGGGAGAGCTGCCATTTTGTTTTCCTTGGGGGTAATTTTTTTCTTGTTTATGTTGAAGTAAAGATAGTTTAGACGTAGGTTTGTATCCTTTTGTTTTTGTGGTTAAGTTGCCCTTTTTATTTTTCATTAGGGGTGTTCTGTTAGTTATGTTGGCCATGGCTCTTCCTGACCCTATTGGCCCTTCTGCATTTTAAATGATATACAAACATGAAATAAAACGTAAACTGTCTCCTCATTGGCATCTTTTGGAGATGTGTTACTCCCGATTTCCCCTGGACCTGCCCCTGGTTTACAGCTATGACAGGTGGAAACACTCACCCCACAGCGGTTAGCGCAGCACTTATCTGCACTGGTCAGGTGGGTGTGGATAGCAGGAATCAGGGCCTGAAACACAGAAGAAGAACAGGATGTTGACGTAGGATGTCTAAATGACCTGTGGAGCAACGAGATGCGCTGGAGTTAGCTGAAGCTCAGAGAAACCTTTTCTCATAACTTCCTGTCCACTCCATTTACGTCCCTACATTAAACACTCCCTAATATCGAGTCAAAAGCAGTAAATCTTTTATGGTTTTATGGTCTCTATTCAAACAGAACAGCAGGAACTGAACGACTGGATTGCCGCCTCCACCCTGATGGGTTCTGAACGGATCCAGATTTTCTTTCAGGTTGTTCTCATGATGAAATTGTTAAGATTATAAAGTTCTCCTAGATGTCAGAAATGTTTACACACAGCAGCTGCAACCATATTATTGGATCTGAGTCATTCTACCTCCTTATGCTTTTAGGTGGTGGAGCTTTACAGAACGCCATTTCAGGTCTGTTTTAACAAGTGGTCTGATGGTCTCTTACAGCAGGTCATGTCCTGATCGTTCTGCAGATCTGGACCACTGTCACTTTCAGGTTGCTGCAAGTTCTTGGATTCTGTCATGTAACTCCAGATGACTTTGCAGTTTACTCCTTCGGCATCATTCCAAAATATTCCTGGTGACCTTACAATAACCACATCAGATTTAATGGGTCAGGTCAGCCTTAACATTGGTTAATGATGAGGTTACTTAGTGTAGGTGGTGAACCTGATGAAGTTCACTGAGGGCTGACTGAGCCTTCCTGACTGTCTTTCTGCTGTTTTGTGAAGTGAAGTTAACTCATTTAAACAGAGACTGAAGTCAAGACTATCCCCGGAACTGCCTCCCATCGCTTCGTTTCAGAGAGTTTGAAGGTAAAATACTCACCATGATTCCTCCTCCGAGGAACCCTCCCATGTATTTGACTTCTGGAGTGAGCCGAAGCATTCCTTCCCGGTCTTGGCTGGCATAATCTGTCTTGAAGTCAGGGAAGAAGAGGATGATGTTGCAGATTATGGACACTGCAGCCAGGACGTAGAGGGGGATAGCAATAAACTTCGAACACGCTCCGGTACACATGATGTCTGCAGATGGATGAAAACACTGTCTTCAGCTGCTGGAATATGAAGCGTTTCCTTGACCCAGCTTGAGTCTTAGCTATTGTTTATCTGCTGTCAGAAGTAGAGGAGGAAGACCTGGTTAAGTATATTAATAAAGGGTTGGAGGGTGGAGGACTGAAGGGTGGAGCTTGAGGAGATAACGGTTATACGGCAGGTTTATCAGCTGCATTATGACCTGACTGTATCTGCTTTTCATATGTATGTGTGTTTAGGGTTTGATGATCTTATTATCAAATGGACTTTAAACACACATGAACACATTGATCCTCTAAACCAGAATCATCATACCCAATGACTCGTGGTTTCCATGATTGCTGGTCTTATCTCATTGTGATGAAGGTTAGCTCCCACTGAAAACCGTCATCCACACCCACCACCTGAAACATCCAGTCTTCTGTTTGGTCTTCTGTCTTTATTTTGGGTAGTTACCGTGTAATCAGATTATTTATTATCATTACTGTGCTGCACTTTTCATCGAACTGTTCATAGCACAGTGATGATTACAACATTTTATGTCAGATAAAAGCTTGGCAGATCAAGCTGTTGGCTGGTTCTCAGATTATCTCAACCATCTTTTTTCCAGCCTTCCCTTCAGACCCTGATAAAAATCCAGCAACAAAGATCCAAACCCAGTAATAATTCTGCTTTAGACCAGAATGGGACAACATTCCTCTCCTAAAACTAACTAAAGCTGATCAACAGTCCTGGACCTTCATTGCTGGGTTTTGCTTTTATGATGCTCCAAATGTTTTTATTGGTGAAAGTCTGGGGTCTGGGGTGTATTCCAGAACAGATCCTGTGATGAAGCCTGTGTTCGAGGTTGCTAAATCCTCTGATGTCTTAACCTGTGTTGACAGTTCCAAAACACTGGCTTTGAAGTAGCTATCACAACCCTGTGTTGGTTTAGCTAAACCTAGACATCACCCATCAAGCCCCGAAATCACAAAATGACCAAAAAAGGAAAAAAACTGTGGTCCAGTTGCCATGTGTTATCTAATTACTTAATAAACTTATTATATTATATTATATTATATTATATTATATTATATTATATTATATTATAATATATTATATTATATTATATTATATTATATTATATTATATTATATTATATTATATTATATTATATTATATTATAAGCAGATGTAACCCGCGTCTCCCAAGCATATCTGGGACCAAGTGAAAACAAACTTTAAAAACATTCTTCAGACTGGTAAGAATTTCGATCTGCTCAGGCAGCCAATGATTTCCGTATTGCTGTAGGCTGTAGGAGCATACCTATTTCACAGCCAATGAGAAGACATCAGAGGGATGGGAGACAGGTTTGGTCTGGCTCCTCATCCCTCTGGAGGAGCTCACAATGAACATCAACTGCGACCACCCGATGATGAGGGGCATCCCAGAGGGTTATTTCATCAAATCAGGACCAAATGGGCATGGCCTGCCCATTCACAAGTTAGGCTCTCTCATCCAGCCTTTTTGTTTTAATTAAAATAGTTTCCAATATAATTTTAGTTTATAATTATTTTACATTTTATATTGGTAATAAATGATCAAAAGTAGATTCAGTTCCCATATGAGCATTTTTGCATTGAGAAAATTATCTCTGTCTATTTGCAAGTTGTGTGTGTGTGTGTGTGTGTGTGTGTGTTTATATTTAATCTATGTGCATGTAATCCTCAAATCCCACAATAACTTAAAGATCATAATGCGTTATTTAAGTGATTGCGATACTTGGCACAAAGTCGTTAACTAGCTTCAATGAAGTCTACCTGAGTCCATGCGGTTATTTCCAGTAGAGAATCATGTCTGGTGTTAATGCAGTGCTGCCTGAGGGCCCCAAGTTCTCCGGCATCCAGCCTTGTCCCATGCGCACAGAGATTCCTTCTGATTCTCTAAATCTTTTGATGATATCATGCACTGTAGCAGGTGGGATATTCAGTCTTCACAATTTTACATTGAGCAACATTTTTCTGAAATTGTTCCACAATTTTTGGACCAGTTTTTCCCAATTGGTTAACTTCTATTTTTCCATCTGAGAGACTCTGCCTCTCTGAAATGCTCATTTTATACCCAGTCGTGTTACTGACCTGTTGCCAATTAATCTCATTACTTGTCAAATGCTCCTCCAGGTATTTCTGATTTGTACCAATTACTTTTTACAGCCTTTTGTTGCCCCAGTTCCAATGTTTTACTGATGTGTTGCTGCCATTAGTCACAATGAGCTCATATTTTCCATGAAATTGTAAAATATCTCAGTTTCAACATCTGCTATATTGTTTATGTTCTGTTGGAAATACAATATGAGTTGATGTGATTTGGAAATCATTCTATTCTGTTTTTTTTACATTTTACACAGTGTCCCAACGTTTTTTGAAACTGGGGTTGTATAATTGTCTTTGAAAGGTTTGTCTTGAAAATGAGACCCTGTGTCTACACGAGATAACCTTTATTAATAAATGTTAATAAATAGATAACAAATACAATGATACAATGATGATAATGATGAAAAAATGTTAAACCAATGGAAACAAGGTTATGTGAATCCGTCCCCAACACACAGCCAGAGAAGTGGAGTTTGGACCCCGTTAGTTCCAGATGAACATCGTTAATGTAACTAACCAAAGATTTTCTGCGACTCTTACTCAATCGAACGTTACAACCCGATGTTCAAGCCTGCAGCTACGTCTGTGATTTACATATCAAGTTATAAAAAGAAACACCTGAACTTTATCTACAGCGCTTCCTCTTCCTGGGTGCAGATTATGCAAAACTTTACTGTTTTATTACTGAAACACTAAAAATAATCAGCGCTGAGCTCATCCTGATGAAAATATCCTTCATCTGACTGGTACCACCATCCTGTCACACAGCAGTCATGTACACTCCATCAATCTTCTTAATCCAGAACCAGGCTAAGACCCATAGACCTCCACCCCCCAGAACCCTCTTCCATTTCTTCACAGACCCGGTTTCCAAATCAGCAGAGGTTTAACCCCTCCAGGACATCCAGCTCTGTCTGAGGTCTGAGGTTTGACATGACCAAGCATTTCATCAGAACATGAGGTCCACAGGTGTTAAAAACATCCTGGATCTCCTGGAACCAACATCTGGGTTCTCCTGGAACCAACATCCTGATTCTCCTGGGACCAACATCCTAGTTCTCCTGGGACCAACATCTTGATTCTCCTGGGACCAACATCCTGGATCTCCTGAGACCAGCATCTTGGTTCTCCTGGAACCAAGATCCTGGTTCTCCTGGGACCAACATCCTGTATCTCCTGGGACCAACATCCTGGATCTCCTGAGACCAGCATCCTGGTTCTCCTGGGACCAACATTCTGGTTCTCCTGGGACCAACATCCTGGATCTCTTGAGACCAGCATCCTGGATCTCCTGGGACCAACATCCTGGATTTCCTGGGACCAACATCCTGGTTCTCCTGGGTCCAACATCCTGGATCTCCTGACACCAGCATCCTGGTTCTCCTGGGACCAACATCCTGGATCTCCTGAGACCAGCATCCTGGTTCTCCTGGAACCAACATCCTGGTTCTCCTGGGACCAACATCCTGTATCTCCTGGGACCAACATCCTGGATCTCCTGAGACCAGCATGCTGGTTCTCCTGGGACCAACATTCTGGTTCTCCTGGGACCAACATCCTGGATCTCCTGAGACCAACATCCTGGATCTCCTGGGACCAACATCCTGGATTTCCTGGGACCAACATCCTGGTTCTCCTGGGTCCAACATCCTGGATCTCCTGACACCAGCATCCTGGTTCTCCTGGGACCAACATCCTGGTTCTCCTGAGACCAGCATCCTGGTTCTCCTGGGTCCAACATCCTGGATCTCCTGACACCAGCATCCTGGTTCTCCTGGGACCAACATCCTGGTTCTCCTGGGACCAACATCCTGGATCTCCTGAGACCAGCATCCTGGTTCTCCTGGGACCAGCATCCTGGTTTTCCTGGAACCAACATCCTGGATCTCCTGACACCAGCATCCTGGTTCTCCTGGGACCAACATCCTGGTTCTCCTGGGACCAACATCCTGGATCTCCTGAGACCAGCATCCTGGTTCTCCTGGGACCAACATCCTGGATTTCCTGGGACCAACATCCTGGTTCTCCTGGGTCCAACATCCTGGATCTCCTGACACCAGCATCCTGGTTCTCCTGGGACCAACACCCTGGTTCTCCTGGGACCAACATCCTGGTTCTCCTGGGACCAACATCCTGGATCTCCTGGGACCAGCATCCTGGTTCTCCTGGGACCAACATCCTGGATCTCCTGGGACCAACATCCTGGTTCTCCTGGGTCCAGCATCCTGGTTCTCCTGGGACCAACATCCTGGTTCTCCTGGGACCAACATCCTGGATCTCCTGAGACCAGCATCCTGGTTCTCCTGGGACCAACATCCTGGATCTCCTGGGACCAACATCCTGGTTCTCCTGGGTCCAGCATCCTGGATCTCCTGACACCAGCATCCTGGTTCTCCTGGGACCAACATCCTGGTTCTCCTGGGGCCAACATCCTGGATCTCCTGAGACCAGCATCCTGGTTCTCCTGGGACCAACATCCTGGATTTCCTGGGACCAACATCCTGGTTCTCCTGGGTCCAACATCCTGGATCTCCTGACACCAGCATCCTGGTTCTCCTGGGACCAACATCCTGGTTCTCCTGGGACCAACATCCTGGATCTCCTGGGACCAACATCCTGGTTCTCCTGGGTCCAACATCCTGGATCTCCTGACACCAGCATCCTGGTTCTCCTGGGACCAACATCCTTTTTCTCCTGGGACCAACATCCTGGATCTCCTGAGACCAGCATCCTGGTTCTCCTGGGACCAGCATCCTGGATTTCCTGGGACCAACATCCTGGTTCTCCTGGGACCAACATCCTGGATCTCCTGGGACCAGCATCCTGGATCTCCTGACACCAGCATCCTGGTTCTCCTGGGACCAACATCCTGGATCTCCTGAGACCAGCATCCTGGTTCTCCTGGGACCAACATCCTGGATCTCCTGGGACCAACATCCTGGTTCTCCTGGGTCCAGCATCCTGGATCTCCTGACACCAGCATCCTGGTTCTCCTGACACCAGCATCCTGGTTCTCCTGGGACCAGCATCCTGGATCTCCTGAGACCAGCATCCTGGTTCTCCTGGGACCAACATCCTGGATTTCCTGGGACCAACATCCTGGTTCTCCTGGGACCAACATCCTGGATCTCCTGGGACCAACATCCTGGTTCTCCTGGGTCCAGCATCCTGGATCTCCTGAGACCAGCATCCTGGTTCTCCTGGGACCAACATCCTGCATGTCCTGAGACCAGCATCCTGGTTCTCCTGGGACCAACATCCTGGATCTCCTGAGACCAGCATCCTGGTTCTCCAGAGACAAACATCCTGCATATCAGATGGTTACATCAACATGTTGTTAGTTTCAATGTTAAACAAAATATTACCAGTGACATCAGCCATCTGAGGATTTGTGCTTTTAATAATGTGATTTGTCTCAAGACACTTTATTTAAAACGAATATACAGCTCTTTGTTTCAGCTCTGGTTGTCTAAATAAAGCTGGTGTGGTAAGACGCAGTAGCAGATGTTCCTCTGCTGGTGGAGGTCCAGAACTTCACTGAGTCCTGGACCACCCAGAGTAGTCAAATTCAATTCAATTTTTCATTCATTTTCTTTACCTCTTATTCCAGTTTAGGGTCACCAGAAAACTCAAGCCTAGGGGGCGTGAGGTAGGGTACACCCTGGATGGGTCACTAGTCCATTGCAGGGCCAACACTGAGACAAACAACTACTCACACCTAGTGAACAATTAATTAAATATGCATGTCTTTGGGCGGTGGGAGGAAGCCGGAGAACAAGAAAGAACCTGACACAATTCTAAGTACAGGGGAGCTTGAAAAGCAGAGAAGCTCACTTAAAGACCATTAGCTGATACTCTAAGAGGGAGCCCTACAAATAGTCTACTCAGGTTATATTTAATTTGTCCATAAGGTTCCTGGTGTTTCTTAAAAATAGAATTACACCAATTACACATTTCTTTCTAACAAAGTACAAAAGAGAATCCAGGGAGTACACGGGGAGAACATACTACACACAGAAAGCTCCATCTTCTTGTTGTGAGGCAGCAGTGCTAACCACCACACAGCCTCAACTGAATGTAAAACATTACATTTATTTCAGTTTAGGTCAATCTGATTAAA
Source organism: Melanotaenia boesemani (assembly GCF_017639745.1). NCBI lineage: Eukaryota > Metazoa > Chordata > Actinopteri > Atheriniformes > Melanotaeniidae > Melanotaenia > Melanotaenia boesemani. The sequence goes on along the minus strand of NC_055686.1, from coordinate 35,332,677 downwards.
ATCACTTCCATTCAATGTAGTTTAATTTTAGTTTATTTGTGTAGGGCCAATTCACAACAAAGTAATCTCAATTCACTTATACAGACACATTCCAATTCAATCCAATTTATTGTAGTCCAATAACAATTCAATTAACCATATTTTGAAGTTTTAAATGCATACTATAAACCACAAAACGTTTTGAACATGAACCAGTTTATAAATGTCAACCGTATATTTATACCTGAACTGACCAACCTCACAATACAAACTGAAGTCCGATCTGTTAGGTCAGAAAGAGATAGGACGTTATCTCCTGCCTCCTATTATCTATAAACGTCATGGGAATTTGTTACTTTTATTACAATATTAGTTATTTTTATTCAAATATTACAGTGAAAATCTTCAACGTTATTTTGACATGTACCAAATTCATCCTTCCAGCCAGATTGGACCCTCTGGTGGGCCAGTTTTGTAGAATCTCATAAAACTGGTCTGGCCTGACAGGATCTGATACGAGGCTACGGTTTGTGGATGACGTTGCAAATTACACACACTTAGATAACAACGTATTAGTGAATGAATGGCTGCTTGCAGCCAACCTTTGACCTTTCTGAGGACTTTACTCATCTCTGATATTGTTTCCTTCCATGAACAAACCAAACCACAGGATGCAGCTTCAGAAATGTCTAGAACCAGAACTTTACATTTCTCCTGTGTTTATACATTTTTCCACGGCCTCCATGTTGCTCATTGTTTCTGAACTCTTTCTGAAGGTTTATGAGATCTCAGAAAACCAGGTTCCAGTAACTCATCCAGGACATGATCATCAGCTTCGGAGCACCTGGAAAGGAGGTCCATGTCCTGGTATGATGATGTCAGCGGTGTCCAGCGCCCTCTGTCGGCTGACTTCCTGCACTGCAGGGTTCAGACTCAGATCCCTCCAAGAGTTCTCATCAGCGCAGCACTCAAATAGGTCCCCTGCAACAAGGATGGTACCAGTGGAGGTTCCTGTCACCTGGACACTGACATCCTGTCCAGTGTGGCCCGGAGTGGGAATGATGGAAACCTAAGGAAAGAGGAGATGGATGAACGCACATCAACAACCAGATGTTCAGGAGAACCTGAGGACGACTCACCCCAAGACGGCCTGGACCAGAATCTGGAAGCTACTAAAAAATTCATGCTAATGATTAATGACTAATCATGACATACTTAAAATACTTATTATTGTGTATAAAATAGAAAATATGAGCAAAGCCACCCCCCTTGATTTACAGCTAAGCACAGATCTTAAATGAGTTGCTCATTGCTCATTTGATTGACAGGTTTGTGATCTCTGAGCTTCTGATGTGTTCAATGACACCTTCCAGTGTTCTGCTCCATGACGGCCATAGTCATTTTTTACTTTCTTTACTTTATCTAATGTTTGGTAATCCAGCAGCAAGTTTAGTTATTAAGTTTATGCTTTCTCATCTTACAGTGACATTGTTCATTTGGGCAGATTTTTTTTCTTTAATTCTCATTAATCATTTTGGCTGTGTAAGTGCATATGGCACAATTCTCTCTTCATTAATCTTAGATTTCAACTTTTAATTTATAATACAGTATTTTATGCTCAGGCCTATATGGAGCTGCTTTTAGCTGTGAACAATAAAAATGACTCCTTTTGCCATTTATCTAAAAGATGAAACCCTAAAATCACAGAATAGATAATTAGATGTATATTTTAAACAGTTATTTAATTTTATATGTGACTTCAATGTGACTTAATGGGACATTTTGTCCTGGAAAGTTAAGAAAACAACAGAGACATCAAGTAATCAAACTGCCATTTAAGAGATTAAAATACTTCAGATTATTTTAATGTTTGGTAGTTTTGCACAGAACTTATGTTTTAATAGAATTTTTAAATAAAACATTAAAAAAATATTAAGAGGAAATATTAAACCAGTTGTACTTAGGGCACCCAAAAGGTTAGCAGCTGCTTCTGGTCTGAAACTGATCTCGGTTTTGAACCAACTAATCCCAGTTAATGATGGGAAACTTCTTTCTGGTCTCTGGGAGTGTGATGTGTCCTGTCTGTGTAGACCTGGACAATGTCTGGTTTCATGGTGGACACCCACATGCTGGTCTACAGAGTAGACCTGTCCCTCCGCCAGCCGGTTGGGTCGGTACGTGTCTTTGTCACTGACGTCATATCCGACAACGGTCAGAGCGGAAGTAAACAGGTTCAGGTTCCCGATGTGGTCCGAGTGTCCGTGAGTTCCCACGACCACGTGGACGTGTCCGGGGTCCAGACCTCTGTCCTTTAGTGACTGGAGGAGGAAGTCTCGGTCCCACGGTCCCCCGGTGTCCACCAGGATGACTCTGGGTCCGGTAATCAGGGAGATGGTTCCGTCCGCTCTAAAGCTGCCGTCGGCCTGAGGGACGCAGTACCCGACTTTAAGGACGGACACCGAGTACGGCTGACCCGGGAAGTCCAGCTGGGTCTCTGACAGACAGAACCTCAGGTACCGACCGGAACTTACACCAGACTCCATGAGGTCTGAACCTGGAGCAGCAGAGACTGGTTCTTCTTCTTGTTTTTCTGGTGTGGCGCAAGGCTGCCCCCCTCAGTCCAGATCTGTCTAAAAAGATAAAATTTGGCATAATCTTGAAAACAAAGATGGTGAATTCTGTATTAAAGTTTTGTTTATACATAAAAACAGAATGCAAAAATGTCCCAGCTACTTTGTTTAATTTAGAAATTAATTTAATATGTAGTTACAATCCTTAAAATTAGTTAATGTCACCAAGGCCCCAAAATTATAGGGAAATATAATTATTTTCGCCAATGAATTAGAAACTTGAATTAATGCTTTTCTTGTATTTTATATTAATACCTTAATTTATATATATGTGTATATATATATATATATATATATACACGCATATATATATATATATATGCGTGTGTGTGTTGTTATTATTATTATTATTAACTGACATGTTTATCGCTATATCTGAATGTACATCTTCCATTGTGAAAAAAAGTTGGAAATAAAAGTCTATTATTAAAATGAGCACAATAAACAGCACCTGATTGTAAGCTTCTGTTCATGTGGAATCTTCTTGTTTTTATTTTATTAAAAAAAAAATGTCTGAAATGTTTCAGAGCGGAACTTTTGAAAAGTGGTGGAACTGGTGGGATCACTGTTGGTGTTACACATAGCAACGTCATCTCCAATGGCGGCAGAAACAGCAGAAACACTAAAGGGATCATCGTTCATGGATCCATTTAAAGGATTTCTGTTGGCGTACTTTATGCCAGAATCCTGCTACGATGAGTTTTTCCTGAATTTCAACTTCCTGGACGGTAAGAAGCTCATTTCCGGTTGAAGATGTTGTTGTGAACCGGGTTAGCGTCAGGTCCTAATGTGCTTCCGCATATTTAGAGGATTTTAAAACTGATTATTAAATCACATTTATTTCACTTTACGCTAAAAATAATCAACAAAACACTACAGTATCTGACAATTTTTATTAAATGATATTAATAATTAAAATTCATTTTTATTTGTATAGAATGCAAATAAGAAATATAAACATGTAAGGAGATCTTTGACCTTAGTATTATCCAGAGAAGCTCCTCAACATCCAGAATTAATTTAAAAGAGGAACTTTCCAGAGACCAGACTGTCTCATTCTGGACATTTATAATCTTACTATTCATCAATAATTGACTGTCTTTTTTGTTTGTTTGTTTGTTTGCTAGAGGAAAAAGGATTTCTCTTTGCAGATTATTAATATGGAGTTTTCTGCTCATATTCAAGACATCAGATTCTTCACATGGTTTCACGATGATGGAGATTTCTGACAATCACAGTTTTGTCATGAATGTCCAGTTTTATAGATCTGCATCCTGGAGTTTTCCAGGTGATTTCCATGATCTATGCAGTCCAGTTTGATACCTTTGTGACAAATCTGGAGCTTCTTGATGTAAGCATAAATAAAACCAGAATGCAGTGCTTTAAAAAGCCATGTTTTATTCCCAGGAAAATAAAAATCTGGTATTCCGAGCCTCCAGATTCATCCAGAGCTCTGTTTTTGGTAGTTTTGTGGTGTGAATGTGTTGTAATCAGTTGATGTTTTCTTTCTCTGGATTCTGCTCTAGTTCCATGTCTGAAGATCGTCCTGAGCAAAGGTCTGGGCATCGGCATAATCCTGGGATCAGTCATGGGTAAATCATTCCCTCTCCTCCTCCTGCTCTTCCTTACAATAAACATCAGGACAACAACCAGCCAGGAGGAGTTTCTCATCACCATTTAGCTTCCTGTTAGGTTTGTTTATCAGCAACAGTAATAATGTGGAGCCAGTACATGTTTACTTATTCAGAAGTCTCAGAAACCAGAACAATTTAATAAAAATGTTTCTGTGTCTCTATTAAAACAGTGACTGAGCATCATAATCATTGTTTAGTGTTATGGTTTTTTTACCTCCCAGACTTAAAGAGGATAACTTGCTGGTTTCTTATAAAAAACACAAGCTAAAACTCTTTCAAATGTACATTAGAAAGAGCTACATATAAAATACAATAATTTGACATAACATTTTTTTACAAGATTTTTATCTTCATATTGAGCTGGACACGCTGAGCTCTGTAGTTGACTTGATGTGTCACTTCAATCCTCGTGGCTCCTGGTTCTGTTTTAATAATGCTTTCTGATGGTAGGTTTGTGTATGTAGGGATAAAAACCACTGAATTTCACCATTTCTGGTTGTGAATGTTATGCTTGGAGGAATATGAATACCAGTTTCCTCATTTGGTTTTAAATCAAGTCATCAGACTTAGAACTGACCTGAAGATAATAATAATAATAATGGATTAAATCTACGCAGCACCTATCAAGGAGCTTTACATTGCTTAAGGTGCAGCCACAGCAATCCACGCCAACCTCCTCTCTGACCACCAGACATTCATCTACAGTGTTACTGACACTAGAGGCAACGTGTGTGAAGAGTCTTGCCCAAGGACACGACCACGGATTGACTGAGATGAGGCGGGATTTAAATGACCGGACTAGCTGCTCTACCACCTGAGCCACTGCTGCCCCAAGATGGTCTTCTCCTTCATCATCATCCTCCTCCTCTGTTTTATTTACATGATGAAGATGAGTTCCAGATCACCTGTTGACTTCTACTGCTCATCTCTGACAGAGTAAATGAAGAGTAGCTGCAGAGTGGGATGGTGGTAGGACTGTCTATGTAGAGAATTTAGCTCCTCCTGCTGAGTGTCCACTCGGTGTGGGTGAAGTTCGTTCACAGGAACAGAAAAAGTTTCCGTCAGAAGTCATAACAACCGCATTCTCACACTTTACAGATTAGGCCAAGAGAGCAGAGAGATAGTGTTACTGGGCTGAAAGTGTCTCACAGCCAGGACCGCTGCTAGCCTGTTGGGTGCCCTAAGGTCCACTGCTTTGTGGTGTCCCCCCCCCTCCGGCTCTATGATGGGCAGTTTTCAAATTTTCCCTAAAACGTAACCTGCGATTGTGTCAAACCTGTAAAAAAAATAGAAAAATGTCCTTTCAGTCAGTTAATATTTTAGTTTTAGTTTTATCTTCGTGACCCATTAAACTTTGAATGATGTTTCTATGTGAAAGTAGGCCTGAGCTGTAAGTTTCCAAAGTAGGCTGGGTTTTTGGCTCATTTTGGCCAAATCCCATTCATTCCTATAGGACGAAAAGTTTTTTTTTTTTTTTTTTGGCGAATTATGCAAACACTAAGACGTTTGCGCCACAAAAGTTACAGCACGCCATTACTGGTCCGAGGTGCATGTTTTCATATAACTTCTGTTAGAGTCGAAGCTGCAGGTGGAATTATGACAAAGTGAAAGTAATATGTGTGCCTAATGCTGTCAGAACCCACCAAAAGAGAAAGAAGGAAAAGATTTGTGTAAAATTTGAACAACTCTGTCAAAGTTGAGTTGAAGGCAAAATCGAACAGAACAGACCACCAGAACATTGGTGGCTGTGTATCAAAACAACACACAAAATAAATAAATTAGTTTAGTATTTTTTTATACAGGTCAACGTAGTTCTTATTATAACAGGCTGAGAAATATTACTTGTAACTGTGACGTTAAGATTGTCGTTACAAAATCAGTTCAGCTGAGATAAAAAATATTGTTTCTGTTGTAGTGACATTCACAGAGTGTCATTGAACATGTCAGAAGCTCAATCAATGCAGTGAGTCTCATTTAAAATCTCTGATTGGCTGGAAGTTAAGGGGGTGGTTCTCTTCATGTTTTCTAGAAAACTTTATTTATCCCATAGGGGCAATTAATTTGCAGCTCACCAAAGACACCTCTCAACATTCAAAGTGTAATGTGTAGACATGAATCAGGACCCAGTACACACGAGGTCATTGGAAGACATGACAAATTTTGTGTGTGTGTGTGAGAATAGAGTGAGTCAATACGGTCTGATGTTACAGCTGTTAGTAGCAGATAACTAATAGCAGAGCTTGTTTGTTTATGTGTCCTGGTTCTTGTTTTTGGTGTTGTGGCCCACTGCAGTCTGTCTTCCTGTTAATAAATCATCAACAACACTCACATTTCACCATCAGAAGGCTTTAAGATGTGTAAAATTAGATACGTCATAATTATGAGTAATCGTGTGCCCCAATTTTTATTTTTATTTTTTTGGGGGGGGGGTCTATAGGAACTTGATTCTCTATACACAGTGCGTGATGTGCAGAGTCACCGCTCCCACCTGACTGATGAAATGGATCCAGTAACGTATGAAGTTCTGCACAGTGACTCATTAATTTGAGTCAGGTGTGTTGGAGCAGGGAGACATTGAACACCTGCAGGACTGTGGCCGTCGTAGAACTGAATTGAGTAGGCCTGGTCTAGAACATGCAGGTCCTAGGGCAGGAAGGCGAGACACTTATGAAGACTCCATCATCAGTTCCAGCTGCCATCCATGCTGTCTGATCTGATTGTTCCTTCTTACTACCTATATCTGATGTTCAAGGATGAAACGGGTTACAGCTGGACCAGGACAGAACTGAGGTTTTACATGCTGGTGATGAAGCTCAGCGAGAAACTGTCAGTGAGTCAGAAACTGAAAAGGTTCTGGGCATTATTTTTGACCCAGATCTTAGTTTTCAGCACCTTGTTAGAAATGTACCTCAGATTTTATCATCTTATGAAGATCAACAGAACACAACACTTTCACAGCTTTTATTCCTTCCAGAATAAAGTATTCTAGTTTTCTACTTCCTGGTCTCCCTAAGAACTGTTGCCCCCCATGAGATCCTCAAGAGCCGGTTCTCATCCGGACCACAGAGACTGCATATATAACACCAGTTTAAAGTTTCTGCATGGGCATCTGCACAGTTTTAGGTTTTAAGATTCTTTTACTGGTTTTGAAGGCCTCTACTGGTCCTGAGTGTTTATCTGAACAGGTTCCAAGATGATCCTGTTAGAAGCCGCAGGTTGTTTTTATTTGTCTGATCTGTTGTTTTTTGTTTGTTTTTAAATCCTATTTAGTCTGTTTTAATATTTCATTGATATTTGCTTTATGAAGTATTTGAATTTGTGTTTCTTCTTTTCTTTTTCGGTTTCCAGTGAAGTTGCCTCAGATTTTAAAGCTGATGGGAGCAAAGAGCGCTGAAGGACTGAGCTTCAAGTCGGTGCTGCTGGAGCTGCTGGCCATCACTGGGACCATGGTCTACAGCATCACCAACAAGTTCCCCTTTAGGTTGGAGCATCCTCACATCCAGTTAATAACACACATGGTTTAGAGGTGGTTAACGTGTGTATAATATCACGTGTGATGCGGAGGTGGTTAACGTGTTGATGTCTCCTCAGTGCGTGGGGAGAAGCTCTGTTTCTCATGCTGCAGACTGTCACCATCGGCTTCCTCATCCAGATGTACGGAGGCAGAACCAGCAGAGGTGAGGCCAAGACCAGACTGTGTTGTTTTCTCCTCACATGATCTGGTACACCAGTAAAACCGATGAAACCATGAGTCCAGTTCTGGTTCTGTACCTTTATCTGGACCTGGTAGATAAATAAAACAGGTTTGATCTTCTCCAGGTTTCCTGTTTGTGGTGGTGTATGTCAGCCTGCTGGGGGTCCTCCTCTCTTCCGTCACCCCTCGGTCAGTGGTCACCTCCCTGCAGGCCTCCAACATGCCGGCCATCATCGTGGGCAGGGTAATCAATCCGCTGTTGCTATAGTTACAGTACAGCTAAAGCTGCAGGGTAATGACTTCCTGGTCTTGTTGTCCCAGCTGATCCAGGCGGCCACCAACTTCCAGAACGGACACACCGGTCAGCTGTCAGCCATCTCCGTCTTCCTTCTGTTCGCTGGATCCCTCGCTCGCATCTTCACCTCTGTCCAGGTAAGACCTGAAACCTGCTCACTTTTCAGATTCCTCCACAGAAAGTAGAGCCATCATAAGCTGTGTGGTTTCAGGAAACAGGAGACTCGCTAATGGCCCTCACCTACGTTATCTCCTCCACCTGCAATGGCATCATCGCCCTGCAGGTCCTCTACTACTGGAACAGCTCCCCAGGACAGCAGAAGAGGAAGAAGAAGAAGAAGGAGTAGGACTCTGACGGTCCTCTGCTGTAAACCTCTGATGTGCAGCTTTGATTTTGAGCCAATCAAAAGAGACTTGTCAGGAGCATCATCCTTATGATGGACAGCTGCTGGTATCAGTGGCTGAACTGCGTCCAAATTTCTGACATTCCTCCGTGGGGTCAGCCCCTCTGACCATTAGGATCAATATTTCTGGAATTATTCTCAGAAAGTGCTGCTCTGACATATTTTTTGTTTTTTAAATGAATATATTTCCCTTTTCTGAATGTGAGGTCTGTTCTGTGTTGGATGCAACGTCGCTAAATAAATTAATCTTCACATCTCTTTGCTTCATTCTTCTTCTCCAGTGGAGAAAACATTCCACGCTCAGCAAGTTAACACATAAATCTGAAACTTTGAACATCTGAAGCTTTAAACGCTGAGTAGAGAAACCATGTGGGTACATCTTTCCACCGTTTTTCAGAGCAGGTAATGGCCAGTTTGACGCAGGATGCATGTTTTCCTCCATTTTACCCAGACATGCTGTTTTTTTTTTTCCCCCTACAAATCCATGTGAAAAGCAAAAACTTTCAACCAGATCAAAATGTTTTTGAAATATTTGGGAAATATTGTACATCTAGATAGATAGATAGATAGATAGATAGATAGATAGATAGATAGATACTTTATTGATCCTGAGGGAAATTCAAGCATCCAGTAGCATATACATACATTAAAGGTTGGTACTTGACATTAGGGGTTAGTACTTTAGCATAACTAGACTAATTTAAAATTATATAAAGGCAACGGTAGATAAAGGAGACAAAATGGTAAAAACTATTGTACACTCATTGTAATGTCTACTCAGCTAGTTGTGCTGTGAGGCAAAAACACACTCCGAGTTGGACCAAACAAGAGTCTATCTATGGTGATCATGTACATATGTTGACAGTAGTAGTCAAACAAGGTGCATGAGTGAAAAAGTGCAGGATGTGCAAAAACTGCTGAAACAGTGTTTACAGAATGAGAAAAACAAATGTGCTTACAAATGAGAAAAAGGCACATGTCCATAAAAACTATTCAGACTATGGTTGTGGTTGTGACCCCTGGGCCCTCAGCGAGATGTTGTAGAGCCGGATGGCCCGGGGTACGAAAGAGTTTCTGAGTCTGTTGGTGGAGCAGGTCAGGGACAGTAGTCTGGGGCTGAACACACTCCTCCGCCTGCTCAGAGTTCTGTGCAGAGGGTGAGAGGAGGAGTCCAGGATGGTCAGGATCTTGTCCAAGGTCCTCTTTTCTGCCACTGAGACCAAAGAGTCCAGCTCTGTGCCCACCACAGATCCTGCCCTTCGGATCACTCTGTCCAGCCGTGCTGCGTCCCTTTTCTTTATGCTGCCCCCCCCAGCACACCACAGCATAGAAAAGGACACTGGCCACCACAGTCTGGTAGAACATCAGCAATTTCTTGCAGATGTTGAAGGACCTCAGCCTCCTTAGAAAGTACAGACGGCTCTGTCCTTTCTTGTGGATGGCGTTGATGGTCTCTGACCAGTCCAGTCTGTCATCCAGCTGCAGTCCCAGGTACTTATATGAGCTGATCGACTCCACCTCCACACCCTCTATGGAGACAGGCCTCAGGTCTGATCTGTTCCTCCTGAAGTCCACCACCATCTCCTTGGTTTTGGAAGTGTTCAGCTGCAGGTGGTTCGCCCTGCACCAGCCAACAAAGTCTTCCACCAAACTCCTGTACTCCTCCTTAAAAAATAAAGTCAGTATGAGAGAACTTTTTTAGAATGACTGGCTTTTCTTGAACAGCAAATAAATCAGTTAAAAAAAAGATGTTTGGTCAGTGTAAAATGTAAATAAAACCAGAAAATTAATGAACTAATATTTTATTCCCAGCAGGAGATAAACAACATATCAGATGTTGAAACATTTTCCATTTCATGGAAAATGTGAGCTCATTTTGATCTGATGGCAGCACCACGTCTGTAAAATGTTGCAACAGGAGCAACAAAAGGCTGGAAAAGTAATTTGTACAAATCAAAAACTTGACAACTAAGCAGGTTAATTGGCAACAGGTCAGTAACATGCTGGGTATAGGAGGAGTTTTTAAGAGAGTAGTCTAGATGGACAGAGGTTCACCAATCTGAGACAAACTGGGTCTAAAAAAATGTTCCTCAACGTGAAACTAAAGACACATCTGAGTTATGTAGAAAATAATTGTTTTATATGTTTTTTGTTTTAAATGTTTAATTAAGAACTCAAAAAAATCAAACTGGTATATAAATATCTTAGAAATGATTGTTATTTTTGAGTTGCTGTGAAGTGATTTATGGGAAAAAAAAGGATAAATTTATTGATTTATGATTATTTTATAGCAGTTTTGGTGTGTGTACATTTTTGTTCACAACGCTGCTAAATTTGTGGAGGGAAAGAAGGTTAAACCCAATAACACGTTCAAGTCTAACATAATCTTACAAATCCTATAAAACGCAGCACTGAGAGCAACTCTGACACTACTTTAAAAAAACAGACAAAAATGTATTTTAGTAAAAATGCTCTACTGGAGTAGAAGTAATTGCTTTTAAATATACTTTAAAGTATAAAAGTAAAAGTAATTGCTGAAGGAGTGGCTAATACAATGGTCTATAGTAAATGTAGGCTACTTACTGTATGTGGGCTGGGCCATTTTAATTATCAGCTATATAGTTAATGCTACTGGGAGCACTGGAAACACACATACATACATACATACATACATACATACATACATACATACATACAGACAGACAGACAGACAGACAGACAGACAGACAGACAGATAGATAGATAGATAGATAGATAGATAGATAGATAGATAGATAGATAGATAGATAGATAGAAAACCTAACCTAACCTAGCCTATGGGAGGAAGACGGGGATGTGAGAGGCGGACGTGAGCGTGTGATGATATCCGGACGTGGACGTGTCTCCGGTGTAACGTAACGAGTGGAGGCGATGACCGCCCTGCTGATGTTCTCCTCTTCCTCTCCTTTCCCTTCTTTCCCGGTTTTTATTCCTTCTCGACACATCCCGCCTTCCCTCCTCCGAATACAGACGGGATTCTGCTGATCCGGACCACCATCTGTGAACATCGGCGGGTAGGTTCTGTTAGTCTTCCTCTCATCCCTTCATCATCACCATCATCATCATCTCTTCCTCGTTGGTCTGTTGCTGCTGAAGTCAGCTGAGTCTGATCACAACATGGACATCACCTGTCTCTCAGCTACAATGGATGTTTTTGCGTAGGGAAAGTGTGCGCGCGCGAGCAGGTTTGTGCGGTGGACTCCCTACAACCCCCGAGCCTGTGCGCGCGCGCTGCATACAGCATTAAAGGCCGTAAAATTATCATAGTTAGCTGTGTTGTTATCGGTCACGAGGAGGCCGGAACCTGTTTGTAATCCCAGTCCTACCAAACTACCGTATCATCTTCATCATCATCATCATCATCATGTTTCCACGCAGACCGCAGAGATCTGCAGGTGACAGCAGGATCAGAGGAGGAGAGAGTCCCAGATCCAGAGAGATTCCCAGATCCAGCCTCTCTGGCGCATTAAGGGTTCAGTGTTTCTAGATGGTTCCAGGCTGTCTGGAGGAAGAGGATTTGGTAATGGGACCTAAAATGGCAGCAGAAGGTGGCAGCGCCTTTATGTTGAACAGTTTCCTCCATGAGTCTTTTTTTTTTTTTGTGGCTCTCTGGGAAATCAGTTTCCTCACGTGGGCCTGAATCCCTGTGTGTGTGTAGCTGCTGCGATCAACAGTCTGGGCTCCTTATTTTCCTCCATATAAGAAGACATGTCAATAAATTATGATGATAAACTGTTATAACGTTAAAGACCAAACAAACTTGATGAGTTCAGGGTCCTCCAGCACTGCAGCCATGATGCAGGTTTACAGAGGTACTAGAGGTGCCAAAATATGTACTCAAATAAAGCAGCATTACTTCAAAATAATATTACTTAAGTGGAAGTAAAAAAGTAGTCATCCAAGTAAATGTACAAAAGTATTTACACTGAAAAATGTAGTGTTGGTTTTAATAGATTATATTGAGGAGATATAACTTCAGTCTAGTTGTTATTGATATAAAACTTTTATTTTTCTTATTATTTAATGAAGACAGGGCAAAACAAAACAAGCTGGGAATTGTGATAACTAAAAATAAGTTTATTTAGAATAAAAAAGTCTTCATAAAAACAAACAAACAAACATCATCTCATGTCTCCTTGATGATCTCTAGCTTCAAATCTCCTGGTGGGAGGAAACCAGTTCTCAGCTAAGCAGACCTGACCTCAAATCAGCAATAAACCCCTTTTTACCAGAGTTTCAGTGTATAGACAACAATTTATGGACATTAAAATACCATTTACTTGTTAGAATGATGGTTGATGATGAAGGATTTATAATTATTGTTGGTGGTTTCATGTGACTGCTGTCCATTAACTGTGTTTAAAACCAGTTATCCAGGCAGCTTCTGCAGAGCAACAGAGAGGTCTGAGAGGTGGCATCATTTTAGCCAAATTTAAACCAGTCTTGTAGCCTGAGGGTTGCCGGTTCGATCCTCGGCCTGTCGAGCTCATGTCGAGGTGTCCCTGAGCAAGACACCAAACCCCAAATTGCTCCTGATGGGTTGTGGTTGAGCACCTTGCATGGCAGCTTCCGCCACCAGTGTGTGAATGTGTGTGTGAATGGGTGAATGTGATGTATGATGTAAAGCTCTTTGAGTATCATTCCAGGTACAGAAAAGCGCTATATAAATACAGACCATTTACTATTTTACCATTAATATGGCACAAAAAACACAAAGTGTGTGAGATTTATTCATGAAAAGTAACAATTTATAGTAAAATTTATTAATGTAAAATGCCCCTGTACAAATAAAACAATAATAAGCCATCTGTGGATGCAGGAGAAGAGAATACTGGGTCTGACTTGAACCAAAACCTGTCCAGCTAGTTGCCTCTGGACTGATAAAGCCTCGGATCGGTTTCTCCTTCTGCTTCAAATGGTCCTTCTCATCTACATATTCCTCACATTATTCTGCTGGAGATTGTCTTTCAGCTGTTTTCTCCTTGCTGTCTCATCTCTTTTTTCAAGCATTTGTGGACCATGTCAGCAGCGTTTTCAGGTCAGTGGGAATCCAGGACTTATTATTGGGGTAGCACCCCTCTGTCCTTGTGGAGGTGATAGTCTCCACACTGAAGTTGATGTAGCCAATAATGAACTCATGTCATCTCCATTTGGCTCACACATTACATTCAAACACCCTTTTGGCCTTTCTAGGGACTGGGATATACTAGCTGTTAGCGCTTTCCTTGCGTTTGTTTAGCACAAAGGCTGCTCGCTTGACGCGAGTTAACGTGTCGTGTGCACGAGTTGTAATAGTGACTTGAACTCTAGAGGCGCTCATGCGAACAAGAGCATAAACATGACAGGTCCAAGGTAAACACATGCCGATAGTTTTGAAGACCGTCTGTCAGACCTTGTCCACATACTGCCATCTGTATGATTTTGTCATACTTCTTGCACAGCAATAAACACTCCTGCCTTAACAGCTGGCAACAAATTGGAAGCGTTTTGGGGGCTGATGACCCAGAAATACAATGTGACCTGTAGCTTGAACTTTTGACTATTTCAAAGTCTAAGTGCTGTGTATCCCGCCTTGCGGTTACCTCCAGTATTGAGCTTTTTTGCTGCGCTGTGCTTCTGTCGTTTGCAGCAAATACACACACAAACGTAGCAGAACGCTGACGTGTATGCTAGCGTTCACAGCAAGTTCATCCCAGAAGCTTCTGAGACCACCTTCCTAAAGTCTATCTAGTAGTCACAGGTCACAAATGAACAATATATATATATATATATATATATATATATATATATATGTACACACACACACGCAAACCTTTATACACGTATATAAGTACTGGGACACACACCTGATCATGATCTCTTTCCACTCACATCACACTCACACCTACACAGCACACATTTACAACCCTCAGCTCTTTCTGCACATAAACTCTGACTTCTAGTTTCTGAGTTTCTGTGTCTTTAACTGAAACATCAATATAAAAAATATAACTGGAGGAAAACCATCTAGCTTGATGCTGAGGTGAGGGAAACGATATCTTGGGAATATGTAAACACCAGGAACTACCTCACCAATGCCCACAGAGGGCGTCACCATAGGAACTCTCCCACTCAGGGCAGGGCGTGGTAAATAAATAAATAGATAAAAATAGGCTAAATCAAACAAACAAAATGAATAAGTAAAAATAAAATTAGTTTAAAGCTAAGCTGAAAAGACACACCTTTTTAAAAGCATCCACAGTTTCGGCAGATCTGAAGCTCTCTGGCAGGCTGTTTCACACAAGAGGACCATAATAGTGGAATGAGTTCACACAACAACCAGAACAGCATCTCTGAACACACGACTCGTCCAGCCTTGAAGCAGATGGGCTACAGCAGCAAAAGACCACACCGGGTGCCTCCTGTCAGCTACGAACAGGAAACTGAGGCTACAATTCACACAGACTCACCAACACTGGACAATAGAAGATAGAAAAGCGTTGCCTCTGGTGGCTGGAGCTCAGGAGGAAGAGCAGTCATTTACCTACCAGAAAGCTGGTGCATCGATTCCTGACTTCCCCTGACTCCATGCCAAAGTTACCTTGGGCAAGACACATTGCCTCCTGATGTGCCCATCGGGGTATGAATGTGTGTTACTATAAAGCACTTAATGTATAACAATAGAAGTGTGTGTGTGTGTGTGTGAATGGGTGAATGTGAATTGCAGTGTAAAAGTGCTTTGAGTGGTCAACATGTGACTAGAAAAAAGTGCTATATAAGTACAGTCCATTTACTATGAGGTAATATCTGGATCGTAGTGTCAGAATTTGGTGGAAATAGCATGAAAGCATGAATTCATCCTGCCTTGGACCAGTAGTTCAGGCTGTTAATGGTGAGGGAGGTATTTTCTTGGCCAGTACCAACGCGGCATGGTTTAACTGCGACAGACTACCTGAGTATTGATGACCACAATATACCATCCACTGATGGCTACTTCCAGCAGGGTAATGCACCATGTTGCAAAGCTCAGATGACTATAACTGGTTTCCTGAACATGACAATGAGTTCACTGTTTTCGTATGGCCTCCACAGTCACCAGACTTACCAATCTGCAGCAGCTGTGTGATGCTATCATGTCAATATGGAGCAAAATCGCTGTGGAATGTTTCAACACCTGGTTTAATCTATGCCACCAAGAATTAAGGCAGTTCTGGAGTTCTGGAGGGTCCAAACCAGTACTAGCAAGGTGGACCTGAGAAAGTAGACGAGTAGTGTGGATAGTTAAATTCACTAGACTCTTCAACCTCTTAACAAGTCTTTATTCCCCCTATAATTCACATAAAAATGGTTAAATCAGGTCCAGACATCATCATATCTGCCACAGACCCTCCTGACCCTCCACTCATCTCTGATCAACTGCATTCCTTTCATCTATTTACTGTCACTCCCTCATTCTTTTGTCAGACATGTTTCCTTTGTTTCATCTCTCTCTCTCCTCCCCCACCATGTGGTTGTGGGCTGATCAGTGTATGTGTGGCCTAGAACAGGCAATCCATCATCCTGCCAGCTCTGGCCACTCCCACACTTTATTACACAGTCTCCTCCTTCCTCATCCTTTACCATCCACATCACCACGGTTACATTTAAGCTCTGCTGCAGCATCACGTGTCCTTCCTATCATCACTGCCACCCACTCCTCCTCCTTCTTCCTATTACCACTCTACACTCATCCACCACCACCATGTCTTTTCTTTCATACATCATCCTGCTTCTATTTTAAGTCACCTACCGTGTGGGAGCAGAAACATCTGAAATATTTATGGACCATGTTGTGAAAATGACCAACGGTCTGCTCTCTGGGATGTTTCTGTCATTTTGTTTGTTGTTTTCCTTTTTTTCTTATTCTATTTTTTAAAACAACCTTGTGAACACATGAAAGTCTCCACCTTGAATTTAGGAGGAAGTTTCACAGCTCTGATCAGTATTCATGTAAACTGGAAGACCTGGTTTAGGTTTACTTCTCCCATTTTCTGTCTCTCATGCTGTGGGAATGTGACAAAACTGAGAAAAATGACAAATCAATGATTTGTGAGCACCATGCACCACCATAACATTCGCTTTCAGTTTTTAAGTTTCAGTTCAGTTCATCTTCTATATATAGCAGCAATAAACAGGTTCAGTACAGTCACAGTCCAGTTCCACCACACATCTAATGGTGTCTGAGGAGCTAGATCATGCCAGTAGTTAGAGACTGAGTCTCATGTTGTTTCTGATGTCAAATATTTGATCAGGACATATTAAAGTCCACCATCACTGTTTTTTTTCACTCCTCCTTCAAACCATCTGTCTTCCTGTCTAACATATAACACAATGACAAAATCATAATATATCCTCAGATAAAGAGTACAACAAAGTTGAAAAACAATGGGAACCTTCCAACAAGTCATATTAGTTACATCATTACTTTGCATACATATAAATTTTCCCACAGCTCTATTTATTTAACATCAAAGAGACCAATACACTAATGGAGCTTCTGTCCCATCTAGGCTAAATTCCTTCATCAGTTACAGGGTTTTCTCATGTTTTCTGTTTTTTTTCTAACAGTAAACCCCAGCTGTGGCCAGTGGGCATGGTTTTGGAGGGTAGCTCAGAGGCGCTGTGTCCCACCCCATCTCTGGAGCTGCGCCCATCCTGCAACAAGAGCCAGCCCTCACCCCCCCTGGGCTCCAGCTCACAAACCAACGAAGGAGTCTTTCCTGAGGCCAAGGAGCCTGTCAAATACGGCGAGCTCATTGTCTTGGGGTGAGATTATGTCTCTAACATACTCTACATGGATGTTTCATAATGTTTATTCTAATCTTTAGATCGTACATTTTTTTAAAATGCTGCCATTTATTGAATTATTGATCCAAAGAAACAAAAAGAAACAGGGAGGCCTGTAATTACAGCAGAGGGGCTGCTTCACAGAGATGTCCAATGTTTTTTAGAATTGCACATTAAGCGGAAAGAAATGAATTGGAGGCTGAACGTGATCCCTATGAAATAAGGGTGTGAATATTAACCTCTTTTTCTGTCTCCTGTCTGATATGACATACCCAAAATAAATTAAGTATAGTTTCACAACTACAAGGGCTGTATGTAAAATCTTGGTCTTAGAAGAAAGCTGAAACATGTGAGATAAGTACAGGATTGTCAGAATCAACATGTATGTTACTGTGTCAAAGTAAACAGACCTGGAATACAGCAGAAAATGTAAATGGTTATCTCCTTATAAAATAAAAACATATTACTTTCAGTGAAAACCAGATGCTTTATCAGAACAGAGTAGTTTGTAGTGACCTAAAGGCTACCCAAATAACCACAAAGGAAAAAATAATATTTTGACAGCACATTGTGGTAGGCTTTGCCATATTTTATTTTAAATTTATAAAGGGACTTTTTTTTTTAATTAATTTTACTTATTTTTATTTGGCACAAATTTAAGTTCAATATAATGAGCAAATATTTCTGCAAATGCAGGGGTTCAGTTCTAGTTTGACAAAAAAGAGACCCTACTGCCGTGGTTATATAACCTGTGTTAAGCAAATTTACAGGAGAAACAACCATTTTTAGCCTGTTATACTGTTGGTCCACTGTTGTGGTAATTTTTCTCAAAATTATCAAAATGTTGCTCAAAATGGTCAGAATTATCCCTCCCTCTGGTTTTTCACAAATCGCACCCTGGTCATAGGAATGAATAAAGCAGCCCTAGGAATTAATAAAGTAGTCCGAGGAAAGAGTAAAGTAGCCCTACAAATCAATAAAGTAGTCATAAAGTAGTCCTAGGAATTAATAAAGTACTACTAGGAATAAGTAATGTATACCTGGGAAAAAAGTGTATATTTCTTCTCTTTTCTTCTCACTCCTTTTTTGATTTTCTTTACATTATGATTTGATTATGCAATATTATTATTATTCTTTTTTTCATCCATTCATCTATCCATCCACCCATCCATTTTCTACCGCTTATCCAGTGTCAGGTCGCGACAGGGAAGCCAGACTCCCCTCTCCCCAACCACATTTGCCAGTTTGTCTGGGGGGATCCCGAGGTGTTCCCAGGTCAGCTGAGAGATGTAGTCACTTCAGCATGTCCTGGGTCTTTCACAAGATCTCCTTCTGGTGGGACATGCTCAAAACACCTCACCAGGGAGGAATCCAGGGAGCATCCTAACAGATGCCCGAGCCACTTCATCTGTCTCTTCTCGATGCGGAGGAGCAGCAACTCTACTCTGAGCCCCTCACCGATGACCGAGCTTCTCAACCTGCCTCTAAGGGAGAGCCCGGCAGTCCTGCAGAGGAAACTCATTTCAGCCACTTGTATTCTTGATTTTGTTCTTTCAGTAACTACCCACAGCTCGTGACCATAGGTGAGGGTGGGAATGTAGATTGAGCGGTAGATTGTGAGCTTTGCCTTTTGGCTCAGCTGTTTCTTCATCAATGCAGAGTCTGCATCATTGCCACTCCCTCATGAGCCAGACTGTGAGATATTTGAACTCTCCCACTTAGGGCAAGACCTCTTTCCTGACCAGGAGAGAACACTCCACCATTTTCCAACTGAGGACTATGGTCTCAGATTTGGAGGTGCTGATTCTCATCCTGACTGCTTCACAGTTGGTTTCAGTGAGAGATGGAGATCACGTCCCGACAAAGCCAACAGAACCACATCAGCTTCAAAAAGCAGAGACCCAATCCTGAGGCCACTAAACCAGATTCCCTTAACACCTCGGCTGCACATAGAAAATTCTGTCCATAAAAGTTATAAACAGAATCTGTGACAAAGGGCAGCCTAGGAGGAGTCCGACCTTCACAGGAAATTAATCTCACTTACTGCTGGCAATGCAGACCAAGTTTTGGCACTGGTTATACAGAGACCAGACAGCTCATAAAAGGGGATCTGGCACTCCATACTCCCAGAGCACCCCCCACAGGAATCCCCGGAGGGACACGGTCGAAGGCGTTACAGCATCCAGAGCCTTAAGGAACTCTGGGCAGACCTGGTCCACCCCCAGGGCCCTGCCACTGAGTAGCTTTGTAGCCACCTCAGTGATCTCAGCCCCAGAGATAGGAGAGCCCATGCCAGGGTTGGCTCTGCTTCCTCATCAGAAGGCGTGTCAGTGGGACTGAGGAGGTCTTCAAAGTATTCCTTCCACTGTCCAAGATATGCTGCCGCAAGTCCAATGATAAGACTACAAAGTCGATCATCAACCTGCAACCTAGAGTGTCTTGGTGCCAAGTTCACATACAGACACTGTTATACCTGAACATGGTGTTCTTTATGGACAATCCATGATGAACACAGAAGTCCAATAACAAAACACCCCTTCGATTCAAATCAGAGGTCTATTCCTCCCAATCACGCCCCTCTAGATCTCACTGGCATTGCTTACATTAGCATTGAAGTCCCCCAGCAGAACAAGGGAGTCCCTGGAAGGAGTACTCTCCAACACCCGATCAAAGGACTCCAAAAAGGGTGGGTACTCACTACTGTTATTTGGTGCATAAGCACAAACAATAGTCAGAACCAATACCCCCACCTGAAGGTGGAGGGAGGTTTCCCTCTTCCGAGGTAAACCCCAGCGTACAGGCACCCAATACGGATCGCAATGCCCTTCTCAAGGACAGTGGTTCCAGGGCAGAGCCATGCATGGAGGTGAGTTCAGCTACAGTATATCTACCTGGAACTGCTCAACCTTGCGCAGCAGCTCAGGCTCCTTCCCCAACAGAGAGGTGACATTCCACATCCCTAGAGCTAGCTTCTGCAGACTAGGAGTGGACTACCAGGGTCCCTGCCTTTGGCTGCCATCCAACTCACAATACACCCAGCCCCTACAGCCCATTCCACAGGAGGTGAGTCCACAACAAGGGGGGCCCATGTTATACTTTCGGGCTGAGCCCGACTGAGCCACATGGGCAAAGGCCTGGAAACCAGGCACTTGCCTCTGTGCCTCCAGGTATGGATCAAGAGGGGGGGCCATATCTGGACAAGGGAAATGCTGAACCACTGTTTTACTGCATCATAGCGGTATTTGTGCCATGCTTAGTCTGGTTCCTCCCCTAGAGACCTGTTTGCCATGGATGACTCTACCAAGGGCAAAAAGCCCCTGACAACATACCTCCTAGGATCTTCAGCATGCTCAAACCTCTCACCACAGTAAGGTGGCAGCTCAGCTTTTTCTTTTTCATTATTTTCTTTTTGTATATAGTTTTCTCTTTCATTGATTTGAAATAAATAAATAAATTCATTCATTCAGTCTTTCATTCAGTCTTTCATTCATTCAGATATGTCACAGAGTACATATTGATTGGTAAGTCCATCTGTGTTGAGAAACTCTACACTTAAAAAAAAAGTTAAATGTCACAAATTGTAAAAGAAATATGCTGCTGTCTTTGATTATTCATTCTCTATACTGCTTATTCCATCATTGCAGGGAAGCTGGTGCCTATCCCAGCAATTAGCAGGTGAGGGGCAGGGTACACCCTGGACAGGTCGCTAGTCCATCACAGGGCCAACACTGAAAGACAAACCACCCCTCACACTAACTCCTAGGGAGAATTTAGAGTGACCAATTGACCTAACATAGGAGGAAGCCAGAATACCCGGAGAGAACCCACGCATAAATGGGGAGAACAGGTAAACTCCACGCAGAAAGGTTTGAACTCCCCAGCCGAGGCTCAAAACAGCAACATTCTTGCTGTAAGGCCGCAGTGCCAACCACTATACCACCGTGCAGCCCTGTTGTTGGTTATCGCTCATTTAAATATGATGTTGGACTCAAGGCAAAGGATGCTTAATGTTGTTTTTAGAAACTGTGTAAATGTTGAACATTTTTACTCTGCCATGCTTCAGTGTTATCAAAAATTTCTGTTACCATTCATACTAAAACATCTTTATTGGAACTTTTTGTTGTTGTTGTTGTTTCACAGACACAATGGGTCACTGGCCAGTGGGGACAAAGGTCGCAGAAGAAGTCGGCTGGCCCTTTACAAAAGACCTAAAGCCAACGGGGTCAAACCTGATGTCATCCACAACGTCTCAACTCCTCTGGTGTCGAAGGTAAAAACATTAGTTTCCTGCTTTTTCCTGCTTAGATTTTACTGAAACTGAAGTAAAGTTATAAATGAGACACATATTGTCAGAATGGTTTAAAAACAAATAAATAGAGTCCAACCTTTGAAGATATTATAATAATAAAACTTGCTTTAAACAATTTATAAACTTGTTTAAAAACAAAAACTGTAGTCCCAATATGAACACCAGGAATGAAAATGGTTTCAGAATGAATTAAATTATAAATATTATTCTGTATATCAGCGTATTAAAAACTAAAGCAAAACCAAGCATGGTCATATAGAGTAATACTGCTAAATGACACAACAAAATGACATATTCCAGTTTTCTGACATTGTTTTGAATCTTAGTAGAGTTCAGAAATGCAGAAGGAAAAAAAAAAATTTTGATGGCAAAGTATCAATCAATTTTTTTATTGCATGGCCCCAAAACTAGCAGTTTGTTGTAGATTAAAACATCTAAAAAAATACTTGGACTAGTTGTTAGAGCCTCATTTGCAGTCTTTTTTTGTCCCTAAAGAACTCCAGATAAACTTGAAACAGCTGGACATAGAGTGTAATTCTTGTTAGGAACAAAAAAATATATATATATATAATATAATATATATATATAAAGTATATATGTATATATATATATATATATATATACATACACACACCTGTTCTGTAGCCATTTAGATGAAAATGTGAAATTCTTTCTGGAAAGCATGGGCGGCGTGTCCTGCAGACTAAAGAGGATAGGGCGCATCCAGCTTGTCATCAGTGGACAGGTGAAAAGCTGCATCTCTGATGGGATGAGGCTGCATTAGTGCCTATGGCGTGGGCAGCTTCCACATCTGTGAAGCTCCATCAATGCTGAAAAGTACATGGAGGCTTTAGAGCAACATCTGCTCCCATCCAGGTGTCTCTTTCAAAGAGAGCCAACAGCATGGCTTGATGCCATCAAGTTCAAATTGAAAGTGTTAACTCAAGATAAACTTGAGATTTGACCTAATGCATGAATCATCTCCTTTTTTTTTAACGTTAAATTATCTCCTTCCACCACAATGCTAGATGACAGCCGTATGAATTACACTGTAATTCAAACCACAAAATGTCCTCTGGGTCCATTTTACTGGACGCCAGACTTTCAGCTCTTCATGTCCTAAATAATATCTTCGTTGGCAGGCACTCAGCAACAAAAGCCAGCACAGCATCTCCTACACACTGTCACGGAGCCACTCTGTTATTGTGGAGTACACCCATGACATCAACACAGACATGTTTCAGGTAAGTGTACACGTACACCATGAGGGTGAAGAAAATTCACAAAAATACACAAAACCTTGAAAAAAAATGTAATGAATAACAGATAAAGAATCGTACATTTGATGGACAATATAAGGAGTTCTGAAGATTTTCTATTTTCAAAGCACAAACACACAGTTAAAGATCCCTGATATGGACCTGTGGCCTGTCCAGGGTGTACCTTGTCTCTCACCTGATAGCAGCTGGGATGGGAGGCTCCAGCAGTGCTTCCTGGACTGATCTAGTTATTTTTATCGATTCAGATTGGACCGTTCAGATCGGACCGTTCTGATTGGGCAGTCTGAGCCAGACAACTCAGAATGGATTGTGGCCAAGCATTGAAATGATTTTTCCAGATTTTACAAAAACAAACATAGTTCAAATGTCATATCTATAAAGCAAATGTAAATGTTAACCATCTAAGCACCAAACTCTCCAGAGTTTAAACCTGTTACCACTTCCCACTGCTACATGTGAATTTTCAAGGTAAAGTAGTTAGCAGGCTACAGGAGTGAAAGGTGGAGTGTTTATTCAGAGTTTATAAGTAAATCGCATTTGCGAGACACCACATGGAGCTAATGCAGAAGCGCTCATAGTCGGTGATACAGAGTGGATTACAGAGAAATCAGCAACACATCGACACGCTTTATCACTGTTGATGAAGTATATTTCTCATCAGTTAGCCACCTCTGATTCTGGAGGGGAATATTTGCCTCCTGGACGATGACTGGTCACCTAGCAACAGTGAAAGTGATGCTTCTGTTCAGCAGCACATGTGGGAGATGACAACTCTGAGGTTTTACCTAACCTTGGTCGAGGAGGCAGAATCGCAATATTAAGGAGAGATTCTGGACATGATCAAGGCCGCAGGCTTTGAAAACGTAGCGATGAAAATCTGTAGGAGCAGCAGCAGGGTCTAAATAGCGCTATAAATATCGATGATGGTGGCTGGACGTATTTCAAAAAAGGGGAATTCAACAGTTTGATGACACAACTGAGTATTTTGGAAACTATGATTTGATAAATACTAAACCGACTGATGCCACAATACAAAATTAGAGTAAGTTTACTTCCATCATAAACTCTGGTATTTAACATATTTTCTCATTTACAGTATGCCTTTAAAACTCTGGTGCCTAAAGGGTTAATATGATAATCCACAAAGTTATAGTTGCTTTTTAGAGAAAATATAGTAACATTATTTTAAAAAGTGAATATTAAATTAAATGATTTAAAAAGCTCTTAAAAAGTTGTGGAATGAAAATAAAAATGTTTAATTAGACCCAACCAGTTTACTGATTAAACATGAAGTTGTTTCCTTCCTCTTTGTGGCTGTGATGGTTGGATGATGAACACAGACCATCTCTGATGTTCCCTCAGTAAGATTTTGGTTTATTTTGTTACTGCTGATGGTAGTGGCTTCTCTCTGTTCTCAGATTGGTAGGTCTACAGAAAGCATGATTGACTTTGTGGTCACCGATACAACGGGCAGTGGTGGTCAGGGTGGAGGTGCAGCAGGGGAGGGCGGAGGTGGAGGTCAGTCAGCCCAAAGCACAATCTCTCGCTACGCCTGCCGGATCATGTGTGAACGCAGCGCTCCCTATACGGCCCGCATCTACGCTGCTGGCTTCGATTCTTCCAAAAACATCTTCCTAGGGGTCAGTCTTGGTTTATAGTGTTAACACTGTAAATGAACTCATCTAGTGAAATGATTATTTTCTCCAGAGCAGGGTATGGCTTCCAGACATGTTTACAGAACTAAATCTCAAGGCTTTGATGCATGCTTTGGATCTTTGAAGGCTTTTTATGCTGGAAATGTTACTGTTTACGAATCAGGAGTGTGTTTATTACCAGCTGTTAGTGTGCTTCTGTATATTAGTCAGTATAATATTTATTCAGTACTAAATGCAGCAGAAGCAGAACTAAATGTTTTCTGTGCAGGAGTCTTCTGATATTTATATCAGATGATTTATTCAGATATTAATAAAAGATATTAAATGTATATCTTCTGACCCACTGTTATTTCCTTGCACCATCCCATCATCTTAATTTTTCCTGCTTTGTGTGTTTTTTTGTGTTTGTGGTGGTGGGGGGTCGTTCAGGAACGGGCTGCCAAGTGGAGAACTTCGGACGGCTTGATGGATGGTCTTACCACCAATGGAGTCCTGGTCATGCACCCGACAGGGGAGTTTGTGTCTGAGCCGGCTCCCGGAGTCTGGAGGGAAATCTCAGTCTGTGGAAACGTCTTCGCTCTGAGGGAAACCCGCTCTGCTCAGCAGAGGGGGAAACTGGTAAGATGGCAGGAAAATCTTTGGTTGGTGGACCACTTTGTCTTTGTAGTTATCAGGTCCACATGACCCCCTTTTTATTCAGTACTGCTTCAGGGTGCATTCTCGCCTAATAGTCTGCTAGACTTTGTACGACTGGGGACTCAGTTGAGTGGGGGTAGCAACATTCTTCTGACAAAGAAGACAAGACAGTTAAGAAGAAAACTGGCTCATTGGTGCAGGGCAACATTTTTTTCCACTCACAGTAAAACATGGAGCTGCATCAGATTCTAGCTGTCTGCTTTGATCAGATTTCTGTCATAGCTTTTACTGAGTTCTTCCATGTCTGAGCGAGAGACATTACTCCTGGTATTGTCCTATATACACATATTGTTACGGCGGGTCAGACAGGTGTTGGTTTCTGAACCCCACGGTGCAAACACTGAGAATCCAGGAGACTGAGGCAGATGAGTTAAAGAAAGGGTTTTAATGAAGACTGGAAATGTGCAAGATGTTCTGCGTTCTGGATCTGAGGACCACAGTGGAGTGCTGTTGACTGGACAGGCGGGCAAGCAGGCAGGACCAGACGTGAGCTTGGTTGGAGCCAGCGACAAGGGAGTGGACCGGGATGAGTGGAACAATCCAGAAGATCGGCAGGCAGACAGGACGGGCAGAATCCAGACACCAGGAGTCTAGAAACAAGACTAACATTAAGAAACATGAACTGTGTTTGAATAGAGAAACTAGAGAGGCCACGATATACCAGATGGGTAACTGGAGGATCCGGCGAGGAGTGAAGAAAGGTCTGTTGGTTAAATACTGTGGTGGTGATGAGAAGATGAGGTTCAGGTGTGATGATCTGCCCAGGTGAGATGATTGCTGCTGCAACACTCCAGGTCGGAAACAGACATGACGCACAAGACAGACAGAGGGAGCCAGACGCACACACACACACACTAGGGTAATCAGGAGACACATATACACAGGGGAGACAGATAGGAACCATAACACATATGTTTTAGTTGTGTTTACCCACAATGCCCTGTATTAAACCCACAATACCCTTTGTGTTGTAGTCTGTTTCCTGCATTTGGTTCCCTTGAAGCAGACTGAGACCTAAATATGTAGAAAGTCTAGGAGTCCAGTTGCACATTTACACCTGCCAAAACAAACATAACTTTTTTAGCAAGTGACTTAGGATTTGAATCAGAAGGGCTGGTGTGAATGCAGCCTTAGTTTCAACAAGATGTTGGAAACATTTCTCAGAGATTCTTCTCCATATTGACATGATAGCATCACACATTTGCTGCAGATTTGTTGGCTGCACATCCATGATAAGAATCTCCCTGACACGATAAAGGCTGTTTGTAAGGTTGTTTTTAACTTATTGGCAGTTTGTCTTAATGGTTAATTTTGACTGGGAGTGGTAACTAAAATTATCTTTAAAAAAGTTCAAACTGGATTTATCAGCATCGACCAAATGGTTCTAATTCCTTGAGTCACATTTATTCATCTTCCGGTCTCTTGTTCTCACAGGACATTCACACCAGGATGTTCTGGGGGACTTGGTTTGATTGGGAGGGCATTTCTGAAAACTTTCACATCTTCCTAGGATGAAACTCCCCAAGACAACCACTGATCAATAAAGAAAAAGCAGAAAGAAAGAAGAAAAAAAAAACTGATTAGTTGATTAGTTCCTTTACTGGACGTAAACAGTAAAAAATGGAGCCAGAGAATTCTGTCTTGAGCAGAGTCCTGCAAAAGTACCTGCAAAAATACTGTAAAAAGTATACAGATTAAATTTCAAGGGGTATCGATGGATATTTATTAAGTCCAGGCAGGTCATTGGTGACACTGACTTTTTTTTCTTCTTTTCTCTTATTTTTATGGACATGACAAGTGTTTTACTTGTCAGGTGCTGGGGTCACCTACACTGTGAAGCCTTGCAAGAGTATTTCTTACCATTGTGCTTATTGTGATGAATGTTCTCGCCATCCTGGCGTCCAGTGCAACCAGTTAGATACAGGAACGGAGAACACAGCTGAAACCAGGGATGGTTGATGATATTGTGTTTAATCTGTTTAATCTCCCAATCAAATGAATAAAGCTTACAAGTGGCAAAATAACAGTAACTTTAGGGAGGGAGCCTAGTGGTCCAGTGCAATATGCAAGTTAAAAAAAAAAACAATGTTAATAGCAAGTTCTGCTTAAAATAAACCTTCAAATAGATTTACTTATTTATTGTAAATTAAAACAATGACAAAACAGCATTATCACATTTAATATAAGAGTGAATAGGGAGAATTAATGTAATCGGGGGGAGGGGTTAACTAGAATTAATGTGTGGATTGAATTGCGGGTTATACATCAACAGGTTGTTGTGTTGTGGTGTGCAGATATACAGTTTTCTGAACACATCCTGTGGGCTTGGTTTAACCCTACTGCCTAAACAATACTCTGCATCACTTCCTTCTTCTTCTTGATGCTTCATCACTTTTAGCATACGTCACTTTCTTTTTGGTCCACTGGATAGTTCGTTTGCAGGTGAACTGAGAGCCCTGGCTATAAAAAGAACAAAGTCCGCTTGTTTGGTCTGCATCAGAGTGCGGTTGGTGTTCACACTGGTCCAAACAAATAATGCTATCAATGGAAGCAGACCATGGAAGAAAGCGGAATAAACAGTGTGAACACACCCTCAGTCTTGTTTCAGGGAGCATTCACACCAGGGTAGCCCAGGGAACTCAGTTCGATAGGCGTGAATTCAGAAATATGTGTCACCTATCTTTGGTTTGCTTTCACACTGTACTTCACTGAAGCAGACCAAACCACCTAGACAACATCATGCAGTTACAACAGCTGCTTGCTAGGGGACAATATTCCACAAAACAACTACTGACCAAAAAGAAAGAAGAAGAAAATTAGGCTCACTGACTGGCTAGGACTGAAAACGGCTCATTCACTGCAAGTAAACAATGTAAACAATAAATTTCTGCAGTCTGGTTTCTGGTTTTACTAGTGATGGGTGGATGATGCCTTGTGAAACTTTCGAGGCTTCTTTCTGACAGCATCAAAAGAAGATATAAACCTTCATAACATCAAAGACACACCCTACCAGGGTCAGATTTACTGTCCAGGTGACCAAGTGGCGAGCAAGGTGGGCAGAGTTTTCAATTAATTTTAAACAGGCGGTCAACAGCAGAGTGAGTGAAACAAGCTTCAGAAACTCAGAGTCAAATGTTTTTTACTGTGACAGTTACACCTGATCTGGTTTTCACCAGAATTTGTCCAATATGAGCAGCAGATTCACCATGTTGAGCTACGCCACTTCCACTCTTTACTTCCCTGGATGCTCTGTTTGCTAAAACAATGGAGGAGAACTGAACCAGGAGACCCCTGGTTTGCAATCAGACCAGAGTTTGCTGCTTTGGTCCGACAAAGAGCACGAATGAGCGTTCACACGGCTCCAAACGAACAAGACTATTCGTGGAAGCGGATCAGGGTTCATTAAAGCGGCCAAAAAGTGCCAGTGTGACTGCATCCTTACTCTAGTTTCCAGTCATACTTTAACAAGGTGATGCTGACGTAGAAACTGGCTGGATGGTTGTTTGAAAGGAAAAGCATCAGTTTGTTTCCACTGATGATGATCTTTCTCTCCCTTCTTGTCTTCCCCACTGTTTTTACTTATTCTCTCACTTCTAGATTGAAAATGAGTCCAATACCCTCCAGGACGGTTCACTTATTGATCTTTGTGGGGCTACCCTTCTCTGGAGGACCCCGGCTGGACTGCGCCACATCCCCACCCTTAAACAGCTGGAGTCTCTCCGGCAGGAACTGAACGCTGCCCGGCCTCAGTGCCCTGTGGGCTTCAACACTCTGGCCTTCCCCAGCTTGGCCCAACGCGAGATTGTTGACAAGAAGCAGCCTTGGGTCTACGTCAACTGTGGTCACGTACATGGTTACCACAACTGGGGCTACCGCAAGGAAAAAGGGCCCACAAGCCCAGGGGGCACAGCACCAGCCAGTACTGGTGAGAGAGAGTGTCCCATGTGCAGGAGGGTGGGTCCCTATGTGCCGTTGTGGTTAGGCTGTGAGGGGGGATTGTACTTGGATGCTGGACCACCAACTCATGCTTTCTGCCCCTGCGGCCACGTATGCTCAGAAAAGACAGTGGTGGGGTGGAGCCAGATCCCGTTACCCCACGGTACCCATGCTTTTCATGCTGCCTGCCCCTTCTGTGGTACCTGGCTGACAGGGGAGCAGGGCCACATCAAACTCATCTTCCAGGGCCCTGTCGACTAAAACAACACAAACATGGGTTGTAGAAGTTCAGTCCACCATCCTGTAAGCTGCTGGACTAAACCAAGGAGGACCTAGAAGAGTCAAGACTGTGATCTGGTACAGAAATATGAATGTGTTGATGACAAGTACAGGAAAATGACTGTTAAGGTGATCAAATAACAGCAATAGTAGATGCCAAGGTTTCAGTGGAAGAGGTGTCTGGAGAATCTGTAAATAAATAGCGTTGAAATGAAAGATGTCTTTGGTTATCTTTTGTTCTCCTGTAACTGATGTAATGGGCTGCTTCAGCAATAACATCCTTGATGTCTTACTGATGACTGGAGGTCAGAGGTCGGAGAAGGGTCAAGAAAGTGGGAGGAGATGTCAGGGGTGGGTGTGTTTCTGGTCAGGATTAATCCAGAGAATAAAGCTTATTTTACATTACAGAATTTTATCTAACACAAAGCCGTGTTTCTCTCAGTGGTCATTGCTTGAAGAACATACTGATATCTGAGACATCACTATACACCTGACAAAGTGTACGACTATGGTAGTACTCCATGAGTTTTGCATCTGTTGATGCTGAATAAATCTGTTGTGTGTTTGCTGCCTAAAATGATGCAGCCACACTAACTAACTTGGATATTATTGGTATTTATGTGAAGACAATGACTACAGTTGATAACTGGGGATGGGTCAGCTGAAAATAATCAAACTTAACTATTTGTGGATAGTTCACACTCAACAGGTGTGTAATGATTCTGGCAAAATATTCAGCATTAAAAGATGGGCTGCAGTTTTAAAACAGTTTTTTAAACAGGAATGTGAAGGCTGGATGGTGGAAAGGATGAGGAGGTAGAGGAGGACGTCCACAACCAAAGAGGAGGGAGACAAAGACGGAGTTTGTAGCAAACAATAATGTAATAAGTTATTGTGTTTAAAAAAATACCCTGAAAATGTAATAACAGCAGCTGATATGGAATAAAACATAAATATGACTGCTTTTTTTCAGATATACAGACTTTTGTAGCAGTTTTGTTAAATTTGTTAATCAAAAATAAGAATTATTACATTATTGGCAAGTTATTTTGTTATTAGCATCATTTCATAAAAAAACTGATGAACATGTTACGTCATTGGTTGCTACAAACATTTAAGCGATTTGCTGATGTTCAACAGAGAAAAAAACCATGATGTCCTGCAACAACTGCTGCATGAAGAAATAAATAAACATTTTATTCTTCGAAGAAATAAAACTGTCACCTGAATGGAATGAAGACAAAGACCACAGAGAAAGGTAGAAAAGAGAACGGTGTTGTTTGGGATTTTAATAAAAAAAAGACAATAAAAGGATCTAAAGAAACATATTTGATTAAATCCATTGCAATTCATAGATAATCTGGACTATTTCACCCCCAAATAACAATCTGTCTAGTTGGCTGGTCACTTCGGGAATCAAGTAGAAACATTGGCTGCTCAGGAAAGTTAATTAACCCCTTTCCACCAACAGGTCAAAGGGTGGTTTGGTTTGGTAAACCCTGGTCTCTGTTGCATTAATAGAAATATAACCGATGCCATAGTGGTGCAATGCTTTCTGTAAATTCTGATGATGAAGAACACACCACTGAAACAAAGGAGGAGAATGGTGAGCATCCAGCAGTTTGTGCTCTAATTTCCACCTCACATTTAAACATGGAGCTGTTCTTGTTTTGTTCTTATTGCTGAGTCACACAGAAAGTGATGATTCTTTCCACCAATCAGTGGATTGCAGTGTGTTAAGCTCCACCCTTTGGGGTGGGAATATTGGGACCCCAATGGATGGGTCCCAAAATAGCAGGACGGGTCAGATATTCTGGTCCCATTTCCAGTTTTTGTCTGTGGAAAAGCAAAAAAAAGAAAAAAAAAAAGAAGTGAACCGACTTGCCCCCATGGTGGAATCAGGGTTATAGTCCTGGAGTTTGTTAATAATGCTTGATTTTGGTCCTTTTAAGTACTACACCTGCTTCACTAATCCAGCTTTGATTGTGCATTTAAAATCTGCTTACAGCAGTAACACAAATTAAATTTTGACTCTTTAATTTTCTATCAGGACATCTCAGTCCACACTGAACACATTTTTCATTCCCGTTCACTGGGTTGGTTTCCGACAGTGTAAAATAATGTTTGTTAGAATATCATCCCAAACACAAAGTAGGAAAATACCAGGCCAGCCCTTGTGTTGATGTTAATATTTTTAATCATTTTCTTACATATATATTTATAATATGTACATAATTAAATATGATCAAACTCTGCAGCTGCAAAAATCAACAAACAAAACAAATACAAGGTGACGGATCAGCTCCTATTTTAAAATAAGCAAACACTATGTAGAGCCTCTAAAACTGTGCAAATCATAAAATACCCATTTTACCCCCCAAAATACAAAATAAGTATAAGCAAATCAAAGTCATACCCACCCCCTCCATGATTCAACAGAACACACAACAGGTGAATATATTTAAGTCTACGAAGTATCTGAAAAAGAAATCAGAATTAAGCCCCAGCGGTTGGTTGTGAAGCTGGCAATAAAAAGCTCCGGAGTTACCCGGACCCTGCTTCACAAGATGCAGGGTCCTCATATAGAAACCCAGAACTGGGAACAAAACCTTGGTCAGCCAGAGAAGGTCTAAAGGGGTTCATCGTGTTTGGCTAGAGAAATTAGCAGGGACATCATATCCAGTCAGCAGACCGGTCAGTCCCTGAACCTCCAGAACCAGGGCTGATGGTCAACATGTCTTTTCTCTGTCAACATATCTTAATTTTATTTTTAAATTTGGTAAAAACAAACATTTTTTTTCTCTTTCACATTTCAACATATCTGCTGGAGGACAATCTTATGCTATCTGGTGTCAAAAAACAATAACGACAACAACAACAACAACAAAAAACCCATCAGTTTAAAGCTACTTGTGATATTTCTACACATCATCTTCTTTAAAACAGTTTTAAATGAATCTCCTTTGTGTGAGCTGCTGCCAGTTAATATGTCTGAACCAACTGAGTTATAATAAGGTTTTAATGATCAGACAGAAGGAGAACATCACACGGGCGGCAAAATCTAGAGCACTGAGATTTCTCATAATGAACCAGGGACGCGACAGGTTTGAACCAAGTGTCCAGTTACGAGACTGTTGTTTCTGGTCTCAGGAAAGAGACAGGAACTACCGGAAGAATGTCCAAACTGTAAATATCAATCACCAGCAACATCTGCAGACTGTGTCAGGGGTCGAAGTCAAGGTACGAGGAGTCTCTGTCAGGACAACAAAACCACAACAATGAAAGACAAACCTGTGTATGATAACACCTGATTGACATGGTGTCATACAAAATGCTAACACTGAGGTTAATGTTAAAACACCTCGCCTTCTTTATCAGTAAATTATTACCTCCGCCAAACCGGAGGTTATGTTTTAACGCTGTACGTTTGTCTGTCTGTTAGTAACATAGCTCAAAAAGTAATAGATTTTAATGAATTCTTTCAGGAAATCTCAGAAACAGAATAAGGAAGAACAGTTTAGATTTTGGGGATGATCCAGATTACCACGTTTTTTTAAGGCTAGAACCACCAGTATTCCAATACCCCCTATAACCACCAGAGGGAGTCATTTGGACACCCTGCCAACGCAGCATTAAAATAATAAAGGTGGTGTTTACAGAGAAACAGGAGGCAATTTCGCCCCCCACTTGATTATTATTATTATTTTTTTATCATTTAGAAGTAGAAAAAGCTCAATAAAAGAACAAATAATAAATTGTTTAGCATGTGGGATTACTTTGGGCTTGTATTTTAAATACAAACTGTAAAATACTACCTTACAACATTCATTTATCAGCTAACAGAAAACAAAATTAAATCATTTTTAAATGTATCTATATTTTAATCAATAATTTGAGGGGGAAGAATAAAAAAAAGCATCATATAATGCTAAAGTAACAAAACAGAGCACTAGATGTCAGCTGATATTGATTTATTATATCGTATTGTAGCTGCAGCTAGAGTTGAATGCTGCCTCGGCAGCTTGTCACTCCTAACTTGGTCCTATTGTAGTAAGAGAGGCTGAATATTTCTCTTCCATCTGATTATTCCTCACTCATTTGTTGGAGCATAGCCAAAACGTATTCTGCATTCATTCTTTAGCTTCTGTTCTTTTTTTTATTGTGTTTCTGGCTACATTAGTTTGTCTGTCTGTTAGCAACATAACTCAAAAAGTTATGGACAGATTTTGATTAAACTTTCAGGAATTTACAATAAAGGATCAAGTGATTACATTTCAGGGGTGATCCATATCATTGTCTGGATCCAGGAGTCTTTTTTAAAGGATTCTTTACAATAGGGCAATAGGGAACAGTTTGCCATTACAGCTTCTAACTCAACAGATAATGCCCATAATCATTAGCAGACAAAAAAAAAAAGAGATTATTATTATTATTGTTGATATTCTGGATCTGCTGATCCAGAAAGTTAAAAATATAGGTGTACTAGGTGAGGTGTTGGGCCTATTGGCGGTTTTCTCAGGTGAGTGACCTTATGACTTAGTGGAGTGCTTCTAGTTTTATAAATTTATATACAGACTTATGACTTAAAAACAGATTTTACAGCTCTTAGAAGCACAATATGCGAGACAGCCACATTATCGACACGTGGAATTAGCTAAGCTGCATTATTTGAAATAGGGAATTCCTTAATCAGCCATTTGTAAATTAATCTAGCTCTACCAAAAAAACAAAAAAAAAACATGAAATGTAAACTGTGTAAAATCTAAGTAAATGTGTAAATAAATGCAATGATTTGAAAAATCTCACATAACACAAGTTTCCTTGGTTTAGGCAGTTTAGAAACAGAGAGCTACAAGGAGTTAGCTAGATTATTGGAGACAGTCTCTAATCTGCCTAAAGCAAGATACAAGTAGTTAGCGAGCTTTGTAACAAGTCAGCTGTTTTTAGATGCTTGCAGCAAGCTTTAGGCTAAAAGTAAATATCTTATTTGTGACTATTACTAAAGTGGCTCTAAGTAGCCAGCTAGATTTGCAACAAGTAATTTGTTGCTGGCTACAATTAACTAGCTAGTTAGAGCTACTTGCAGCTAGCTTTAGGATACAAGGAACTGACTTTTAATAATATTCCTAAAGCTAGCTACAAGTAGCCAGCTAGATTTGTCATTTGTTGTTTGTGACATGTAATTAGCTGCTTGTAGCTAGCTTTTTAACAAGCTAGGTAGCTTTGTAACAAGTAGCCAGCTACTTCCATAGCTTTCTCTCAAATGAGTTACTTGTAGCTAGCTACAAATAACTCATTTGAGAGGATTATGAAGAAAGGAAAAGATGGAGGAGATTACCCACTTTCTTATCAGGAAACAGCAAAAAGTTGTCTCTGTTCAACATGTACTAAGTATGTTCAGTAGTAAATGTTTATGGCCATACGACTTTAACCCATGCCAACCTATGAGTGTGTGCGTGTTAGTGATATCTAAACATTTTATTTTACTGATTTTCTATCAACAGTCATACCAGTTTCCCCCAAAGTGATTTTCATTTTGATCTCTTGGCAGAAAGTGAAAGTAGTCCAAGATTCTTTCTCCTACTATCCTTAACCCTCGGACACTAACTGCCTTTTGTTGTTGTCTAGATGATATCCAATGAACCCTAACAAAAGCTCTTTTCACACAGTCCATTTCAAAACAGACTGATGTTCCTCAGCTGGTTGGTGTGAGTGAATTACGAAAGGGTAGCTAATAAGGTCGGTGGAAGGGGTTAAATATTCAATGTGATCTAAATGCCCTATAGGAGTTTACTCCTCTGACTGATCCTTGACACTAAGAGGGAGGTGAGTGTGGGAGTTGTACGTCACAAGGTGTTTTGGTGATAGAAGGGAAAACAGAAGGGAGATGGGATTGATCCTTTTAACAGCAGCCGCCTCCAGATGGTTTGATGGGGGTGCTCTCAATTTTTAAGTTAGGTTTTTCCCCACTGGCTGTGGCACCAGGTCCCATACGCTTCTTAATCTCCGCTGCCATGGTCATGAAAGACTGTTCCACGTTAGTGGCGTTCTTGGCACTTGTCTCTAAGAAGGGGATGGCCAACGAGTCAGCAAACTCCTGCCGTGGAAGAGGAGACATTTGTGAAACCATAAACCCAGATAATGCAATACAATAATACAATTACAACGTTACCATGTTTAGACAAATGTTATACTTAGACAAATGTTAGCATGTTTACCCTAATGTTAGCATGTTTAGACTCATTTTTACCATGTTAAGGCGAATATTAACCTCTTTAAGCTAATAATAACATATTTAGACAAATGTTAGCATATATATATATATATATATATATATAGGCTACTGTTAGCATGGTCAGTCAAATGCCAGCAAGCTAATATTAACCTGTGTAAAGTTAGTATGTTTAGTCCAATGTTAGTATATTTAGACTAAATGCCTGCATGTTTAGGCTAATGTTAAGATGTTTAGTGTAATGTTAACATGTCTAGACTAATATAACAATACTATATCAGCTCTCTTGTCCATAACAACAGTAATCAGTGTAATTACAGCTTATTCTGTTGGAATTCTCTACTGCTTTGTTACCAGATAAATGATTTGTACAGAATAAACCTGTGATATTTTTTTTCTTTTACATGTTACAATTTTTCCTTGATCCATTTCAGTATTATTAATTGATTGAAATCGGATGTTAGCATGTTTTGATAGCAACTTACCTTGGCTGTGGTGTAGTCCACCACCTTCTTAGTTGTCAGGTCACACTTGTTGCCCACCAGCAGCTTGTTGACATTTTCACTGGCATAACGGTCGATTTCCTGAAGCCACTGTTTGACATTGTTATAGGACTCCTGCACAACGACAGCATTCATAGAAAGAGGAGTTAAACTTCAGACTGCAGAGAGAACACTGAATAAGACATAGCAGCCTGTACTATGTGCTGGGTGAGGGCTGGGATATACTTGCTGTGAACACTGCAAAAATGTTCAATACTGGAGGTCACTGCAAGGTGGCGCACACAGCACCTGAACTTTGAAATAATGAAAAGGTAACAGGGCATCAACCCCCAAAATCCTTCCGATTTGTTGCCAACTGTTAAGGCAGTGTTTATCGCTGTGCAATGGGTGGGAGAAATCATAAAGATGGAAGTAGTTGCAGGAAAGGTCCGAGAGATGGTGTTCAACAAACACTGTGTTTACTTTGGACCTGTCGCGTTCATGCTCTTGTTCACGAGTGCCCCTAGCGTTCAAGTAAATATTTCAACTTGTGCACACGACACGTTAACTCACATCAACACGAGCAGCCTACATGCCAAACGAATGCTAGGAACGCATGGCAGCCATGAGACGTAAGCGGATGTGTTGCTAACAGTAAGTTTATCCCAGCCCTTACAGTTTATCCATCCAGACTTTGACTCACTTGATCCGTAACATCATATACAACTATGATACCATGTGCTCCACGGTAGTAACTGGAGGTGATGGTACGAAACCTCTCCTGACCTGCAGTGTCCCACTAATAAACACAGTGGAAAAGGAAGAAATTTTTTAAATGTATTCAGTGGTTATACAATCACATGAAATGAACTACAATGAACAACAACTGTTGTCAGAGGATGTCTGATACACACTAACGAGGTGGCATACTGGTTCTTAATGAAAATCACTTTTTATTCTTATTCTGATCTGAATTTGTCAGTTTAACCTGCCTAAGCAATATTGGGAACATGTTGCAGCAGGACACTGTTTTAGGAGGGACCTTTTTTACTGCTGCACCACTAAATATTCTCTGTGGGAGCATGTGGACTCACAATCTGCAGTTTGATGGTCTTTGTATCCAACTCAATGGTGCGGATCTTAAAATCCACCCCAATAGTGCTGATGTAGCTCTCTGTGTAGGTATCATCCTGCAGACAGAGAGCCGGACAGGGTTACACCACCAGGAGGAAACATTTACGGGTCAAAAAGGATAAAAAAAAGAAACAAACTTCTTACTGCAAATCGTAGCAGGAGGCAGGACTTTCCTACGCCAGAGTCCCCGATGAGGAGCAGCTTGAACAAGTAGTCACTGAAATTAAAAGTGATTTTTTTTAATATCAGCAACAGTCAATGGTACCAAAAATATGTGGACAATGGTGGTGTGTATATCATCATCGGTGATGAAGAACGTTGCCCCGTACAACAAAGTGGTTGCAGAAACCTGTCTGTGATATCATCTCATGTCCACGCTGATGATGGACATGTACAGCTGAAGAATGTCAGTGACAGTAAAATGGCCCAGTTTGAGGATATATTTATCAGGAAATTATAGGTTATGAAATGTTACACACATACACACACACACACACCCACATATATATATATATATATATATATATATATATATATATATTCTGTGTTGCCAACATAATAAACAAAGGTCCTATTTACACAAGAAATAAAAAATAGGCATTTATCGCAGCGCAAAGTACAAAGTCTCCCTTTGATGTTATCTCATATTGAATATGTACAGCCTGAGATGCCGTTTGATGGCATTGATCAGGGAATGATAAAACCTTTGTTCTATTTCTGAAAAATCTTCTCATTAATCATCAATATCTGGAATGCCGCTGGTAGGGACAACCCAAGTCTGACAGCTGCTTCAGGTGGGAGGAGACAGGTAACTCTAGATTTCTTTGTGGTAAACCTGCCAGCAAGGAAGTTCACTTCATGGAGTCAGTTACCATGGTAACACCCTCGGAGTAAGACTTACCTCGCTTTTTGGGACAGAAAAACAACAACAACAACAACAAAAAAGAAAAAAACCCAAAAACAACAACAACAAAACCCAAACAAACAAACAAAAAAACAAAACAGACTTTTCCTTAACTCGGTTCTGGAACAGCCCCCTGGAGTAAAGTTTAGCTTGTTTACACCAGTGTGCTGACATTACGAGCCAAAATGGAGTGATGAGGACTGGCTGGGTCTAGACATCTTTATTCACGTTTAAACTCGCGCCGTGAACAAGGTCTCGCGCTGTAGCTCTTAAATATGAAAGCTGTGCTGTGTTATCGAGGATCCAGCTGGCTGATGTTAGTCAGGCTGCAGATTTCTCACTAAACCTGCCTGGATTTATCCTTCCTGACTGTCTGAACATCAACTGATTATTAACTTACTATTCAGGATTCATGGCTCCGTGACGGATCACTTCTTTTCTTCCCTCTGAGGACAGATGAAGACGCGGCCAGGAACTCCTTGTCTTCAGATTCTAACAGGATCAATTACCGACTGATCGTTGATCGGGATTCTGGCTGAATTATTTCAGATATGTAATATATTCCTCACACATACCTATTTCCTTCCTTTAGCTGCCACATATTTTTCTATCTTTCTCTGACTGCGCAGGTGCGGAAGTGACAAAAGGTGATGTGTCACTTGCATTTTTTTTATTGAACTTTATTAAACAAGGACGTTTACAAAACTACAATGTAATCAACAAAATATTTACCCAACAAAACAAGTATTAATGACATTAGATAGTAACGGTCTGGATACGTCTAAATTGTTAACATAGTTGATGTTAAGGGCAATTAAATCTTTAATACCGTGCCAAAATTCATAAAAGGAACAGAGATTCACTTTAAATCGTTTTTTTTTAAAGAATTCGCCAGCTTGGTAGATGTTATAAATGATTTTTAAACGTGTTTCCTTTACCCATTGTGGAATTAGCGTTTTGATGATACACTTTTGAGCTTAGTTTCTATGTCATTTAAATGTCTGTTATTGGTCTTTCATAGCGTTCACAAAATAAATCAAATTTATTTTTCTGGACGATCCCATCACAGGGTGCAATGAAAACCTCTTGTACATTTTAAAATGTTTTAAGTAAAATTTATGAAAAAATTTAAATGACACCTCCTCCAACATATTTATAACTAAATATTAGTGGGTGATCATTGAGACTTTGGTCCAGTTAAAATTGTTAGTGGTTATCTGTGTCTGTTGGTTTAAATCAGTCACGCTGAAGGACACGTGACTGAGCAGGTCGAGGTTAGATTTCCTCTAATTAGATTTAAATAACAAAGAGAAGATCTTTTCAGGTTTAGTATATTTTCTTTCCTATTTTTCTGAAATAATGGGGTAGTATAAAAACAGACAAAAATGAAATAATTAAAAAGAAAAAATGGCAATAAAGAAATTCTCAGTCAATGTCTGATATGTAAAAAAAAACAAAAAAACAAAAACAAATAAATGATCCAGAGGTCTGTGAATCAGTCTAATCCTGCAGAAGGGTCCTTTATTGTCTTTCTCCTTTTCAGAGCTTGCATGTGAAGTCAGAAATGACCATTACAAAAGCATGATGGAGATGGAGTTTCTACGGGACCTTTTATTCTCAGGACAGGTCTGAAAAACCAGAAAGTCCACAAACTAACAACAAAACCATATTAAGAAACTAGAGGATTTCCCAGCATGTCAAACTAATTTAAACTCAAGCAGAATCTCTGGAGGGAACAGAAAAAGAAGAAGCTGCTGACAAGCTGAGAACATTAACTGAAGAAAGCAGATTATTATTATTATATTATTTAGTTCATTTGATTTTTAAAATGATTCATTAATAAAAACACATTTTCTTTTTTGATTGAATGTAGTAAAAAAGTTCTTTAAAAAAAGAGTAAATGATGACTATCTGATAAGAGGAGATCTTTGTTGGATGCTCATATGACAGATCAGGTTCTGTATTGTGGTTGTAAAACATGTTAGAGCCAGTAAATGATCAATTCTTCAACCATGTAGTGTTCTTGACAGAATATTAACATCTGACATTTAAACCAAATTGAAAGCTCGTTATGATCCATGTATAACAGGGATGGAGCTACAGGGGGGCAGCTGCATGGCCGCATGCATTGCTGCGTCACAGACCTGTAGGAGGCAGTTTGTCTGCAACCCGGCAGAGTGAAGCAACTGAGCTGCCCACCTTTCACTAGGTGAAGTCAGTTTCCACAGGTCATGTTTTACCGCTCAAAGTTGAAGTTAAATTAAATGTGTAATGAACAGAATGTACTCACAGTCAGCCTCATTCATTTCAGCTGTTCATCCCTGACTGCTCTCCTGTGCTCCACCTTCTTTAAACTCTCTCCAGTCTTTCTTTCTCTGTCCAGCATTCTTCTCATGTGCTTGATTGTTTCCAAGTTACTGACCAAGTTCATGTCCCTGGATTATTCTCTCTGTGCCTTGACCACCGATTCTCACTAGGGATGGTGAAACTGAGGCTTCATGAAACGTCGAGTCAGCTTTGCCACAAACTACCTGAAATCATCTCACTGTGTTGGAAAATTTGACAAAGAGCTCTGTCTGCTGGCTGTGGGTGTCTGATGCATCAGAGGGAAAGTGTTGACAAGGTGTCCTCACTGTATGTCTGTCATCCCTGTCGAATCTCAGTGAGGTACTCCCTTGTGATTGGTCAGTTTGGGATCACGTGTTGCTGGATATCAGGATCTTCTCACTGAATTTGTGTGGTAACCACCACTTTTAAAAACAATAACCAGTGGATCAAGTTGATGAAAGGCTGATCAAATTATTTCTTCATTATCTTCCACAAGCTAAAAAAGACACTGAACCATACTGGACGCCATTGTTTTAAAACAGAAAATAATAATAATTTTGGAAAGGAAAGGCAAATTTATTTGTAACACATTACAGTCATTTAGCCGATGCTTTTCTCTAAAGCAACTTACATCTGTAGGCAGTAGTGTAAGGGTCCTGCCCAAGGACCCAACTGGAAGGTGTTATTTTCACCTCATTGTAAAAATGTTCCCTGTGGGCATCAAACACAAGTCACCTACATGGAAGACCTGCCAACTATCCAGCTACCACAGCATTTAAGCAACCAGACAGTCCAAAATGCTTTATATGAAACACACATCAACTAAAAGCAGCCAAGGCAACATAGAAAGAAGCACAATACAACCAGAAAAAGTTACAACGGAAATAAAATTGTAATTTATTTAAAAAAAAAATTAGAAAACATTTATCTTTGATTCAGTTCCAATGTATTAATTGTATAATTTTTTTGATTGTTGTCAAAATGTACTCCCATTGTCAGGTTAATTGAAATTTTTTTTGCTCGTAAGTCAATTCTGAACAGTTTCTTTCAGTATCCACATCTCCTTCCCATGTGATCAGGCTGCCATCCCAGAGTCTTCTGCCAACCTCCACACTCAACCTCTAGTTCAATAAATCCATTTTTTTTAACACTTGTGTGTTGTGGCCTAGTTTCCGGGTCTTCGGGGTTATCTGTTACACCTACAGGTTATTCAGTCAGATATACAGCTTTACTTATGTTGTATATACATTTATTACGTGATTTTGATTAAAACTAAATATGATGCAAATCTTTTGTGATATAATTTTCACAGCTAGCACTCAACATGAGTGAGCCTGACCAGCATGATTTTTCTGGTGAACAGATCATTACAGGATAGAAAATACTGCAGCAACTAAATACAACTAATACTGATATTCAGTCTTACTTGTGACAAGTAATGTAGGTTGGCTGCATTGTTGATGGTGGTAACGTTTCTCGTGCTCCAGCAGCCAATGCATGAATGAAGACTACTCCAGACCCACCCAGAGGGTGGCAAAGGAAGGCCCCAGCCAGAGTCCCTCGCGGTCACGGGGCACAGGCGCGAACGTACCAAGAGCAGCAGCTGCCGACCCGTCCAGGCACCAGCCATCCAAGAGCGAAGAGCCCAGAGGCATCAGCATCAACAAGAAGCAGCCACATCAACTGATTAACTTATCTGTTCAAGTTAAAAATGTTGGATGTGTGGATTCCTTATTTTAATCGAAATGCATCTCTCATCTCATGTAATCATATCACCTCGAACCAATTTATTTTCAATTGATAAATCTAAAGATTCTGGCCTGGACTCTGGTGACTCTGGTCCCTCTGTGTTATGTAACACGTATTGTTACAAAAAGAATCATGTCAGTCTGTCCACTGATTGAATCAGAAACATTTGACTCTCTTTCTGTCCCTTTCAGGTTGAATCTTGAGAAAATAAAGATTAGTTAATTCAGGCTGACCAAGGAAGAAAAATTAAAGTAATTAGGAATAAAAAAAAATATTGTTCATGACAATGCTTCATCCTGCAAGTCTGATCTGTAAACTGCAAGGAGCTAAAGCTCTCATGAGGACTAGGAACTAGGAACAAAGTAATAATACCATCTTTTCTTGTTTTCTTTTTCTTTTTTTCTTCTTCATTGAAAAAAGACCAAAATGACCGTAGTTTATTTATGTTTTATGATGTTTATTTAATGATAGATTTTGTTTAATTGTTAATGACTCTAAAGCAAACAGAAACACAGACAATGGCATATTTTAAGGAATTGATGGGTACAGCTGCTAGATGGTGCCAGAGAGGCTCAGACAGCTCAGAGCTCAGCACTGGTCTCTGGTTGTTCACACTCTTCATCAAAACA
The DNA here is from genome assembly GCF_017639745.1 of Melanotaenia boesemani. Taxonomy (NCBI): domain Eukaryota; kingdom Metazoa; phylum Chordata; class Actinopteri; order Atheriniformes; family Melanotaeniidae; genus Melanotaenia; species Melanotaenia boesemani. Next base: position 35,289,585 of record NC_055686.1, on the reverse strand, counting down.
GCAACATTAAAAGCGTTCCTTCACATGGAAAATGATGGTGGAAATGATCTTTTTGACACATTATTTTATAAACTATCACCAGCTAATGTAATTTATAATAAACAATGAGAAGTTTAGGGGAGAAAGTTCGTGTTGGTGCAGGTATGAATGCATCTGGTTAACATCATGGTATCATGTGAAGTTTGGGAACCCTCTTGATTAAGCGCTTTAGAGCCAGCTGAGGTTATTTCAGCAAGTGTGTTTGCTGGTGTTAGCTGACCAAAAGGAACCGAGAAACAGTTTTCCGAGAAACACAATTTTTGAAGCTTTAAAAAGAATCAGCGGTTTCCTGTATCCTAGCGAGTGATTGTGCTGAGTCTGGACTGTTCAGTTTTGGTCATCATGCCTGTTACAGTTTTTCTGAGTTTTTCTGCATTAGTCACTCGGTTACTCTGGTCCCTCTGTGTCCATGTCATCTCTCCTGAGGCTCCTTTGAAACATGAGGCAATAAAAGAAATGAAAATGAAAGATAGGTGGTTTGGAGCTTATTGGATTTATTTTGTTGGTAGATTTAGCTTGGGAGCGGCAGTTGATTTATCTTGAATAAAAGGGAAATTCGTACATCAACCAAAGAGCCCCTTGCCTTGGGTCACTTTACTCATCTGCTTGTCTGTGGGTCAGGTGGCATGCAGTTCAGGCTCGCCCCAATCTCAATCCTCATTTCTACATTAGACCCAGTTGTCTTTCTCAGTTCTCATGGATCTGGAAGGGTTTTGATACAGAGCGTGGACGTGACGTATTTACGTCTACCAGAAGAAAACAAACTCCAGTTTCTGCTTCTTTTCGTTTTGTCTACAACATGGGAGACCACATATTAAGAACCATTTTCGCTTTGATTTTGGTCATAGTTTTGAAAAAGCTCGACACCAGTATACTGCTTCACTTTGGTTAGCTGAGGAGGAGAAGGGAGATGGAGCGACAGGATGGATAAAGAGGATGAGGGGATGGCTTCAGTAGGTGATCATGCAGGAGTTCCTGGCTGCTCCACGGCCAGGTATAGATAGCACAGAGAAAGTTTGTTGCAGTCAGGATGTTGAAGATCCTGATGAAGCAGGGTATGGCAGTGAATCTGATACTTCTGTTCTTGATATTCTGATGTGTAAAACAGATCTGTACACAGTGGGAGAAATGATTGATTTCTCTTTGGTAGATCAGTGAAAGTTAAATATTACCTTCCTGACAGTGAAAACTTTGTTAGGACTGTTAACTTCCGGCAGTATGTCAGCTTCAAGTTCAGAGATGAGAAGAAAAGTTACTGGCTCAAAAAGCATGTCACAACTGTGAGAAAAGCGGTTAAAGACAAAGCATCAAGGAAATGTAAATTAGTGGAATAAACACTATGATCATGCATCAACTGCTGGTGTTCTCTTTGTTACGGGTTTTCCTGGTGTCACTGTTCCTTCTGTCCTCTGCCCTTTTGACGCAGGGGTTTCGGGTGGGTTCTTTCAACATAAATGGTGGAAGGGATAGGAAAAAGAGAGATACACAAAGTGGTGAAGCATAATAGGCTGGATATTGTGCTGCTTCAGGAGACTCACACTGATGCAGGTGTTAAGTTAGAATGGTAGAGATGATGGGAGGGGATTGTGTTCTAAGTCATGGCTTTAATTGGAGTAGCGAGGTTGCAGTTCTAAATTTTATAAAGAGTAAATGTGACTTTTCTTTCCTATAGGGAGGTGGTAGCAGGATGACTGCTGGTTTCTTCTGCTGGAAATGAGTGGGGTGACTTTTTGTGTTACCAGTGTATATGCAGAAGAAAAGGTGGGGTTCTTCAAGGAGCTGAATAACCAGGCCATTCTGGGACGGGGCTGGGACTGTACCATTGATTGTGATCTTAACAGAATTGGTGGGGAGCCTCATTTATGAAGGTAAAAATGTGCCAAAATGAACAAACTTGTAGATTTGATGTGAAAACTTGTAGAATACAATGTGAGAAGTTGTGCATCAAAAATCTGAACTTGTATGTCAAAGTTTTCTGCTGTAAAGAAAACTCACACACAGAGAAAAAATAGTCCATCTGACAAATTATCTTCCATAGTTTACTTGTAATTAATTTTTTTTTCTAGTGTTCATTTTGCTTTACAACCTCAACTCAGCGATTACAACTTCCTGAATCTGCTGCTGCAAGTCACAAATGTGCTCTCGCGAGTCACAGCGTGATAAAACTGTGGCCTGACTTTTGGCTCATTCCTTGCGAGATATTTGTGCCAAAACTAACTTGTGTCTGAAGATGTGAGAGCAGAGGAGGGGGTGGTGGTGTGTGGGGTTCGGGGCTTAACCAAATTTGGATTATTTTCAGTTATTAAACTAAAACACTTTAAGTTTTATTCAAATAAAGGCCATGTTTTATTAAACAGAGAACTTCAAAGTTCTGTATGTGTATTTATATCCTCTGCCAAATGTAATGTTTCAGGGCTTTTCTCCTATTTCTTAACATTTTTTATTTTGATTTTATTTCTTTCTTTATTTTATTTTATTTGTAGAATTTCTGTTAAGGATTGTGTATTTTCACTATGATTACACTGTCTTTCTGAAAGGACCAAGCAACACCACATACAGGAACCTTGTTTGTCTACAGGATGTGGGTGGATTCTCCAGAGGAGGAAAGCTTATTTCAGCTAAATTTCCTCCTGACAAACACATTAGTTGGTGTAAATACAGGCGTCTCTTAGATAAGCTGACTAACAAGCTGGGAGCTGAGGGTCATAACCCAGCCTGGGAGGGAGCTGAAAATATGGCTGTTTGCAGCAGTTTACTGCGGTTAGTCCTGCTGTGGTGGCTGATCTGGGAGGCTGGCTGTGATACGCAGCATCATGGAGAAGAAGGTGAGTGTCAAAAAGTTTACATCCAAGTACTCTCAGGAAGAATTCAGCAAAATATAGTATGATGCAGTGTGATCTAATGTGAGCCATATACATATATAAATATGCGGTGTACCTTGTCAACACTGGATTATAAATAAAATTTTGCAAATAATAATAATAATAAAAAAAAGGTTCTGCTGAGAAAACGTTTTGGTTTAAGAGCAATTGTACCAATCAGTCTCCAAATGTTTAAGAAATGTTTAAGGGAAGTTGTCAGGATAAAATGTGATACAACACAGTTTTAAAACGTTTCTGGTATCACAATAAAATAAATAAATAAATAAATAAAACCTAAATGATTAGTAAATGATTGCATTCTGTTTATAGAGAACAAAGTTCTGTGAAACTGTGGTTGTATATTTAAAAGAAAATTCCTAAAACTCAAAATCTACTAAACTTGAAATTAAAACTAAAATACTTTGATCCAAGTAATTTGAAATCAGCTAAGTAAGGCTGTCAATAAGATTATGTAAATGAAGGTGACTAATTACATTTTTTAATGCATTTAATGCATGCACAACATCTGTCATTTATGACTGCGAGATGTGGAGGTATTAGAGGCAAAATTGAAAAAGGTGAGCTGGCTGGCTCTGTGGATGGATTTAAGGGCATCACATCTAGTTTCATCCAGGTTTTTAGGACTGATTGGAAAAAAGTGTGTCATGGTGTTCGTGACTCTGAGTCGACACAGTGATGACATATGTTCTGCTTTTTGTGGCAGTGATCACTTCCACCTTGGTGGGAGCAATGACATCAATAACGCTTGTAATTTTACCATTGAAATGATCCATTTCAGGAGGGTTAAGTCTTAATTTTCTTTCCTTTGTTTAGTGGAGCTTATCCATTCTGACAAACAGACCAGATTGGGATGGATTTCAGAACCATCCAATGAAGTAAGTATGATTACTAAGTGATGTTTTCATTGTACAAAAACTATACAAAAAAAAAAGGCTTTGTAGTAAAATATGCCACCACCCATTTACCACCCATCCAAGATGCATTAATGAGTTAACCACGAAAACTAAGAGACTTCATCAATACTGTGAAAAAATAATTGAGTGAACCTAAAAAAAAGAGAACCAGCTGCAAATGTTTTTTGAGTAAACTCTTAAGGTAACTCAGAATTTTTTCATTTTTATATAACCTTTATTTAACTAGGAATTCCCACTGAGATTAAAAAAACTCTTTTGCAAGGGAGTCCTGGCAAAGAGGCAGCAAAAAGTATCAGTTACAACTAAAGTATTAATTACAACAATTAACAGAGAAAATAAACAGTTAAAATACTTACAAACTATGAAAACAGTTACAGGTTAAAGAGGCTGTCTCAAGTGATCTCAGTCAGGATTTAAAATCATTCAATGAAATAAGTTCTGATAACTTCCAGTCCTTTTGATACATGTTCCATGTGGAAGGCGCAGAGAAGACAAAGGCCCTATTTTCCCAGTTCATTCATTCATTCTCTGTACAGCTTAGTCCATTATGGGCTGCAGGTAAGCTAAAGCCTGTCCCAGCATTAATAGGTGAGAGGCAGGGTACACCCCGGACAGGTCACCAGTCCACCGCAGGGCCAACACACACTCACACTCACTCTTAGGGAGAATTTAGAGTCATCAATTAACCTAACCTAGTAGGGAGAACATGCAAACTCCACACAAATGATTACTTGATCACAAACCATACAAATCAACATTTCTCCATGTGATTAGGTTACAAATATAGAAGGGCAGTAGTCCAAGCATGGCCTTGTAGATAAAAGTGTACCAGTGTCCCAGCAGCCTGGTGGACAAAGAAGGCAAACCCACTTGAGAAGACTCCACCCCCCATGAACCCTAATTTTCAGAATTTCATTGCCGACACGAAGACATAGTCCTGTCTGATTTAAGGATACGTCAACATTATCACGTCCGCCAAGCTTCACTGTTGTCCGGTCTCGCCTTGTCTCAGTAAATTATACATTTCACTGAGCTTCTGGATGCACAGTTTCTTCATTCAAAGACAAATACTGTTAATATTCCACATATTCACCACAAAACATATCAACTTATAATGTAATAAGTTTCACTTTTTTACAATAACACATCACATTATAACGTGGTATCGTTTCCCTTTTTAAACTTCAGCTATGCTTCTGCACTTCCAGGCTGATGTGGAAGGGTTTATTAACAAGACCAAGAATTCTTTCAATGAAGAAACTGACCATTAGGGTCATGTAAATAACAGCACATATTTGTTGCTATTGTTTCACACTCAAATAACAAATTCAATTTGACCATCCAGGAAGGTGTTTTTTTTCTTTAAAAGAAAAGAAAATGTGTGGATCATATCTGAGGAAATTTTTATTAAAATAATAAACTTTATTATTTATTATGGTATAACAGATATATATTCAAATGGTCCTGACTGTGCAGATAATTGCTTGTATATTAGACTTAGATGTCTTGTTAATGGCTGTTAATACCTATATTAAGCCATATTAAACCATATTTTATCCCCAACATTTATAATACCACTTTCTTTTCCAGTCTTTTGTTTCTCTCACCCTATTTTCTGAGACATGTTCTTACTATTGATTTCATGATTACTTTATGTTTTTCATGAATTGGTAAAATGTTTCTCCTTTGTGTATACATTGTTGGGCTTTATATCTAGCTAATCATTGGATCCTGTTTTTATTTGTATGTTTCCTAACTTGGACATTTGTGTGCAGCTTTTCTCTAATTACTTAATTTCTTATCTCACAGTGGAGTGAAATTCGAATAAAAGCTGGTACTCCCAGTCCTGTACCTGTGCTCCAAGCCTGTGGGAAGAGAGTGATGAGAACTGTCCTAAGCCCGTGGATGGAGTGCAAAGACGCCCACTATTTACTAATGGATATTGCAATAGCCCAAGAGGAGGAATTACCTGGTCCGCTCAGCCCTCTCCAAGTTTACCTTTTCGACCTACAAACCCCTATCAAAAAAATAAATAATATGAGGACTGTCTTACACCTCAAGAGCCCCAAGCCTTTCTCTCGTTCTGTACCTCCAGCCCAAATATTCAGCCACCTGAACCACACCCTGGCCCTGAACCTGGGTTCAATCACTCGTGGAGGCTTCCAGCTTGCCTTTTCCTACTCAGGAACATGTGTTTTTGTAACATCCATCAGACTGTATTACAGGATATGCCCTGAGCTGGCATCTGGTCTGATTTTATTTAAAAGTACAGGGGCCGGATCAGGGCTCACGTTTGGCTCTTGTGTGAAGGGTGCTGTGGAGGGATCTCCTCCTTCAAGAGTGTGTAATATGGATGGAACGTGGGGGCCTCTACAAGGTGGGTGTACCTGTAAACATGGACATGAAGAGATGGATAACACATGTCAAGGTATGGAAAATACTTGATTTATTTTACTTTTAATGAAGTCACACATGATTAATGTTTAACAAAATCTCACTTTTTTTATTTGGAGAATTATTGTTAAAATTCCTTTTCATGACTGAGGTGATTTTGCTTTTAGTGGTCTGAGATAGAGCCCTGCCTTGAAAGGCAATGAAGATGAACATGTATGTTATGGAAGACTTTTCTACATGGAATAGCATTAATGCTGACGACTTCTACATGTACTGTATCTACATGTAGACAATTTCCTCCGGGATTAATAAAGTTTTCTGATTCTGATGTACTGCTGCATCACGTATGTATCCATAAACTGATCCAACGTTTAGATTGGTTTTCAGTTAAACTTCAAGCCCGAAAGGTTTAATTGGCCCGTTCTTTACAACATGTAGGCTTTTTTGTAGTGGCCTTGTGTGTTACATTAACATCCTAGACTCAGGTACCATTTTACCTGAGGTCATGAGGCTGCCAAAAAATCATGCAAACATTAAAGAAGCACAAGTGAAGTTTTTCTCAGTGAGGCGCTCCCTAACAACAGACAGTTCAGCATCCTTCTTCATCCTGTCTCTTCTCTGAGATCTCCCCAGCCAGTCAAAGTCAGTCCAGCGTTGGCTCTTGTCTTATTTCATGTGCTGTTCCTTTTTCTTTTCTTTTCCTCTCCTTTGATAAAAAAACACTTTTGGGTTCTTTGCTGAATCGTCCATGGTGTGCATTCAAAATGGCCAGTGTGTTGATATCCAGTTGCTGGCATGTGGTGTTCAGCACTTATGTAGTCAGGTCAGGCAGGAATATTTAGAAAAATGTGCAGTTGTTGGTGCTCAAAATCCTGAGAATTTTTTTTTTCATTTGCTGCTTCACATAAAACATGACTTACATATAAACTTATTATTTGACTGTCATGTTCATTATATATAAACAACATTTTATATTTCCATTTCTTGTTGCACGAACCAGAATATCTGAACAAGACCATTTTTAATAAACTTTAATTGAATTTGTACTCTTCGCTTATCAGCTTGCGGTCATCTTTCGAACTTTTCCAGATTATTCTTTTGCCTTCTTTTCTCAGGAGCGCAGACAAACATGAAGATGGACATGACATAGGCCAGGGACAATGGGTTGTTGCACTTTTGGAAGACAAAATTAGCCTTAATTGCATGTCTGTTAACAACAGACTATTGTGAAGTGTCTGGTGCTGGTTGACAGCAGCTGGCAACCTGTAAAATAAAATCCCATTCTTGGAATGTCGATTGGAACATCCAAAGACACAAACAAGAATGTACCACCAATATTATTATTATTATTATTATTATTTATTAATTAATTTATTTTTTTATGTGAAGTACTAACTCTAGCAACTGAACCGGTGGATGTATGCCTGCTTTGTTTATCTTTTTGCCACCCATGAACGTTCTCAAAGTGCAAGTCACGTCTTCAGTGACGAAAGCTGAGAAAGGTCTATAAATGCTGAAAAGATATTTTAATCAATGATGTCCATTTTTAGCTACGTTTTACACAATATTCCAATTTGTTTTGGAAAAATGTGTAAAATGTGAACAGTCAGCAACAATAGCAGGAAAATGTTAAGTATTCTGTGAATGTTTTAGAAAAGTTTTTGTGTTTTTAATTTGAACATTAGCAGTTGTCACAAGGGCAATGTTTTTATTTGACTGCATGTTACCATGTTGATATTAACACCCTATTTGAATCTGAGATAACTGTCTCAGACATTTTCTGCTGCATGCAGTAGATTTTGGTCAGTCTAATCTTGGATGGACATGAATCATTTCCTGCTTGAGCAAAAACAACTTGTGTTTTTCACATCCTCTTTTACCTCTTTCTCTTCCTTCTCTCTCTGACCTTTAGCATTGTTTATTTTTATTTTTTGACACACTTTAAGTGCATTTCTCAGCAGATTCAAAGTTTCATATTTCCTCTTTAGAAAAAGCCATGAAATGATAACAGTTCTTATTCTTCCCCTCTGACACAAAACATCTATTCCTCAGTGCAAACAGCTGATCCTTATGGCCAAATTCTGAGAAAATTCTTAGAATCATGATGTTTCCTTAGAATTTCCCCTAAAAAACACACTGGATGACGATGAATTAATTAAATGCTACAGATTGGATCGCGCAGGAATCATGTTTGTAGCTGAAGTATATTCACCACCATAAGGCTGTTTAAGAATACTGGTCACTGACTTATGGTGTATTACCCTGTGTTATGCCTCTGCTGGGTCTAACACATCATCCATGTCTCTGCCTCCTCAATACAAAGTGGTTGTTCGTGAAATCTACCTCCTAAAAGATTTTAATGGTCATTGACAAATTGAGCCAGGAGCAAACACTGTTCCTCTGTCTAGTTGGGTTTCCTTGTTTTCTTCTCGTTGCTGTTCACTGGTTTGTGGTAGATTTGAATGATAACCAACACTGCTTCTTATCGATCATAGACATTGATGCACATATTAACTCAGAAGTCAAATCCTGTTTTCTTTTCATCTGCAGCAACTAGTAAAGTTAAATCTCGCCTTTCTTTGCATCACGATTTTAATCCTTGTGTTTCATGGTCTAGTGTGTCAATATAGTGTGTGAAAAATTTTAAAAGGTGAAAATTAAAGTTAAAAACAAAAGTAAACAAAAAAGGCCATTTATCCAATTATTCTTAAAAATAATTCGGAAACACACTTACACACAACTCACTGTTAATCTCAGACTCAATACCGCCCTCATCTCAAAAAAGTGTGTTGTTGTACAGATTAGGATAAATGCAATATAAATAAATTTCTCAAAAAGTGAATAATTTTCTTTTAATAATTTTGCGCAGGCAGTCCCAGAAAACTATCTCCCTTAAAAACTGTCTAAGAACAGTTTTAAGTATTCAGGTGTAAATATTTCCAGATCGTTACAAAATTATATTTCATCCCTGGTTGATTAATTTAAGTTGGACTTGAATATTCTGCATTCTGCAGGGTAATGAACACACTCCCATGTTTCTAATATCTTTCTCAGTGTTTGCCAGTGTTCTTACCAAATAGTTTTTTCTTGCATTAAACATTTTTTTTATTTATTTATTTGAAAAGGTAGGATCCCCAACAGAGAGTTTTTAAAAAAGCTGCTGGTGGATTGTCACCATATAATCTTAAAGCATTACTATTGGGCTGCTAATATACATAAAATGATTATATGGATTCAGGAACCAGCATTAAACTGGTGTGAACATGTGTGGGCAACGACGGGTCCAGAAATGCTCATAGCAGATGTCACGGTGCCATCAAACACAATCTCTCTAGGAGTGAGTTGTTTGTCTCCGTGTTGGTCCTGCGATGGACTGGCGACCTGTCCGAGGTGTCCGCTGCCTCTTGCCTGCTAATTACTGGGATAGACTAACATTACAGAATTAAATAAATACTTATTAATGACGCATGCTGTCAACATATTCTCCCAAATACAGGTTGTTTTACAGGACTATGAACACATATATGTTTGCCTTATCTTTGTTGTATTGCCAAAGATTTTAAGCCCACAGTGGAAAGAATGGGCGGATAATTGGTTATCGGTTTGACTTCTGTCTCTACTGTGGATTTCCCCAGATGGATGCATAGAGTATTCTTCTTTATTTTCTCCTGGTTCTTCTTCTTCTTCTCCTCCTCCTCTTCTTGTTCTTCTTCTTCTTCACTTGAGGCCCAAACTGCAGACATGCATGATTTAAAAATAATCAGAATCTGTGGTGGCAGACGCTGACTACCTGTTTGTCTCACTAGCCTGCAGGATGGGATACTATAAAGCAGCCAATGAGACTGGAGGATGCCAGATATGCCCCATAAATACCTGGACCATCACAGAGGGATCAGAGAAATGTGAATGTCATCCGGGATTCAGCCGCCTGCCTTCTGACCACCATCATCTTGGCTGCACAAGTAAGGAATATATTTGTTTACTGGATGTAATAATAACCAGACACTTAACTATAGGAAAATATAATAATAACTAGATTTCAGAAATTTATGATCTTTATATACTGTAGTTTTTTGAAAGGATCTGAAATACCACCTAAAACTTAAAGACTTACCACACACTAACATACAGTAAAGTGCTGGTTTGTTTTATGTTGGCAGTAACAGGAGAGTGACAGTTCCCGTCTAGCTTTATTTTCTAGTGTCCTACTCTGTAATATGTCCTGGTGTCATGGCGGGCTGCAGTTACTGGTGATGCTGAAGTTGTTGCCCAAAATAAATCGGTTTTAGCTCTCAGTTTAAAATGATTCTGTCTTCAGTATCGCAACTGGAATTCAGTTAAATACTGATGTACATAATCCTGCAATATTTACAGTCTGTAGTAACAACAACAAAAATCTCCCCACAAAAGACCAGCTAATGTAATAACAGCTGCAAAACCTCATGATCACTGTTCATAGAGCACTAAAGCACAAAATGATGCATTACAGTGGAAAAAAATCTTTTTTTTGGTTTGTTTTTTTTTAGCAGTGCTCCTTAAGCAGCGTTGTTTTCTTCAGAATTTCTGCATTATGTTAAATAATTTGTTAAATAATCAAGTAACCCTTTTGAAATTAAATTAAACTGAATGGATGAAATACTTACTTTATCCCCAAATATTGTAGTAGGTGGAAATTTTTTAATCTTTTCTTTTTTTTTTTTAATGAAATCAGACTTCATATCGTATCTAATATTGGTCATTTAAGTTCAACTTCTTGCTCTGCAGGGCTCTGGATGTTGGGAAGAATGACTTCTGTACCATTTTATATTTCTAATTTTTAAAATATTTTTCAACAGGATGTACTGTATTTATTTCTTCAAACATTTACAAAATATATTTCCATGAAATGTATATTATCAGTTTGAAAGTAATATACACTGTAAGACCGTTGGATATTCTGCATATATGTAAATAATATTTAGCCATCTTTTTTGTATTTTGGATTAAAAACTGTGCTTTGTTTTTATTACACTTCTCACTGATAGCAGCAGAAGCAGTATAGCAGAAAAAATAAAATAAATAAAGGGATGCTACTTGTATTATTATGATTCTTTGTTATTTATCTACATTATGAGGTGGATTTAGTGAATTTTATGTTTTTGTTCTTCTTAGAGCCACCTTCTGCTCCGGTGAATCTCACAGCGTGGTATCATAACAGCTCTGTACTGACAGTGATGTGGGACCCTCCTCATGACCTGGGAGGCAGAAAAGAAGTAAAGTACCGTGTCACATGTGAAAGGAAAACAGAAGCTAGCAGTCGGTGGAAGGAGTGTGGGAACAATGTGGTTTTTCTACAAGACTCAGAAGAGCTCACCAACAAGGAAGTCAACATTGTGGGACTCAACCCATGGTGTGATTACCGAGTCTCAGTGCAAGCGTGGAACGACATCTCTACCCTGCAGGAAGAATCACATCCGTCCACTGCGACCATCGTTATTCACAGAAGTATGTCGCCCTCACTAGTTAATGTCAACACATCACACAGTGCAGGAGCCTTTACTGATACTGGTTGTTATTAATAATGAAGATATTACTTCCTTTATACATTCATATACTATACTTATTCAAATTACTTGCTGCTCCAAAAAAGATATGATGATGATCTTTCTCACTAGAGGATCTTTCCTCATTTGTCATCATATGCATATGTAACTTAAACAAAACGCATGAACCCCAGTTGTGTTTCTTTCAGGGAAAAGTCCTCCCCTGGTCACTGAGACCCCAGGCTTAAACGTCACAAGTCATGAATTAACTCCAACTACTCTACAGCAGAGTCATCTCTCCAAACTCCTCACAATTGGTGTTGTAACTATACTTGGAATCCTGCTGCTCACGCTTCTAATCTCCATTGCAGTGTGTGCTTGGCGTAAAAACTACTCTAAACTCAGGTAAAGTAACCTTCTTTTCTTGTGTCCACATAGCATTAATAACAGTTTTAAATATGTTAAACAAAAATCATAGCTGTTGGTTGGTAGTGCTAATTATCTGTGACTGTAGCAATGATTGAATTGAATCAGGTTAAAATAATGTCAGACAGACTGACTGAGTCACTCTGACACAGCTGATACACTGGTCTGAAGTGTAATAATGTGAGAGCGCAATAAATCTGTCAAGGAGAAGGTGGAGTCTACCCTACATGGATGGACCCTGACACTTATTGTATATCAATAACTTAAACCATTCTTAGTATATGTGGGCCTGGTAATCACATTTGAATTTTGTAAACTGCCTCCACTCAGTGCTTATAAGTACATCCACTACTCATCTCCATGCAATAGCTCGTCCATCTGCTCTAAAGGATTACAGACCGGTTCATTGGTTTTCATGCCTTATTTTGGGTTGAAGATGCCGTCATATACCTATTTCAGAGAGCCCACTCTCATCTGGACCAATCAGGCAGCACTTTAAGGATCCGGTTCTTTGATTCCTCAAGTGCTTTTAATAATATTCAGCTGCTCTGTTTTGTGAGGTGGACACCTCCACAACACGTGGCTTTATGACTACCTGACAGAAAACAGTTTGTGAGACTCGTGTTTCTGAGATGGTGTTCAGCAGAGTCAGCAGACCAATCAGAGTAGACTGGGGTGGCCTCCTTTGCTTCTGTTTTAAACATCAAATTTGCAAAGCCTACCTGGACTGTCCTTGCTAATTCAAGGGAACTTGGCATGTCAAAGGAAGTGGAATGGTAGAAGCCTCTGCTCTGACCTTAAGCTTGAGTTTTTCTCAGCTAACAGGAGCTTAGTGGCAGGTCCTGAGTTTATTCATTTCAACGTGAAAAGATGAACTCAGACTCTGATTTGGCTCCACAACATAAGAAGAAATGACCAAACTCTTCATGTGCAAGTTTGTGGCTCCTTCTTGTTTTTCAGTTTAGTAGCTGCTTTTTAATGTCTAACTTTCAGCTGGACTCTAAAATGGCATCTTAATATAATATAATGCATGCAACCTGTCAAACTACTGAGCCCTATGTGCCAAATTTTATGTTATTAGTAAATGTAATGGTTCCCGGTATTAGCCTGCAGAGTTTCAGGTTATACACTATGTAATCAGACAGAACAGCCAGTACATAAAAAAAAAATGCTTACTGACTTTATAACTAAAGTGCAAAAGAAATTGCAAAACAGGTGTTTGTCATTACTAATGAAAAACAGCTCTAACGGGTTACTAACACAATTACTTTCTAATGGACCCTGAAATCATGTCAAGCACTGCTTGACAGCACCCACCCAACACCCCCACTTTAATTAGTTTATGATAACACCTTTTGCTGTGAAATTTAATAAAAATAAGCACTGAACAAGGTGCGCTTGCTTTCAAATCGATGAGTAACTGAGGCTGACAGTCCAGTCCTAACCCTAGTATTAAACAAGGATAAACTATGTAAGAGATCCTGTGTAATCTGCTGCTGCTTAGTTGTGTAACATCAGTAATATTACCATCAACACCCAGCCAAAGGGGGAAAACACTCAAATGAAAAACTGTAAAAAGATAAAAGACACTTTGAAGTTTGTAGTTAATTGGAAATACTCAAGAGTAAATCTGAATATTTATTTGGCATAATTTGTTACTGTCTAAAAATTAAGTTTGAACCAATGAAAACCAAAAGAAAATAAAACCTTTTTATGGTATGCAAAGAAAATATTTTCATTGACAGACTTTTTTCTGGATATCTGAGTGCACCTGCAGAGAGACATCCACCTTCTCTGTTCAAATCTGCCACTTTTGCTCAGAGCTGCTGCTTTATTTCTGTCTGTCAGCGAGTTTCTTTGTGTTTCGTGATTTCTTAGATTCTTGTTTTATAGGATTAGTTTGAAATAAAGCATGAAAATTCAGCTTTGCTGAATCCAGCAACTCTTTTTGGGAAGAAATGACTGCTTTATCAAAGGAGTCTTGGTTTTGAAACATTGGGAGCATAAAAGCTAAAGTAATGTACCAAATAAAATGGTAGTAAAACTTAATGTTTGTGTGAACAGGCTAACTGAAACACTAAAAGCATTGCTACTGCTGTATGTAAAAGATAGCTGTTTGTATTTCAAACTTCTGAGGTCCTATTTACTGGCATCTAAAAAAGTAATACACCACATATTCACCCCTCTGACCAGCAGGAGGCGTTACTACTGCCCATGAGATGAGCCTGAGGGCTGTGTTTCTCTTGTTTGCTACACAATAAAATCATTCATATGTCAAATCAGATAACTGCTGACTCATCTTTTTCTACAGGTCAGACCATGAAATGGTGATTTTGCCTCCCCGTGAAACTTACTGCCGCCAACAGATGGTGGGGACTGCACCCCCACAGCCCAACAGTAAGTTCTAATCTCCTGAGCAGTAACATGGAAATTTCTAGTTATTTTCAACAAAATATATTTCCCCAAGCTAAACAAAGATTTCTTTTATCCCCTGTTATGGTCATGTTAGCTACAACCAGACAGAGAAACATACTGTGAATATATTTAGTAAAGCTCACTGCATGCTGCTAAAACCGGTTGCTCCTTCATATTAATTAACATTCTGTGTTTCTAATAAACTTGTTTGTTGTGTTAAAAATATTTATTTTAAAAGTCCCATAGTTTAGTTAATGAAATCTAGAAAGTAAGTTTTCGGCAACAAAATACATCCTTTCAAATTTCAACAATCGCAACTTTTTGAATCTCTGAAAGGAAATTTAAATGTTGCAGGATTTTTCTGTTTTTTTTTATTTACTGTCAATTGCATTTATGTTTCCCCTATATGACAAAACTCTACTTTTTATTTACTCAATAACTTAATAAAAGGAAGGTAGAAGCTTTACTCATCCCTGAGGGAATTTAAATACTCAGTAGTGACATAAATACAAGAAAAAGACAAGTAAGAGTCAAAAGTGAAAACAGGTCAGTAACAACATATTAAAAGTATAGTGCAGAAAGAGTGTGCAAAGAGTGTTTATAAAGTCCTGAGGTAAATGTGACTATGAACTGGATCATGATGAGCCTCCCAGGCCCCCCTTTGATGAGTTGTACAGTCTTTGGGGGACAAAAGAGTTCTTCCATCAGATTGTGGAGCATGTTACCCTGTTGCTGAACATGCTGATCAGAGTCTGGTGTAGTGAGTGCTGTGCAATGTCCAGGATGGACAGAATCTTTTCTAGGATCTGTCTCTATGCCACTGACACCAGAGAATCCAGTTCTGTGCCCATCACAGATCCAGCCCTCCTCACCAGTCTGTCCAACCATCCAGCATCACTCTTTTTTATAAAGACTGGTAAAATATCAGGAGCAGTTTCATGCAAATGGTAAAGGACCCCCAATGCAGACTGTCCTTTATGGTAAAATGCTGTGTTTTTTTTCAGACCAGTCTAGTTTGTCATCCAGCTGCAGTCTCAGGTATTTATAGGTCTTGACCGCTTCCATGTCCAATCACTCGATGGAAGTGGGATGGAGATGGGGTCTCTTCCTCCTGAAGTCCACCGTCATCTCCTTAGTCGTGGAGGTGTTCAGCTACAGATGGTTAGACCTGCACCATCCCACAAAATCCTCCACCAGACTCCTGTACTCCCTCTTATTGCAGTGTTATCAGAGTATTTCTACATTTTGCAGAAATACTGGAAGTCATATGTGTAGAGCATGAACAGGACAGGGGAGATTACTGCGGGCCTCGTGGTTGAGTGCCTTGCATGACAGCTTCCGCCATAAATAGTGAAATAGTGAAAAGGTCAATCTACCAGTCACATTGTATTTCCAGGGAATCAGTCCCCCGAACACTTCCAATCTGTTGCCAACTGTTCAGGTATGAGTGTTTGTCACTGTGTAACGGGGAGGAAATATCTTACAGATGCAGGTAATTGTGGACAAGGTCCGAGAGACAATCTTCAAAACTATCCTCCATTCTATTTACATCTGATCTGTCGTGTTCACACTCTTGTTTACATGAGAGCCTCTAGCGTTCAAATCAATATTGCAACTTGCCTTTTTGTGATCCGACTTCCCCAGTGGAGAGAGGTGGGGTGCCTCCTTTTAGTTGGCATATATGATGTCTATTGTCCTGTTCAGTTGTATATGCAGTTAGTGTGAGAGTATTTCACATTCACA
Source organism: Melanotaenia boesemani (assembly GCF_017639745.1). Classification (NCBI taxonomy): domain Eukaryota; kingdom Metazoa; phylum Chordata; class Actinopteri; order Atheriniformes; family Melanotaeniidae; genus Melanotaenia; species Melanotaenia boesemani. The sequence continues at coordinate 35,273,250 of NC_055686.1, read as the reverse complement.
GTGATGGTCTGCCAGGGAAATAAGGAATTGAGCTGAAACAAGAAATATGAGCTGTTGCTTTTTCCACAAATACAACGATTAACTGCATCACAGATAGACATAGAAACTATAATTACAGTCATGTTAGACAGATGAAAACTAAAGTGCAGACATGCTGATAGCATGTGATGTTAGCTTTAGTTTACTCTACATTCCATTTACTACCACCTAGTGGTGTATTTTAGAATGCAGTTTGAGGATATACAGACTTCAAAGAAATACTGCAAAGAAAATTCATTTTATATTGCAAATATGTCAGTGTGCTGGCACCTTTTCATTTTATCTTAAGATTTTTATTTTAAATGAGCCTCTTCTGATTTTGCTGCAGTTGCACAGGGTGGAACACCTTTGCTGGAGAGGATTGGTGGTAGACTGTTGGCCAATTTGAAGGAAGTCCTGGTAGAACGAAACCAACTGACCCTGGGCAAGGAGCTGGGCAAAGGTCAGTTCATAGTTAATCAATAACAAAACAAAATGTGTTGGCTTTACAGTCTATAATCTTGCAAACTCTTTTCTTGTTTATACACATCCAAATGAACCATTTTTCACTCTGTAACACCTGATAGGACAAAGTGTCTCAGGATCCACAGAGTATGTGGATCCACACATTGAGAATTCATTTGGGATTCTAGTAGCAAGATGGCGTATCCTTGGACGGTCCCTCAAATGCCTCCCTGACAAAGTGATGAACATTGTCAAGGCTTGTCTTGTCTTGCATAATTTTTACACTGATGACAGCAATGCTGAAGCCAGCCAATACATTTCCACTACAAGCTAGGGAGTGGTGAAGAGTGGTTGCAGGGGACAATCATTGGAAGAACTACAGCCCCACCAGCTTTCCAGGGCATGGTCCACTACAGCACCACTTGCTGTATGGACGGACCTGACAAACTATGTTTAACTCTCACGTTGGCATGCTGCTGTGGCAAAAGGATGTTAACCAATGTGGACAGTTCAGATTTTTTTTGCATTCCATGCTGTTGTCCAAAGAACTTTTTTTGACCGTTTCCACTGACTACCAGTGTACACATCTGCATGTGGTAAATGAAATAAGATATCCATTTATTGCAAACCATCTTTATTAATGTGCATTCCAAACAAAGGCAAATTAAAATGTTTAGGAGTGGAACAGAAATGTGCAACGAAGAGCAAACTAGTCAATGAAATATACAAATAAAATGAGGCAGTGCAAACAAGTTAGTATAATGTGCCATCAAAAGAAAATACCTATAATCAATTAACTAAAGAAACAAGCCAGTGCAAACAAGCCAGTAGAATGTGCAAATAAAAACATTAACTACTGTGTATACAAATGAAGTACAGACAAAGGATCAAAGGTCTGTATAATGTGCAAGTAAAAAGTGGAAATATATAGGAAAATAGGTAGAAAGCACAAACAAGATAACTATATACAAATAAATTTAGGCCCCTCAGTCTTTTTCTTGGATGTCAGAGAGAGCAGCATAAGAGTCCACTATTTTGGTGGACTGGAATTTTGTTAAAAAATCTGCAATGTGGCTGCATAACCGTCCCTCCTAAACCATAGCACCCATCAGCCGCTCCTCCACTGCTTTCCTTCTTTCACTGGTGGGCTGCAGCTGCTCCTGCACCCAGCTGTTGCTGTTTCTCCTTCTCATCGAAGACCGTGATGATGCAGGTGAAGCAGAGGCCAAGACTGAGTGGAGTTTATGGTGCTGGAAGCGGAGCAGGAGAGCTGGGGGGAGATCTCATCTTTGGGATGGGGCATCGAACCCACACAGGGATGGGGATGTTAAATCCAAAGCAGATGTCGTAGCCATCGAAATTAGGGATTCGGTGGGTGTTGGATTAAGTTGTACAAAGAGTGTGTTGTGGAATTTTATTATCAAAGATCACACACTATGTGAGAATCAAACAAAGTATTTTTATTAAGAGCTGATCAGCAATGGGAATCACACAGTCAAACAGCTTTGGCTGAGCGAGTCCGCAGAGATACACATGGGCTTGGTTAATATAGACTCGCATGACGTGATGGCATCAAGGTCGTTGGTGCAAATCCTCAGTACACCGTCTTCAAACCCTGCACAGCCTGGTACACAGTTTCTAAAGAATGTTATCAGTGGTGTGATGGGAGAGGAGAGCTCACTAAATATTATCTGGGTACAAGTTGTTCTCCTCCTCAGTGAATCATAAGTCAAGGTTTTTAATAATACAAAGTGTAAATAATAGAGTTTAAGGGCTATGTGTATAAATTTTCCATTATAATCCACCCCTTTGATTAAAATGAAACATATTAATCACACATAAAGAGAAAATTTACTCAAAGAACTCCAAATCACCAACATCATAGTAGGGAGAGGAATCCGCTGGAGCATAATGATGAACATGGAAATTGAACGTTCTATTAATGAAAACTGTCTAATAGGAGATGGCATGTGGCACCAGTCCATAAACATAGCAGCTGACATTTGTCAATTTATGAGCTGACATGTTTGCAACCTGCCACCAAAGATTATCAGTGTGGTCATGATGATCAGGGTGTGGTCGTCTCGGCCTCCTTAAGGAGGGTGCTTCTGTCCCCTGCAGTCGTCTGGCGGGTTGGGATGGAGCTGGGGTGCGTTGTGTTGGGTGAGGACCGGTTGGATCCAGGTACCAGAAGAGGAGTGTGATGAGAAAGATGGTGCACTTCATGTCGCCACGTGGGGGTAGACTACCTCACACGGGGCTGACCTCAGGGATTATTCTGCCCTGTGGTTGAGAGGTCAGCTGGTGGGGCTGGGGTTGGTGGATCTTGGAACCTCCTACAGTGGGATGCGTGGATCCACGTGGACCTTTCAGCGACCTTCACCACTGTGTGAGTGACCAACAGGACCTGGAAGGGACCCAGCCACCTTTTAGACCGCATGTGCTTCCTCCTCGTCTCTCTGACCAGGACCCAGGAACCAGGGAACGGAAGGACCCGATGCTGGGCATGGCAGGCCTTCCTTAACCACATTGTACCTGTGAGAGCTTCTGAAGGGGTCAGTTATTTGGAGTGACAGCATTACTTTCCCCTTTTGGAGGTCTCCATTAGCATAGTGAACAAAGATAAACCAACAATGTTATTTGTGGGTCCTTATTTGCTGTAAAAAGGATCTCTTCTAAGTTGAAAATCTTCTTCTACTTTCCTCAGTCCTTCATCACTTCCTGTAGTCATGTTTGCTCTAAACCATGACAATATCATAATCCGTGTCCTAAATTTCCACAAGTGTAACACCTTTCTCCCTCTTCAGTCTTTCTCTTGCTATTTTGCCATCCACCCCGTCCTCTCTGTCCTCCTTTTGTGTGGTCTTAATTATCATAGTCCAGTTTATTGTATGAGCCAATTTAATTGTTATACTTTGAAGTAGGTTTGTCACCCTAAGGTTAAGTGCATCATTTCCTGGGGTAAAACAGCACTTTTTCATTTTTACTTACATATATCATGCTGCACAAAAATTATTTGAATAATTTGTGAAACCATATCCAGTGAATTTATTTCATATTTTATCCATCATCCCCCTTGTTGAGACATGGCAAGGCCCATGGCTCAATATTGCTGACATTTGTGACCATCGTAAAAAAAAAGAAAGTTAAGTAGTGCTATAGGATGAAATTGGCAGCTAACTTTGTGAAAAGGAGGAGGTTCAGATGAAGGAGGTTGTGCTGGGGGAGGATAGAGCACTGTGTTCAGATCAAGGTCATCCTCCTGTTCCTTCATCATGAACTCCATTTCTCCCTTATTCTCTGTCTGTTGCCTTTACTTTAATGTCTATAATCAACAGGTACATAATGGAATACATAATTTATCAACAAAAGGACCCTATGTATTGAAATATCTGACATTATCCCAGGAAAGAGTAAAATTATTCATAAAACATTCAAAATCTTGTGTGCTTGAATCCTGAAGTTGCCTGTTTCTGGCATCCCCCTGTGAAAACAATCTTCATCAGCACAAGTACACGTGTACATGGTGATAATTTTCTCCACCTGTAAGAGTTTATCCCGAAATGTCATAAGGGACAATATCATGTTTGATTATAAAATGCACATACACATAATTTACAAAAGAGATTCAGTGTAGACGTCTCCTCCTCCTGTAAACAGATTAACAGTCCTGCTTTTCATGAAAATAAATGTGTGTAACTGTTAACGGCACCAGAATTAACAACGTTATAAAACACAGCAATCAGCCTTTTGTGGAAGCAATCCTGGATAAAATCCTGCTGGAAGAAAAGTTCATTTAATATCAGTCCATCAGTCGTCTGTCTTCAGGTCAGAGTCAGAAAACTTTGTCAAAGTCACTTCAGTAGTTCTGCGCAGAAAGACCAAATCAGAGCAGGTCAATTTTCCTGCATTCATGAGGATCCTTAAAGTTCATTCTAAAATTGTTTGGAAAACATTAATTGTTTTGGAGATTTCTTATTAATGCTTTCAACTCCAAGATGGTATGGACTCAGACCCAATTGGAATATCTTTGAATAATGTGTCCATCATCAGCCAAATGTGCTCGAGCAGCGCTTTTCTCTTTTAGTCTTTTACCAAACCCTTTTGTCATTATTATTATTTTTATAAGAGAATCAGTTTAAAATATCCATGGATATCAGACCAATATGAAATAGGTTTTATTGTCTTCCGTTATCTCAGTATTAATTTTATAGTGCATTTTCTTGTTTTAATGCAGAGCTAACAATGATCTAAAAGTAATTTTATCTGCCTCAGCATTTGTTGTTTTAGTGTTTAAGGTTTTCTTTGTTTTACTGAAAGTAATTGCACACAGTTAGGTGTGATGACAGTTAAAACAGGAGCTCCTTTAATTTAATTTAAATTTCATTTATACAGCTGCATTTTCTTTAGGTCTTAGGAAATTCCCTCTAAGCAATTTATTTAATGATTCATCTGTTTTCAGACAGATGTCAGATTCTTAGTTTGCTTGACTGGAAAATAAAATTAGTATGCCTTCAGTTTGTATCTTTAAAACTCTTTCAGATTCAGTTCTTGTTCAATATAAATTATAGATACAGTACCAAGAGTGTTAAAACGTTAACTTAAGCCATTTGTTAAAAAAATTTAAAAAGTCACGACCCAGAGACACACGAACAGTTTTGGTGCAAATCACGCACACACTTAAAGTTCTCAGGAAATCAGGGGACTTGCAGTTTGCATCACCACAGAGAACCAAGCAGGGAAACTGCCGTTCGGTATTTACATAAATGCACATAAGGATCAGTATGTTGGCATTTCCACCTCTGGCAGGAAGGTTTTACTCACTCTCACTGCTTCAGCTGTAGGAATGAGAGAGATACCATCTTATCTGATCCTGGGTCAACGGTTAGACGGTAATCTGGAGAAAATATAAATTTATGTGTCAGTGAGTAACAATTAGGATGTGTCTGAAGGGATTAAAATAAATAAAACATTATTTTCATCTGGTTTTACTCATTTCTCTTTCTTTTAAAAACAATGAGTCGATCAGTGTTGGAGAACTGAGGAAAAGGTTGTTGCCACCAGCTCACTAAACATGTTCTGTTCTTTTTTAAATCATGAAAACAAAACAAGACAGGGTTAGTAGCTCATCATGTCATGTTGTCATGTCGTCAGTAGCAAGCAGGTACTTCGTTGCAGTGAGCGTGCATGTGTTTGTTCATGTAAATGTGTGTGTACATGTATGTGTGTCTAGTTCCAGCTGTGAACTAGTCTTTTGTGTGTGAAATGTCTAGAAGTGAAGCTTACTTCTGTTTACTCTTTAGCACTTTCTTTCCATAAAAAGATGTAGATCTGCTTAACTTCAATATAGGGTTTTGAATGAAATCATTAATTATTTGTGATATGAAATCAGAACAATCTCACCATCATTATGTTAACTGGTCACATGACTGCTTCCATCCCTGAGTCAGCTCTGCCGTGGATCAGTCAGGTGGCAAACCGCCTTTTGATGTTTATGGCCAATGACCCTTCTCACCACATGGATGTTCTCTCTCTGGTCAGTAGAACCGGATGGTTTTCCAACCTCGGGCCCCCAGCACCCACCTCTCTGTTCGCCCCTCAAAGTCCAGCGGCCACGCCACCTCGGAGCTGGTTGAAGAGCTCTTGTTCTGGTTTGTCCTCTGAATAAACACATGATCAGGAGCGTTGTGAAGGATGGTGTTCTACCATCCAAAAGCAGATGTTTACACGTCCATCAAACATCTGGTTTCAGTCTTCTGTCTCTTTGAAACTCGAAGCAGAGGAAACGTTGGAGTATCTTCTGTCTTTGTTTCTTGAATCATATAGAGCATCAGGTGGAGCTGGTAGGGGTGGGCATCAGTATCAGTTCGTAGGACATGGTGGTGATAGAAAGTTATATATATATATACACATATATATATATCAGTGGGTCTCTGCTGACTTTTATCCTGGCGGAAGAACTGAGTCGGGTCAGGTGTGCAGCCTGTGAGCTTCAGGAGAGAGTGTCTCCGACAGAGACGGAGGGAGGGGGAAAAGAAGAAAAAGGAAAATAGTGTCAATATTTATCCTACACAGTGTGTGTGTTTGTGTCGGAGGGAAGTTGCAAATGTTTTCTCTCAGAGATTTGATAGTGCTAAAAATAAATTCTCCCATGTATGTGTGTGTATAAGCAAAAGCATTCTTCATTGCAAGCAAAGTGTTGTTCAGATTTAACAGATCTCATTTCCTTTAAGGTAAAAATTGTTCACGTTTGACAAGTTTAAAAGAAAACACAAAATAAGTAGAAAGAAAGCAATAAAATTAAAGTATTGTGATGAAGGTGTCCATAAGAAAAGAATGAGATTCTTATAAAAATATTTTATAATGCAAATACAAGTCAGCTGAGACTCAAAAACTATAGTTTTTCAGATAGACTTATGGATAAAATGTTCTATTTTTCTTTCCAAACAGACAACCAGCTTTTACAACCCAAAAGTGTCCTTGTGTGTATTAAGTATTCTGGAGCAGAGCAAAACATTTCCTCAGCCTGATCAGATCATTTTACATTATCTGGATCTTTTCCAGGTGTAAATTTAGCATCTCCTTCTAATTTAGTTTTTACTGTTAAAAGTACCCATTTTATTTCTTCATGAGATTTCTCAATCCTACTTTAACTGTTACACAGAGCTTCATTATTACCAGCAACGTGTCCTCTCTCTCCGCTGCTTCGGAATGTGAGAGAATCTCCAGCCACACACACACACACACACACTCTTTTTGTTATCTTCTTATTTGGTTTCATTATTCTTTCCTTTTATGCTTCAGCAATACGCTTATTTTATTTATTATATAAAATATCACAATGCTGTATGCAAAATCACCACAGCTTCTCAAAACGCTTCTGAAAACACTCACAAAGCAAAAATATCACAATGCTTTATGCAAAATCACCTCCTTCTGAGCTGCTGCTGTCCGGTTCTAGAATAGGACAGCGGAGTAAGCTTGAGGGTTAATCCCACACTTTCAGGTTCTCTACACACAATTTTTATATATATTTTCTTCCCACAATTATTGTTGTAATTATATATTTATATTAATGTTTATATTTATATTTATAAATTATTATTCATAAGACATTAGACAAACATAAAACATACAACGGGGTACCCCAAAACTAGAAAGGGACTCGAATCCTTTTTTACTCACAGGAGGACTCCAACCTCCTGCGGTGACGACTTTAACCTCACTATCAAAGGGGACTCGAACCCCAATATCTCATAAGAGGACTCTAACCTCCTGCGGTGAGGACTGGCACCTCACTTTTCCAGGGACTGGAACCCTGTTACTTGTAGGGGACTGGCACCCCTATCCTTAAAGGGACTGAAATACCCTTTTATTTATTTATTTTTTTCCTTGTTACATACTGGGGAGTCCCATTCACCCTCCTTCTCCTTAACAGCTGTGTTTCCCATTATGCAACTAGGACGTCTCCTGTTGGATTTTTCTTCTTCGAGTAGCCCACACTCAGGCACAAAAATTGACTAAAACGCCTATTATTACCACCGAAGTTTTAACTTAAGTGCCGGACTAACCCTACCCTACCGCAGTAGAGTAGATCTACCTTGTCTTCACAAGATAGTGGGACCCTACCCTATTTTCATAAGATAGTGAGAAAAGGGTGGTAAATGGGAGTCCGATATGAAAACTTCTCACCGTGTGTGATTCTGGGTGCTGCTCCACACGCAGACTTCGTTCTGGATATCAGTGGTGCCTGAACGGAGTCCCTCCTCCGTCCCCTGACGGTTAAGGCTGACCCAGGGGCTGAAGTATCCTTCAGGATGGGCAATCACGGGTTCTGGTCCTCCGGTCAGTCACTCAAGATATCCTGTTCGTGACGCCAAGATTGTTGTGGAATTTTATTATCAAAGATCACACACTAAGTGAGAATCAAACAAAGTATTTTTATTAAGAGCTGATCAGCAATGGGAATCACACAGTCAAACAGCTTTGGCTGAGCGAGTCCGCAGAGATACACATGGGCTTGGTTAATATAGACTCGCATGACGTGATGGCATCAAGGTCGTTGGTGCAAATCCTCAGTACACCGTCTTCAAACCCTGCACAGCCTGGTACACAGTTTCTAAAGAATGTTATCAGTGGTGTGATGGGAGAGGAGAGCTCACTAAATATTATCTGGGTACAAGTCGTTCTCTTACCCAGTGAAACATAAGTCAAGGTTTTTAATAACACAAAGTGTAAATAATAGAGTTTAAGGGCTATGTGTATAAATTTTCCATTACAAGTGGAACAGTTCAGTTTTCAATGGTGTAGCTTTCAGAGGCCGTATCACGTTAGCAGCATGCTAGCCAAGCACAAAAGGTAGGCAATTACAATATTACATTTTCATCATCAAGATTGGACTGCATCTCTATGTTGGATGTATGGAGCCAGGTAATAAAACGAATGCCTTCTGCCCAGCAGCGTCCCCACTTCTTCCAGTGTGACCCAAACATATTTGTTGCTGAGGTTCCAGGCTTTCATGCATTCTGGTTCCTCCAAAACAGCAACTCCAGCAATCTCCTTCCCTGAGTTTAAGCTTTTTTGAGCATCTTTGTAATGGAGGTAGCATCATATAGATGCCATTATATTCTAACCTCCTCGATCAGTTGCTCATCAACTTGACCCATAGTGTGTTTTTAAAAATTGAGATTACCACACAAATTCAGCAAAAAGCTCCAGAAATCCGGAAACACATAATCACAAACTGACCACTCATAAGAGAATACTTCTGTGTAACCACGCTCCAGAGCACGGGTGCACGTTGGGTCTGGCAGAGGTGCACATATGGTGGTGACACCATAACCGACCAGAAGCAGACACCACGTGACTATAAATCCAGCTTTACACCATACATCATCTTCTGCTGTTTTAGTCCATCCACATCAGGATACATCCAGTGATACATACACTCAAGACATGAGTTTTGCATTAAATCCCTGCGATCAGTAGGGTCAGAAACAACTATTTGCCATCTACAAACATTGTCAAAGTTACTGAGATCATATTTTTCTCCCATTCTGATATTTAAACTGAACAAATGTCAACTGATGCTCTTGATGTGTATTTGTTGTTCCTTGGTCCTTTTAACTTGCTTTTACCGTCTGTGATGTGTGTGTGTGTGTTTGACGGGGGGGGGGAGGGGGGGGGGGTTCTGGGGGGTTTTACTATCTGTAAAGCACCTTGAGTTGCTGTTTGTATGTATGAAAGGTGCTATATAAATAAAGTTTGATTTGATTTGATTTGATTTGTGGAATTGTATTGAACACATACATGTTTTAAAATAAAATGACTACATTTGATGGAGTAGTCTCAAAATATCAGATGGTGCATTATAAGCAGTGTCATCCACCGTCAGCTCCATCGCCAGTTGTCTGCATGTAACTTATCAGAAACAGAAATCTTTGAAAATTCAACAGGTCATTTTTTTATTCCATAAAGTGCAAAATATATCTAAATTAATTTCTAACACCTGTATTATGAATTGGTCTACAGGGGAGTATGGCTCAGTGTATGCTGGGGTCTTTACACCAGAGGAAGGCATTGACATCAAGGTAGCTGTGAAGACCATACGAGGTGTGTCCTGAGTTTCTCAAAACTCATTAGAACTCAACTCCGTCACTTCTTCATTGTGGTTCTTTTTCTTTGTTAATGTTCATCCAGTCGGAATCCACTGCCAGGAAGACTTGCATGAGTTTTTGAAAGAGGCAGAGATCATGAAGAACTTTGATCATGAAAACGTTGTTAAACTACTGGGTAAGACAGCAAGATCTCCAAGCAGCACACACAAAAACAAAGACGTTTATTTATTAAGGTTGATCAGTAGGACGATGTGCCTACATGAACACTAAGTTAGACAAAATGCTTTAGAAATCGCATGTAAATTGCTTGTGTGTAGTGGGGTGGGGGATAAGATTTTTTTAAAAAATATATTTTTTTTAATTTATGAAAACTTTAACAAAAAAAAAAAAAAAAACAGAAAGAAAGAAGAAAAAAATAAATGGTTTGACGTAAAATTTAACATCGAAAACATTTTGCAGCATACAGGGAAGATGTACTGTATCTGCAGCTGGAGGAGGGCAGAACCTTTGCAGAAACATGGAATTAAAATTAAATGAAAACTGGGATCTGCATGTAAACTACAATTCAAACTGTTTTCTGTTGCTATCGGTTTAGAAATGTTTTAAGATTTGGCCAATATTTATTGCCATATACAGTTATTGTTAAAATGGACATTATTGATGAATAGACATGGATGAGCTGCACATTTTAAATATTATACAAGTTGTTGTGACAGTCTGATGGGAATTATGTCCAAAATGTGTCTGAATTTGGCCATACTGACATTAGAAGCATGACTGCTGTTGTAACAATTACAGAACTCACCTTTTTCCAGCTGTGTTTCACCTGCTTGTAAAAATAATGACTACATCCACAGCAGTGATATCAGAAACCACAAATAAATGGCTTTTCCAGCAGGTATGAGGGAAGGTTCCTCTACAGCAGCTTCTAGAGGTCTCTGAGGTCTTAAGTGATAAAATAAATGCATTCAAAATTATAAAAAGTTTTAAAAAATGGCTAATTTAATAAACTTCTCTTAATCTTTTTAAGAGTTGCCAGACATGTTAGACTTTTTTTTCTGTGATGTTATGTTAAAGTAATGGTAAAGTTATCTTGCTGTGGTCAGTACGAACAGGAAGGATAATTAGTTGTAAATTCTGTCCATGTGGGCTGATTTCAGTTATCTTGAGGCAAAAGTAAAAACATATGACAGATCATTTTTTTGTCCCGCAGGTGTCGCTTTAGAGAGCGATCAGGATTCTCTCCTACCTGTTCCTCTGGTCATCCTTCCCTACATGAAACATGGAGACTTGCGCCGCTTCCTTATTGCTACACGCTATGGAGAAAATCCTTTGGTGAGATATATAGACAATAAATATATGTACACAAACAATCCAACCTATGGACACACTTTTCTAATAAATATCGTCTCAACTTTTGACCAGTACTGGACAGTATATAAAGAGAACTTTTACAGCAACTCACCTCAAAATACACATTTTAGAGGAGATCTGCTTGGGGGCGCTGTATTTGCAAGCCAAATCTACCAACAGGTGTTAACATAAGGCTACATTCACACTGCAGGTTGTGTTCATGCTTTGTCCAATTGATATAATTAATAGGCAAAATGCAGAGGCATAAACCGCCAGCAGTTATATGTGGCAACCGTCTTATCAACACGAGAGATAATTTACTGTTATCATGAGAAGCTCAGCTGCAATGCAGCTTCCCACCACTTGGTGGCAGCAATGTATCAGTTAGTTGTTCAACAAACTCGAAAAACTTTAAGAAGGCTCAGCTATCCTCTAGCCTGTAGTAAAATCTATTAAAAGCATTTAAAATAAAAAAAATGAAGAGACTATCATGTCATATTTCAATTTTTGAACTCTGTTAAACAAAATACTATGATTTATTAACTTTATTCCCCAATCTAAGACAAACTGGGTCTAAAAATTGTTAAACAATTTTAGAAAAAAAAATCCTCAACTTAAAATTGTGATGTCTGACGATTCCTTCATCTACCATGTACAGTATAATATCAAAATATTCAGAGAATCAGTAGGAATCTCTGTGTGAGTGTGAAACAAGGCAAAGGGTCAGACTGTATGCTGGTGATCTTGGGGCCTTAGGCAACACCGCATTAAAACCAGATATGATTCTCTACTGGAATTTAATGTACGGACTCAGGAACACTTCCAAAATCACTGTCTGTGAACAAAGTGTACAGGAAAGGATGGATGGCGGGTCCTGTAGACTAAAGAGTAAAGGGGGAAAATCCAGCTTGTTTTCAATGGACAGTTTAAAAGCCTGCATCTCTGATGGTATGGGGTTGCATTAGTGCCTATGGTGTAGGCAGCTTTCACATCAGTGAAGCTCCATCAATGCTGAAAAGTAAATGAAGGTTTTGAACATCTGCTCCCATCCAGACAGCTATTTCAGAGAAGGCCTTGCAGATTTCTGCAAGACAACGCTGTGTTTATAAATCATTAAGCTCTGGTTTCATTTACATTTTGGACAGTGTCACAATTTTCCCAACGAAGTGGAAATCTTTGAACTGTCAGAATTATTTATTATTAATAGCCATGGTTAAAAAAATGTTTATTGTCTATGTATATAGCAAGCCTAAAGATAAAAACTTTAGAGAAAATAGAATAAAAATGTTAGATTACACTATACACCAAAAAGCTAATCAGTGGGCTTGTGGATGGTAAAAGAATGTTACTAGCAAAATCTTCTACACACTAAAAATGGCTTTGCTCAACCTGCACCAAAACATTTTCAGTGTACTAGGCCTTATTTTCTGTTCTGATCTTAAACATCACCATACATAACAGCAGTAAATACCCTCACTTGTATGCAAAATATGTGCTTGAATGCAGTGCTCCAGAAATTAAAATACGTGCTTGTAATCTATGATCATGCTAACCCTCTCTACCCTCTGTCAAAGTCTGTACCCCACCAAGTTCTCCTGCAGTTCTTGATTGACATTGCAGCAGGCATGGACTATTTGAGCTCACGAGGTTTTCTGCACAGAGACTTGGCTGCACGCAACTGCATGTAAGTATCTGCAGAATATGGAGAATGAAGAATTTAAATCAAAGACTCCCACTGTACTTATTCAGTTCACTTCAGCTTTATTTGTATTATGCTACATCATGACAGCGTCTCTGACCCTGAGATATTTTTAAATAAAAACATAGCTTGGATCTTGTAAAGAAGAGGTTGATTGAGTGTTCAGACAAAAATATTTTTAAAAAGTGTAGAAACTTTAATTTTTTTATTTGGTGTGACTTCAGTGGCTTCATTGCGCATGATGCAAACATGTGTTTTCCATCAACAGGCTGGGTGATGACCTTAGGGTTTGTGTGGCTGACTTTGGCCTGTCCAAGAAGATCTATGGCAGCAATTACTATCGTCAGAAAGCAGTTATACGTATGCCAATCAAATGGATGGCCATGGAGAGCCTGTCTGAGTCCATCTTCACCACCAAAAGTGATGTGGTTAGTTTCTTATGGAGACGTTTACTTACTGTGCAGATATTTACACATTTGCAGCATTTATTTATCAAGTTAAAAAAAAAAAAAACTTATTTGTTCTTTTCTCAGTGGTCATTTGGAGTAACTATGTGGGAGATTGTGTCCAGAGGAATGACTCCATATCCTGGAGTACACAACCATGAACTGCTGGACCTTCTACAGTCTGGATACAGGCTTAAACCACCTGAAGACTGTGATCAGAAACTGTGAGTTCCTTGAGACATGCAACACCTCATGGTACCATCCACTACAATAAGATCTTTTCCGCCAGGATTTAGTTTTTTTTTTTTTTTTTTTGCTCTGTTTTCGTGAATGTGCGACCTAAAATGCCTGATTTTAGAGCAGGTTTAGTGAAAAGTTACACATAGAATTTATTTCAAATATGGTTTATTGAATTAATATTTCTGGAGCTTTTTGCTGAATGTATGACTTTATGTGGCTACTGCGGAAGAGTATTTTATATATATATATATATATATATATATATATATATATATATATATATATATATATATATATATATATATATATATATATTTTATTTACAATTAATTATACCATACCAACTTTAAGGCAAGTAAGGATGAAGAAGCTTAGAGAGTAAGGCAATTACAGTAAATGCAATTTTTAATTACAAAAATTAATGCATTTTATTGCAGTTCGCATTCCAAACAATGCAGAACGTTTGTCAGTGCATGGTTTTCAATATACCGATTAAATTGATGGACTCCTTAGTTAAGCTAAATCAGTGTCGCTAATTTAACTACTTTGGTGCTATATTTAGTGAGTTTTCAGACCCGTCTAGTGACTATTTCAAAGAAGTGACTAGCAACAAATCTAGCAACTTTTTCTGGTGTTATGGGAGACCTTTGGAGACTGATATGAAAGCACGTTCACCTCTGCTCCATGACTAGACTGAAAATTAAATATGTAAAGCTGCGACAGGCTGATCCCACCTTGGCTTACTGTCAGATATTAATGCCTTTTAATGAAGAGTGTGGATAAAAACATTTAACAAGTTAAAAGTATTGTAGCATGTTGTAGACTCTTAATCAGAGATCAGCTGGAGCTGTTAGTTAAAGTGCTTAAAATGTCACTGTCACAGTCAGGGACCGTCGCAAAGAGGTGCACCCAAATGCAGAAAACACTGAGATTGGAGGAAATGAACAGTCTTTACAGTTTTTATGCTAATGTGCAGGACGCTTGGTCCAAGTCCAAGTTACTCCTCCTAAGAGAGGGCAGAGAATTAATGTAGAGCTGAGGAAGATGTGTGATAGTGATGGCAAAATCAGTGGCTTACTTTGATCCAGAGGTTGTCCGATGGTGGAGGGATAAAGTCAGGGAATGATCTCCAGTTGTAGTGAATGAGTTAGGGGGCAGGCAGGGCGAGCAGGCAGACTGACGATTGAGGCAAGGCTGGTAGAGGCTTGAAGTTCTGATCCAGAGTTCTTAGAGGATCTCCAACAGCTTCTTGAAGTGACCCAAAAGAGCACGAAGTAAGAGAGACAATTTAAATGCCTTTTTCCAGACATTACTAGGACTTGAGTTTAATAATGTCTATGTCTATTTAATTTAGTTGTCCACTAAAATCCATTTAAATTTAAAAATGGTGATTTTTTGGGGAAAATGTTGTTTTGCAATTACAATGTGATTAATAAAGGTTGATTAATTACAAAGCCTGTAAATAATTAGATAAGGAAGGAAGGATTTCCTGGACAGACAATAAGCTTGGTCTTTAGCTGAACCTTCATCCAAGTGGAGATATCAGCAAGGCATACTGATATTTGGATTGAGATGGTCGTGTCATCAGGTGGGAAGGAAAGGAAAAGCCGAGTGTCATCTGCATAGCAGTGGTAGGAGAAGCCATGAGAACTAATGACTGCACTGGGTGAGGAGGTGTGTAGTGAGAACAGAAGAGGGCCAAGCACCGAGCCCTGAGGCACCCCTGTTGTCAGCCCATGCAATCTGGACACTCCCCCTCACCAAGTTACTCTGAAGGATCTTCCTGTGAGGTAGGACATGAACCATCAAAGGACAGATCCTGGAATGCCAAGCTCAGAGAGTGTGAAGAGGAGGATCTGGTGGTTGACCATGTCAAAGGCAGCAGACAGGTCCAGCAGTATAAGGATTGAGGATTGACCAGTAGATCTGGCAAGCCATAGGAAATCAGTAACTGGCAGGAGAGCAGTTTTTGTAGAGTGGCCCTGCCTAAACTCAGGTTGTCATGGAGGAACTGTAAGACCTGACTAAAGATGGCATGCTCTATCAGTTTTGACATGAAAGGAGGCAGTTGTAGTTTCCAACCTGGGCTGGGCTGAGTGGGGGTTTCTTCAGCAGCGGGGTAACCTGAGCTTGCTTGAAGGCAGAGGAAAAGACACCGGATTTAAAAGAGGAGTTGATAATATGGGTTAATGCAGATTTGATTGAAGGTACAATGCTCTGAAGGATGTTCGTAGGAACAGAATCAAGAGGACAGGTCATGGGTTTTTAGTTGGGTAGAAGTTTAGAGACTTTGTCCTCATTTAGAAAGCAGAGGAGCAGAGTGGGGTACCGGTAACTGGTTGGGGCGTGCTAAGTTGGTCACTGCTCAGAGAATTGATTACTGATGGTAGCAACCTTTTCAGTGAAGTAGGAAGCAAACATTCTGCAGACAACACACTGGGTGGTTGAACAGGTGGTGGAGATAGAAGAGAGTTAAACGCCATGCACTGCCTCTAGCACTACACGACAGCACCTGGGTCCAACTGGACTCACAGTAGCCTCACTACCACTTAATCATGATGTCCCATCCTGTTTGAATTCTTGCTTGTAATCACAGAACAACACACACAACGATGCTGTCCCGCAAATCATGTACAATCTAGTCCTACTGAGCTGGACAAAAACCAAAACGTAGAAGAAGAACCATAGCAACAACCGACAAAAAATGAAAAAGAAGAACCATAGCAACAACTGGCAAAAAACGAAGGAGAAGAAACATAGCAACAACTGAAAAACACAACACACAGCATGGAAGAGGATAGGATGAGGGAATGATGGTGGTCTTGGAACTATCGTTAACAGACAAATACAGAAATGAAAAAAATAACAGACTGGAGACGGCAGTGGCTAAAAGGAGGCAAGGTTCCAAACAACTTTGCCCTGCATTGTCACAGCCAGCTCCACAGTTCATGTCTCCTGTGTCAGCTACAGCTCCATAATCCACATCCCCAGTGTTACCACCAGCTCCATGGTTCATGTCCCCAGTGTTGTTTCCAGCTTCACGGTCCACATCCCCAGTGTTGCCACCAGCTACATGGTCCATGTCCCCAGTATCACCTCCAGCTCCACGGCCCACGTCTCCACTGTTGCTGCTGGCTCTCCAGCGTTCCATGTCGACACCTATGTCCCATCCAGCACTTTAGCGTGCCACACCAGTGCCCTGGTCCATGCTGCCTCCTGAGGCGGTCCACACAAGAGTCCATGTTCACGATGGGGTCCCGGTATGGGATGCTTCTCCTTCTTCTGTGGTTCACGTCTCTGAGGAGGTTGCTCTTCCTCTGTCTCCTGAAGTTCACATCTCCAAGGAGGTTGCTCCTCATCCGCCTCTAGTTTCTGTGCCCGACGGGGACACCCCTCCTTCGTCTTCAACGTCAGGTCCTGTCTTTGAGTGGATCCTGCTGGACTCGCCTGGGAAACACCTCCTGCAAAGCCAAATCTTTTGTTGCTGCGGCCTCCTGGCACCCCTCCTGAACTCGGACTGCTGTCAGCGGGGCCTCCTGGCTGTCCTCCAGAACTCTGTTGCCTGGAGTGTTTGCTAGGGCCGAAACTAGCGTTGCAAACAACAGGCGCTCCTGATACAGTGTAGTGGTGCAGAGCAGTTTCACTGAGAAAGTAGGGCTGGGCAATACTGCATTACTTCTATCCAATACCAAGTAAATCCAGGGCAAGTATCTGCAAAACTTTTTGCTTGAAATTTCACCATTATTTTGCTTTTAATTATTAAGACAGTATCAAAGACAGTATAAAGATGATAAAAAATAAAATAAAATAAAAATGTATGAATGAAAGAACAAAACAATTTAAATTTAAGCTTTTTTGTTTGTAAACAATAACATCAATACAAAATAATAAAATATTTGTTATTCTCTTTTATCACACACAAAAATAAGAAAAATAAACTGAACAGAGCAAAGTAGCTAAAGGAAAGCAAAAACTACTATTGTTTAGCTCTCTGTTGCCCCCAAAGTCCTCTACAAGAAAACACATCAAAACGATACCCGCTGAGGTATAAAAAATATCAATATTTGGATTGATCCACCCAGCCTTAAGAGAAAGTCTGGGTAGCTGGATTTAAATGCAAGAACATCAGAAAACGTAAAGAAATTAACAAACAGAAAAATAAGAAGCATCTGGCTACATTTAAAAGACATTGGAGACTGAAAATTGTAGAATTTGTAAAATTGAAAAAACAGAAAATAAAAAAAAAAATGATGATGTTCATGAGGTACTGTCTGAACAAAGTGCAGATGAATGAGGAAGGAAATTTAAATTAATTTAACTTTAAAATAAGACATACAGAAGCAAAACAAAAATCTGGCAAATGGAGTAAACTGGTTAGTAACTGGTTATTAAGTTTCTGCTGGGGGACTTCAATGCTCACGTGGGCAATGACAGCGAGACCTGGAGGGGCGTGATTGGGAGGAACTATCCTAACCTAATCTGAATCCGACTGGTGTTTTGTCTGGCAGAGTCCCCTGTCAGAAAGAGTTTCAACTCCCATCTCAGGCAGAGCTTCAACCATGTCCCGGGTGAGGCGGGGGACATTGAGTCCGAATGGGCTGTGTTCCGTACCTCTATTGTTGAAGCGGCCAGCCGCAGCTGTGGCCGTAAGGTCGTCGGTGCCTGTTGTGGCGGCAACCCCCGAACTCGTTGGTGGACACCGGCAGTAAGGGATACCGTCAAGCTGAAGAAGGAGTTCTATCGGGCCTTTTTGGCCTGTGGGACTCCAGAGGCAGCTGATGGGTATCGGCAGGCCAAGCGGAGCGCAGCTTCGGCGGTCGCTAAGGCAAAAACTCTGGAGAATGACTTCTGGAAGGCTTCGAGGAGATTCTGGTCCACCATCTGGCGGCTCAGGAGGGGAAAGCAGTGCTCCGTCAACACTGTGTACAGTGGGAATGGGGGGCTGCTGACCTCGACTTGGGACATTGTGAGGCGGTGGAAGGAATACTTTGAAGACTTCCTCAATCCCACCAACACGTCTTCCAATGAGGAAGCAAAGTCTGGGGTAGCTGGTGCTGGCTCTCCTATCTCTGGGGCTGAAGTTGCTGAGGTGGTTAAAAAGCTCCTCGGTGGCAAGGCCCTGGGGGTGGATGAGGTCCACCCTGAGTTCCTTAAGGCGCTGGATGCTGTAGGGCTGTCTTTGCTGACATGCCTCTGCAGCATTGCATGGACATCTGGGACAGTTCCCCTGGACTGGCAGACTGGGGTGGTGGTCCCCCTTTTCAAAAAGGAGGACCGGAGGGTGTGCTCCAACTACAGGGGGATCACACTCCTCAGCCTCCCCTGTAAGGTCTATTCAGGGGTGCTTGAGAGGAGGGTCTGTCGGATAGTCGAACCTCAGATTGAGGAGGAGCAGTGTGGTTTTCGTCCCGGTCGTAGAACAGTGGACCAGCTCTACACCCTCTTCAGGGTCGTTGAGGGGGCATGGGAGTTTGCCCAACCAATCTACATGTGAGAAGGCATTCGACTGTGTCCCTCGGGGACTTCTGTGGGGGGTACTCTGGGAGTATGGAATGCCAGACTTGCTTGTACAAGCTGTCCGGTCCCTGTACGACCGGTGTCAGAGCTCGGTCCGCATTGCCCCTCAGTAAATCAGAGTCGTTTCCAGTGCAGGTTGGACTCCGCAAAGGCTGCTCTTTGTCACTGATTCTGTTCATAACCTTTATGGACAGAATTTCTAGGCGCAGCAGAGGTGTTGAGGGGATCCGGTTCGGTGGCCTCAGAATTGGGTCTCTGCTCTTTGAAGGATGGAGCGGGATATCGACAGGCGGATCGGTGCGGCGTCCACAGTGATTGGGACTCAGCATGAACAAGATCGCGAATACAAGCGGCTGAAATGAGTTTTCTCCGCAGGGTGGCCGGGCTCTCCCTTAGAGAAAGGGTGAGAAGCTCGGTGATCCGGGAGGGGCTCAGAGTAGAGCCGCTGCTCCTCCACATCGAGAGGAGCCAGATGAGGTGGCTCGGGCATCTGGTTATGATGCCTCCTGGATGCCTCCCTGATGAGGTGTTCCAGTCATGTCCCACCGGAAAGAGGCCCCAGGGAAGACCTAGGACGCACTGGATGGACTACATCTCTCGGCTGGCCTGGGAACACCTCGGGCTCCCTCCAGATGAGCTGGTGAATGTGGCCAGGGAAAGGGAAGTCTGGGTTTCCCTGCTTAGGCAGCTGCCCCCACGACCCGACTCCAGATAAGAGGCAGACAATGGATGGATGGGTGGACATTAAGTTACTTTGTTACATTACAGTCATTTAGCTGACGCTTTTATCCAAAGCAACATGCAGTGTTAAGGTTATATATAGTGTTAAGGTTAGGCCAAAGGACCCAACTAGAAGGTGTTAATATTCATCCTCTGGGGGATTTGAACGCTAGTGTCCCACATGAAAGACCATGGGTTTCATTTATAAAGCTGGCATTGGCACAAAAACTGCCGTATCCAAAATATAGTCAACTTTTGGGAATTATAAAAACCAAACTTGGCAGGGGAATGTTCCTACCTCCATGCAAACTGTGACCACAGTGTATGCACAAAATCTGGGAAAACGGGAAACTGCGAAACCATCGATACAGAATAAAATCAAGGAAATCATGAGGCGGAGAGTCTGCAGCCAACATTTACCAGTCAGTAAAGGAAATGCGAAAAGTAAGCTTTGGTCATTCATTTTAAGACCCAGCAGAGTGGGACGCAGACTGGAGCATCTAGAAGTGATGCAACGCTTATGAAACACACAAGAGGTGGATTTCCTTTATTTATTTATTCTTACACAATCCTTTTGTAATTGTTGTCCCAATTTCTGTCCAGACAGTCTCTATTTCCCACAACACCTTGGCCACATTGTTAATAATGGTGATCATGTCCCTCTGCACCTGCAGGACTTCCTCTGAGGACACGGCTGCTGCGGTGCTGCAAGTCTCTCTGATCACAGTTGCAGCACCACCGACCCACCTGGAACACCCAGGAACTATAAAGAAATATCATTTAACACTGATTAAACTGCTACCAATGTCAGATGTATCTGTACATAATTATTTTATACATTAAATATTTATTTTATATTTATACACTAGTATACAAGCTAGAAGGTGTTACTGTTCACCCGTGGGTGATTCAAACTTTGATCTCCAACATGGCAGACATATGCTCTACCGACTCAGATATCCAGCCACAACATCCAATGGTTCTGGCATGTTTTGCCTTGTGACACTGCAATGACATCATCTGCCACCTGCTGCCACTATTCTACCTTTCTGACACAAGTAATGCCCGAGCCGTGGCCACCAGTTAAACATTTTTACGTTTGTCAACGTGGTCCATCAGGATCTCTGTCTCACACCCCGAAAGCTCCACTTTTTCCCTTTTTTCCCCTCCCAAGCCATCGTGGAAATGATGTGATGAATATGTATCATAGGCGTTCACCTGACCTTTTATAGCCACAATGTGGGCGTAGGAAGGTGCTCCCTCACGTGCGCCCATTTTAGAGTTCATTCTGATTTATAAACGGAAACAGGTGTAGGACGTGCTGCGCAGGCTTTTATAAATCTGAAAGTTCAAGTGCAGCAGACGCCACCTGAAGTTTGCTTTGCTACGCTCAGTTAGATAAACGAGGCCCCTGATGCTCTGCCAAATGAGCTAACCAGCTGAACTTTGTTCCCTGCTAGATCAAACGTTGAGACTATTGTTGTTCAGCATTTTCATGACAGAAACATAAAAAACAACTTAAAATAACATGTATAATTAAATTCATTCAGTTGCTCTCACAATCTGGGCTATTGTCCGGTAACCTTAAAGCCACTGGCTATTGATTAAAAAAGTGAATTTACTGCCAACTTGAAAAGCCAGGCTCTGTGCAGTAGATATAAATATAAATATATAGACAAAAAAATAATAAATGACTTGTAATAAAATTCAGAGTGATGTTAAAAGACAGTATTTATGGTTATATTGCCTAAGCTCATTCTGATACGTTCTCCGTTATTCCATCTCTGATTACCCTGCTACTCAAACACAGATAAGGACGAAAAGAGAAAAACAAGCCATTCAAAATAGTTTACAGGCGGAGTTGGAAGTCCCCATTACCCATGCCCATTTTGCAGCTAGAACACGTTAACTTGATGTTTGTTGCGCCCAGTGTTGTGCCTGAACGCACTCATTGAGCGATCGTTCATGAACTTGCTTATATTTTGGGTAAACGTGAACTGAACATACTCTATTTCTGCCTGATGAACATTATTGTGAGCGCACTTATTCTGGCATTTGTGAACAGCGTTCTTCCACAGTTGAACTTTGATAAAGAGAGTGGCAGATTTCCATGGAGCCTTCCAGCCAAAATCCCGGCTAAAACACATCATAAACAGGCCTTAATATATAGGTGAAAAACACCAAATCTGGCAACACCAGTCACCACAGAGCTGCACTGCGTATGTGTCATCAAATTGCGAAACACCAAAATCCAATGAAGGCATCAGCAGCACCTCTGCCTCAATGATCACTACAGCATCTTCATATTATCACTTAAAATAATTTTTTTTTAAAAGGTCAGTGATGATCCAGTATAAACTTTGCCCCGCAAAAGAAGCAACTTTGGATATCAACAACATCAACAGCAAACCTGAAACGGCATATTGAAATAAAGCACCCGGCTTGCCTTCCAAGGTATGTGAACTAAATGTCACTAAAAACAGTCTAAAGACTTGGCAATGGCATGCTAAAGTAGATCGTCTACCAGACAGAACTAAATAATTCAGCACAGTAGCAGCAGCTCCGTTGTTTTCATCTCCAGCCACAGCTGGAAAACCTTCTGCAGTATATTGTTGCAGGCCTGCAGCCTTTGAGGAAAGAGGAGCCCACATCTTTTATAAACTTGTCAACATATGTCTTGCATGTATCTTTTTGCCTTGTTTTTTACTAATTCATTTGGCCTAAATATTGCATTTTTATGACCCAAGTCAACTTTTCTCTGGATCAACAAGCCAGAAAAAAATAAATTCACAAAAAACTGAAAGTGACTTTTGAATTTGAATTTGAATTATGAACTAGTCCATTTTAAAATATGTGAACTGAACTTTGAACTAGTTCATATAGAAAATTAACTTTCCCAACAATGGTTGCGCCTACATCAGACTCTCCCATGGACACACCCACTTCAGCCACACATCGCCACAGTCAGTCTCCAGAGAACTAATCACGCACACCTGCAATCATTCCCATCAGCCGGCTTTATATACTCCAGCCCCACATCCTCACCTATCGGACCATGTTTCAACATTGTTGAACTTCTTCTCTCTCCCTTCCTGGCTCTGACTGGCTGATTCAAAGACTCCTTAAAATATCCTTCTCGTAAGAACAGTGCTTCTGTTCTTCAATTGTAAATATATCCTGTTGAACCTGCTCTGTCTCTGGAAGTCCTTCGTAATAATGTTAAGGAAATGTCATGCATTGTGTTGATTTTAAACGGGAGAGACACACACACACACACACACATATACATTATGTATATATATATATATATATATATATATATATATATATACACACACACACACACACACACACACACACACACACACACACACACACACACACACACACCATGGTCTGGGTGAATACTCGATTCTGATTGCCTGGAAGGTGTCCATTAAAAAGTGATAATGGACACCTATGAAAGAAATTCTGGTCAAATAGACTTATTGTTGTAATTTATTGCGCTGACTAAACAGAAGTTGGTAACGGTGGCAACAGAAACTCAGACGCCATGGTAGGATTCAGCAAACTGGACCACAAAAATGTCAGAACTGATGATTGGGTGATAAAAAGGTTTTTATTGTAAAGATGAGTATATCCAGGGGAGCCGAGTCTGGTCTCACAGTCCACTAGCCTGAGAGAGTAGGAGAACCAAGGTGAGATAAAGCGTGATCAGATGAGAATGTGCAAGATAATAGCTCACTTACCAGCTGAGGGGTTGGAAGCCGGGGGGGAGGTTTTCAGGTACCGAGATGGCTGCAATGGGCCTCCGCTGGGGCTGTGGAAACTGCTGAACCAAAACAGAGTTGGGATCTGATAGTGACTAGAGCTGAGATTTCTTCACTCGATAATCCTTCGGAAAGATCCAGGTAAATCCTCCAATAGACAGGAGAGAGACAGGTTCTGTAATCCAAATCCAATCCCAAAATCCAAAACCAATCCAAATCCAATCCAGATCAAAGTCAATATCCAAATCCCACAAACAGTCCAAGGGTCAGAGTTCCAGCAGAATCCAAATGACAGATAAACAGAGTTACCAGACAGGGGGCAGGCAGAATCAGGAAATCCAGATCAGTAAACGGGCCGAAGGTCGGAACACAGGTAAGCAGGCAGGAGATAATGGCTGAAAATGTACAGGGTAAACCGAGACGATCTGGCAGAGGGAAGTTGTCACACACAGGTATATAAAGAGCCTAGCACAGGTGGAGCACATCAGTAATCAGCAGAGCTAGAGGGAGGATGCCTTCAGGGACGGCTGGGAAATCCTGACCCTAGCCAAGCACCCTGACACGCCAGATCAGAGCAGCCTGCAGGCTTATTGAACGATGTAGGAAACTATCTGTGAACTTTGACTGTTTGAAACAAAATGTTGCATCATCCTCTGGACACACACAAGCTGTAAGAGCTGAACCCGCCCTCTGAAATGATTCTGTCACGTAACATAACTGCAGCCGACCGAGCTGCAGGTTCTGTGTCAGAGCCGGTTACCTTGGCAACACATCACAACGAAATAGTCCACTCAGCCGCTTCTTGTGAAAAACAACATTAACGCATTAATAATTTATTTAATATTTTTTCTTTCTTAATGGACCATGGTATAAGCGGGATAATGCCCTCTGAGGTGGCCATTATCATAAATTTATATATATATTACTGTTACATAACCTTATTATATATATAAATAAGGTAACGTAACAGTAGAGGAGCACTGAGATTTGTCAGTTACATTAAAGTTATGGACAAAGTTGCTAGGATGTGCAGAATTTGTTAATGAATGACATTAAATTAACGAAAAATGCTTTATTATATTTAACAGCTGTGATTGTAACATCATGATTATCTCAAGGGACCGATTAGATGGATACTGTTTTTAGCTGTATTCAAATAAATATCTGACTGCACCATTCTCCTTCTTCTTCTAACCTACCTCCAATATAGTTATGAAGTCATGCAGAGCTGCTGGGAAAGGGAACCGAGCATGAGGCCTACCTTCAGAGATCTACACAAAACACTGAAAAGTCTTCTATCACAGCTCCCAGTCCTGACAGTCAGCCAGGAGGCTAGTTACATCAACTTTGGCTTGGATGTTACTGATGCTGCTGCTGCTGCTCCCTCCCAGGATCCACAGACAAACTCTGCAGAAAGACAAGAAAACGTCTACCATCTTACTCTTATGGGTGCACAGGGATGTCCCCTTCCTCCTCGATGGGGGCAGTAATTGTGTGTGTTTCATGTTTTCTTCAATCAACAGTCCCCACACTGGACTAGTGTTGGCTAACAGGCACACTGCAGCTTGACGAGGTGAAGCACACTTGAACAACCGTGTGTTAACTTCGAGTGGAGGTAGCATCAGCTGTCGAAAACATATATTTTCAGTGTCCTACTCATGACTGACGAGTAGAGAGTCCAGAACAGTGGCTACAAATAATGGAGATAAACTTTCAGACAGGTTTTGTCATAAAATCCTCTCCCTTGGTTCTGCTTCACCTCCACTCTTTTTTCGTCTCTCCCTTTTTCCTTTCCCTCCAGTTCTGTCTGCCAATCAACAGCCCGCAAAGGTGTCACTCACTCAGCACTTCCTGTTACCAAATCTTTCAAAGTAAAATAGCATATATAGCCATGAACTTTCAAAATAAAACAAATGACTTAAAATAATGAATTTCAGTTCTCCTTTTAAATCATTTAACACAGTTACCATTTTTTATTTATGCAACATGACAGCAGGAACAGTTTATAATAAATGTTTTAAACTCTTCACTGTTTTTACCCACATACTTTTTAAATGGCCATTCAACACTACAAGACAACATTTTGTACCTGGTTACACTTCCCTTGATAGTTTATTTTCAGCTGTATCAAAGATTGTTGGTAGCGAAATTTGATTGTTGTGATATACACTTACCTGGCCAAAAAAAAAAAAAAAAAAATGTCTGCAACTAATCAAATAAGCAGGAGCCTCCGATTAGACAATTATATGGGCTCAATATTAAGTCATAAAGAGTTTGCAGTTATAAATGAATGTTTTTAAATACTTTCAGAGTTTGCATCTGTAAATAAAGCTTGTCACCCTGTAAATACAATCTGCCTGAAAAATTTGAGTTTGCAAATGTGCAGAAAGGGGTTTGCATGGTTGTAAAAAAGATTTGTATTTGTGGGGGGAAAAAAAAGGATAAAAATGCATGTGAGACTCTGAAGTTGCGGTTGCAAATTCCATATCTTTTAACTTCTATCTGATTGGATAGTGACAAATTGAACTAATCAGAGTTCAGGCGACTTCTTGACCTGCCACACGGCTGCAGTGTCAGGTTTGCTCCTGAAGACCCGGAAATTCAGCCACACGTAGGACAAATGGATTTGAAAAGAATAAGGTTTATTGAGGACCAGGGGATGGAGGGAGTGAAATCAGTTCTGGTTAGCTGGCGGAGTCAGGCAATCCCAGGTCTGTGAGAGAGAATTCCTGAAATGAACTTCAGACAGGAAGTTTAGTCCACAAATCCAAAAGACGTAGTCAGGGCAGGCAACGTTCATTCACAGTGAGGCTCAGTGCAGTACTTATCCAGAGGGACAGGCTATTCCGTGGTCATGCGGGCAAGGGTCAATCCAGGCAGGCACTTGAAGGTAGGGATGTTATGCTCGAGCAGTCTGCTCGATCACGTGTCGAGCATGTGACACGGAAGTGTTGCGAGCATTGTCTCTGAGCATTGATTCAGCATGCCAAAAGTCACGTGATAGACCAAACGAGGCCTCGTTACGTCATCAGCGCGTATCGAGCAGCAAGCGGGATCTTTGAAGGGACCGGGCTTGTCAATCTCTTAGATTCCAAACGCTGAGGAGATTGCGGGTT
This sequence comes from Melanotaenia boesemani, assembly GCF_017639745.1. Classification (NCBI taxonomy): domain Eukaryota; kingdom Metazoa; phylum Chordata; class Actinopteri; order Atheriniformes; family Melanotaeniidae; genus Melanotaenia; species Melanotaenia boesemani. The sequence goes on along the minus strand of NC_055686.1, from coordinate 35,246,289 downwards.
TTTGAGAGGAGATTCTGTAGCGATTGTGCGACATTGCATTTTGAAAACAAATTTAGGAAAAGCATCACATCAGCATGAGCTTATCTTGGATCACATTTAGCTTTTAGAGATTTGGGGAAACAAATGTCTGCGCGAGACGCAGTTGCCAGAGTAACTGCTGAAGGAGCTCGGAGTATGAGAGAAGGACGGAGCAGGCGGTGCCTTCACCATCATAGGTAAGCTTAATTCCCCTTTCTTTATATAGATGTTTTTTAAATAGCCTTACAAAGAGCAGACTTTAAAGTTAATCATAAACTTCAACCAGAAGCATCAGAGGAAACGTCTCAGTCTACAGCTGCAGAGGAAAACTACAACCTGCAGGACCTTAGACACCAAGCTGGTTTCTGATCACCATCAGCAGAGAATTTAATAATTTTAAACTTGGTTAATTACAATTTTGTTCTTGTGTTTCTTTCAGGTGCAACCTCTCCAAAGCTGGAGAGTTAGTGTGCCAGAATAGGAGCAGACTGAAGCCTGACAGAAAATACGTTTTTTAAATAAAAATTTATGACACATCACAATGTTGCCAGTTTTTTTTTCTCATCATACATTTCAAGATTCAAAGTGTCTTTGTCATTTGCACAGTAAGGAAACAAGTTTCTCTGAACAATGAAAATCTTACTTTGCCGTCCAACCTGAATGCCATAAAACATTATAAAATAAAAATAAACAATTTGAAAAAAAAAAAACTAGATAGACGATAAAAAAAACTGAGTAAATAATCTATGTACATAAATGTGCAGTGAGCTATAAACTGTTGTTTCACATTTAACAACGATCAGCTATGCAAACGAAAACAACTCATGAGGTAGACAAAACACGCATTTGCAATTTCTATTATAAATAATAAGACACATAAAACAGTAAACAATTTTATTACAACTGTATAAAATAACTAACACAGTCACTATGCCCGTTGCACAAACACTTCTTCCCTCATGCCTTCTTACTGAGTAACTACTATCATTACAGATTGGTTTACTTAAGTTACACCACAATTCTGTTACCTAAACAAATGTTACCTAATACCCCTCCTTGTTATTTATGTGAACAACAGAAAATAAATATTCACTTGGATGGTAGATTACATATCGTTTATTGAACACGTATTCAAAGTTGAGATAGGAATGACAGATGTGAGGTGTCAATGCCGTCCTTCTGATACATCAGACTCCTACAGCCAGCAGATGGAGCTCTTTGGTTTGGTCAAATGATTCAGAACACTAAGCCATTTTCAAGCATTTGGTTCAAAGTTGGCTCGATGATTCATGAGGCCTCGCTTTCACCATCCCTACTTGAAGGGATCTGGCAGGGGTCAGGCAAAAGAATATCCACGGACGTGACAGGGTCGATGACAAGGAAGTCTGGAACTAGAAATAACTGGATATCACAAGGTAAGTACTGGTGACCATCTGGCAGGGAAGCAGGGAGTGAAGAGAGTTTAAGTAGGGGAGGGAGCAGGTGAGGGAAATGACAATCAGGACAGGTGTAGGAGATCATCCTGATTGCAGCTCTGCAGAGCAGCTCTGCAACCATGACATGCAGGCTCTTAAAGGGGAGTAGAGTTTCAACATGAACAAAGATGAGTATGTCTGTTACTAATGCAACAGTGGCTATCCCGGAATCCAAGCACTTTTTAAATAGTTACTGCAGCGCACAGAGTTCAGCTGGGGATTGCTGTTGCTATTCATGTGGCAAAAGCTTTGGTGATGATTTTTAGATATGTGTTCATTAATTAATTCTCTGGTCTCTGGACTCTCTGGATTCAGAGTCCAGAGAGCTAACCGTTGCACCATGGAACCCTATATTTGGCAATTCCCCATGCCCTGGGAAAAGCATGCAAGCCACGTCGGTATACTCTATCATCACATTGTTTGGTCAGCTTCACCATTTAGCATCAATCTCACAATAAATGTGAGATGTCAGAGAATGTTTTATGGGCCTCTGTAATAAAACAGCCAGCCATGAAGTGTAGCAAACTAGTCTAATCATTGTCCTGACTGTGTTGAAATGGACTCAACTTGTCCTCGCAACCAGACAGACAATTTCTTGCAGACAAGGCCAAAACGAAGAAAGAGAAGTAGCAATGGATAATTTGTTAGTTGTGGCGCACAAAGCTCAGCTTTTATACAATGTTTGTGGTGGCAAATTGTCAGTGGGGCACTCCGTTTGGAGATTTTGACCCGTCCACTTGCCTTTAAGCTCATCATGTTTCCAGAAAACAGATGCATTCCTACGGAACATGAAGAAGTACAGAGAAGGCGGCTGTAACCACAACTTGGAGGATTCTTTGGACTTTGTATGTCTCTGGAGATGAAGAAAGTGTAGGTACTATTCAGCTGCTAGCAATGCAGCAGAAGCCAGTGTTTTGACGTGGCGTTCAAAGAGGCTGCTGCACTAAGCACGTCACAGCAGGTTCCACCGAGATTTGAACTCGGATCACTGGATTCAGAGTCCAGAGTGCTGACCATTACACCATGGAACCCTACATTTTGCCACTCCCTGTGCCCTGAGTAAAGCTAGCAAGCCATGCTGGCATAATGTAGCGTCACCTTTACAAATCAGGGACATTTTTACTCGAACCTCTGTTGATTCACGTACTGTTTCCCTTTAGTATAATGGCCAGTATCTCCGCCTGTCATGCGGAAGATCGGTCTTCCATTCCCTGATGGGGAAAGGTGGCTGTTCTTAACTTCCTTGGGTATTCATCACAGCCGTGCTTTGCACATCAATGACCAAAAATAGCTCCAAAATCTTCTGACACATAGATTATCTGCTGGAGATGCTTTCTCTAAACTAATATTTCTCTACACTGCCAGCTGAATGCAGCTCGTATGAAGCAGGACCTACCGCACACAGTGACATATCAGCTGCAAGAATGTAGTTGGAGAATGATCTGGCATTTTTACTTGGCATTAAGCTGCTCATGGCTTTTCTTTGTTTACAATGTGTGGGGCAACTGGGCCACGGTTAATGCAGAAACACAGATTTTTCTGAGCAGTGTTCAGAAGCAACAAGTCCATACTTCTGGCTGATGCCTTCAACACTTGTATTAGCACAAAGGCCCCCTGACCTCCATAGCTTCCATTTGACAAACTTACCCATTTCTCCCAAGTCCAAGTTCCCAATCACTTCTCTTTGTATAAAATATGACAAGCTGGGAATGGAATAAGCAAACAATGGTTGCTTGTGTAAGTGAGTATTTCTGTTGCGCAACTTTTTGAGCAGTTGTGGAACCATCAAACGTATGTTTTTGGTTGCCCACTGAAAAAATAATTGAACACAGAGCACTGTTATCACCCATTTAGCTATCTTCTCTCTCTGTGTGCTCATGGCGTTTGCAATAAAATCACTTGAAAGGCCTAATCCAAATCCTGAACAGACATCTGACCAAATGATACTTGCCTTATGAGTTTAAGACCGATGCCCTTAAGGTATTTGGTCAGCTTCACGATTTAGCCTAAATCTCACTGTCAAGCCAGTATTTTATGGGGCTCTTTGGTAAAACAGTCAGCAGTAAGGTGTAGCAAATTAGTCTAATCATTTTCCTGACTGTGTTGAAATGACTCAACTTGTCCTCGCAACCAGACAGACAATTTCTTGCAGACAAGGCCAAAACGAAGAAAGAGAAGTAGCAATGGATAATTTGTTAGTTGTGGCGCACAAAGCTCAGCTTTTATACAATGTTTGTGGTGGCAAATTGTCAGTGGGGCACTCCGTTTGGAGATTTTGACCCGTCCACTTGCCTTTAAGCTCATCATGTTTCCAGAAAACAGATGCATTCCTACGGAACATGAAGAAGTACAGAGAAGGCGGCTGTAACCACAACTTGGAGGATTCTTTGGACTTTGTATGTCTCTGGAGATGAAGAAAGTGTAGGTACTATTCAGCTGCTAGCAATGCAGAAGAAGCCAGTGTTTTGACGTGGCGTTCAAAGAGGCTGCTGCACTAAGCACGTCACAGCAGGTTCCACCGAGATTTGAACTCGGATCACTGGATTCAGAGTCCAGAGTGCTGACCATTACACCATGGAACCCTACATTTTGCCACTCCCTGTGCCCTGAGTAAAGCTAGCAAGCCATGCTGGCATAATGTAGCGTCACCTTTACAAATCAGGGACATTTTTACTCGAACCTCTGTTGATTCACGTACTGTTTCCCTTTAGTATAATGGCCAGTATCTCCGCCTGTCATGCGGAAGATCGGTCTTCCATTCCCTGATGGGGAAAGGTGGCTGTTCTTAACTTCCTTGGGTATTCATCACAGCCGTGCTTTGCACATCAATGACCAAAAATAGCTCCAAAATCTTCTGACACATAGATTATCTGCTGGAGATGCTTTCTCTAAACTAATATTTCTCTACACTGCCAGCTGAATGCAGCTCGTATGAAGCAGGACCTACCGCACACAGTGACATATCAGCTGCAAGAATGTAGTTGGAGAATGATCTGGCATTTTTACTTGGCATTAAGCTGCTCATGGCTTTTCTTTGTTTACAATGTGTGGGGCAACTGGGCCACGGTTAATGCAGAAACACAGATTTTTCTGAGCAGTGTTCAGAAGCACAAGTCCATACTTCTGGCTGATGCCTTCAACACTTGTATTAGCACAAAGGCCCCCTGACCTCCATAGCTTCCATTTGACAAACTTACCCATTTCTCCCAAGTCCAAGTTCCTAATCACTTCTCTTTGTATAAAATATGACAAGCTGGGAATGGAATAAGCAAATCAGCTGCAAGAATGTAGTTGGAGAATGATCTGGCATTTTTACTTGGCATTAAGCAGCTCATGGCTTTTCATTGTTTAAAATGTGTGGGGCAACTAGGCCACGGTTAATGCAGAAACACAGATTTTTCTGAGCAGTGTTCAGAAGCAACAAGTCCATACTTCTGGCTGATGCCTTCAACGCTTGTATTAGCACAAAGCACCCCTGACCTCCATAGCTTCTATTTGACAAACTTACCCATTTCTCCCAAGTCCAAGTTCCCAATCACTTCACTTTGTACAAAATATGACAAGCTGGTAATGGAATAAGCAAACTATGGTTGCTTGTGTAAGTGAGTATTTCTGTTGCGCAACTTTTTGAGCAGTTGCGGAACCATCAAAAGTATGTTTTTGGTTGCCCACTGAAAAAATAATTGAACACAGAGCACTGTTATGACCCATTTAGCTATCTTCTCTCTCTGTGTGCTCATGGCGTTTGCAATAAAATCACTTGAAAGGCCTAATCCAATTCCTGAACAGACATCTGACCAAATGATACTTGCCTTATGAGTTTAAGACCGATGCCCTTAAGGTATTTGGTCAGCTTCACGATTTAGCCTAAATCTCACTGTCAAGCCAGTATTTTATGGGGCTCTTTGATAAAACAGTCAGCCGTAAGGTGTAGGAAATTAGTCTAATCATTTTCCTGACTGTGTTGAAATGACTCAACTTGTCCTCGCAACCAGACAGACAATTTCTTGCAGACAAGGCCAAAACGAAGAAAGAGAAGTAGCAATGGATAATTTGTTAGTTGTGGCGCAGAAAGCTCAGCTTTTATACAATGTTCGCGGTGGCAAATTGTTAGTGGGGCACTCCGTTTGGAGATTTTGACCTGTCCACTTGCCTTTAAGCTCATCATGTTTCCAGAAAACAGATGCATTCCTACGGAACATGAAGTAGAGAGAAGGCGGCTGTAACGACAACTTGGAAGATTCTTTTTTTTTTTTTTTTTTTTTTTTTTTAACCCTGTCCTGTCCAGCAACCTAACATACAGAACGGTTGTTATTAATTTTGATTGTAATCTTATTTTCTTTAGTCTTATATGTCAGTGCCGAACCTGACAGGGAGATAGAGGAAGAGAGAGAGAGAGAGAGAAAAAAAAGGGAGAAAACGACAGGATTAAAATGTGGAAATAACAGTTGTCTATGCTGCCCAGAACATATCACAAAAAAAAAAAAAAACAACAACATAAACTACCACAGTACTACATGATACCAAAAGAAAGATAGAATGATGATAATATAAAAAATTACAATAGTCATCAAACGTACCTGCAGATGAACGTACCAACACACAAACATCAGCTACATCTAGTGAGAAGCGGATGGAGAGACGAGCACGTTTGTGAGCATGCACTTGTTAATATGCATGTGTGGCCATGCAACAGGGAGGAAATGTGTACCCGCAAGGGGGCCGCGATCACGCCGCACCCCGAAGCATCAGCGGGGGACGGGGGGAGCCCGAGGCCCCAAAGGCCAAGCAGATCCACAGAGTACCAAGCCCGGGACAGCCAAAGCAGACAGAGCAGCGGCCCACCTGGACCAGAGCAGAGGGGTCCCTAGACCGGAATCCCCGGCGCGACGGGGCAGGGGCACCGGGCAGCCCAGGGCGATGGCGAGCAGGCCCAGTGGGCGCCGGGCGCTGCGGCACGGGCCGCACGGAGGGCAGGCGCCCCACAGGCCCAAGGGCCACCCTTTCCCCCCAGCAAAGCCCCACCCAGGAACCCGACGGGGCCCGACCGCCCTAGGCAAAACCACCGTGGGCCACGCCAACCCAACACCAAGGCTAGGCACCCCAGGGACAAGAACATGTCTGCAGGTCCCCCCCCCCCCCAAAAAAAAACCCAACCCTTACCCATTCAACCCCCCCCACCAGGGGCAGCCCAGGGACGCTCTCCCTGTCCCTCTCCCTCCCCCGACCCTCTCCACATACACACAACCACATACATTCTCCCTGGGGTCTCACCAGCCCCCCGATGCGGCACCGAGGGCAGCCCCCAGGGCAGATGGCGCCCAGCAGCACCCCACACAGGACTCCAGGCAGGCACCGAACCTCCACCCCCCGCAGCCCCGAGTGCATCCCGGGACACGAGGGCGTAGGAAGACCCCGGCCCCCCCGCCCCCCAGCCTGAGTTTTGTGTGCATGAGTATGGGCTATTTATAATGCAATTAAAAACTGGAAGGAGCCATGAGATGGTGATGGGTCCCACTGCTGCCAGGCAGCAGGACCCCCTCAGGACTCCCTCAGTGTGTCTGAGTGTGTGTTATGTGTGTAGTGCAGTACTGTTAAATGTGGTAGTGTCTAACATGTAAATAAAATCGGGGGGAGAGAGGTCACAAAGGGAGGGGATGGAGGAAGGGCCACCTCGGTGGCTCCTTTCCGCCCACCCATAGCCCATGTGCCCATCCCCCCGAGGCCCTAAATGTATATTGATGTCTAGGTTGTGATTAAAATCTAGTGGGGCGGGCAGTCACAGGTGTCCACCGGGGGATCCCGCAATGGGGACCCCCCAGCCAAACCCACCGCCTCCACCCGCCCCACAGTGCCCTATGTGTAGTGTGTGTGATGTGGGGTGGCGGGGGAGGAGAGGGGCTCGGGAAGGGGCACAACTGGGAGAGAGATCCCCGTCCCAGCCGGGCCCGAGGAGGGGCACAACTGGGAGAGAGATCCCCGTCCCAGGCAGCCAACTCCCCAGCTGGCCGCTGTAGGCGCCCCCGCCCCCCCAAGACCACCAGAGGGAAGAGGGGCAAAGGCCCGGCCCCGCCAAGAGCCCAGCGCACGAGCGCCCCGGACGCCCACCCACCCCCGGCAGCCCACGCCACCACACCAGGGGACCAGAGAGCCCCAGACCACACACACGCATCCTGGTCGGGTCCAAGGCACAGCGCCCCCATCCTCCCCGAAGGAGCCCCCGGCGGGAGGGGAGAGAGCGAGAAGGAGAGCAGACTCCATCCCCACTGCCCACCAGGACTCCCGCCGCCCCCCTTCCCCCTACCCCTCCCTTAGACCCAACGGACACATTGTAATCCCAAGGGTACCTGCCCGGCATCGGATCAGCCCGACCCCGATGGCATGCCCAGGGCGACCAAGCCCCCCCGAGGCCCAGGAAGGGCCCACCGAGCTGGAGGGAGGCAGCCCCCAGACCCCGGGGCACCTTTGTGTGAATATTGTGAGAAAAAGTACAAGGGAGTCAGTAGAAAGGCAGAAAAAGATAGTGAAGCAGAGCATAGTATCTTTTTCCTTTCAGCTCTGACGCACCTCAGACGGAGGACCTGGAGGAATCAAATTCCCGGAAGAAGGAAGGACCACCTTGCAAAATACACATTCACATGAAGGCTCACCACATGCACGCACATAGCCACAATGCTTTGTATCACTATAAATGAGGAGGATAATTTAGTTAGGCGGGTCTTTTGGCTGAACCGAAGGGTCCCGACACTTTGTGTATTAGTGATCAGAAGCTAAGCTAACAGGCCTCCTTCTCGAGAAGATATGTATTGTTTTCTTATTACTGGCTTAACAAAGAATTGTCAATTCTACTCAAACTCTGGTGTTTTTGCCTTCTTTTAAAAATGTGGATTTTTGAACACTCTTCCTTCTGATGATTGATTTACAGGTGGTGAACAAATCTTTTAAAGCCAACAAAGAATATTTTAAAACTTCAAGACCCATCTTGAACATCCTTTGTCCTGTATAATGCGTTCTATGGAGGACTTTGTATTGTATGAGTTGTAAATTTGGGCTGTCTGTCATATTAAAGGCATTAAGACATATTTGTAACCAAAATGGTTGACTAGGATTGATGGATAAATCTATCTCCCATTTTGAAGTAGGTAGGGAATTTGAGTCATCTATTTTTAACATTAATCTGTATATTTTTGAAAGTAATTTGGGGGTACAGAGGTCCATAAAATCTGCTACTATTGGAGGAAGTTCCAGATCTGTTCGGTGAAGAGGGAATTTTGTGTGTATTACGGTTTTGAGCTGTTGATATTCTAAGAATCTGTTGCTGTTAATCCCATATTGTGATGAGAGTGTATTAAAAGATAACATGTTTCTATTATGGATAATATGTTCAAAGTATTTAATTCCTTGGTTAATCCATTGGTTAAAGTTTAGCATATTTTTGTTTAGTAGAATATCAGGATTGTTCCAGATGGGTGTGAGTTTACATGGTATTATTGAGGAGTTGGTTTTATTGAGAAATTCCCACCAGGCTGTCAGAGAAGTGCTGATGTTGACACTTTTAAAGCACTTTTGCTTTTTTATACTTAAGCTGAAAAAAGGAAGATCAGAAATTTCCAAATTGTCACAAAATGTTTGTTCTATGTCTATCCACAGGTCATCTAGTGGACTAGGTTTGAGCCATTTTAGGACATATTGCAATCTATTAGCTAGGAAGTAATGTTGAAAGTTAGGCAAGTCTAATCCTCCTCTATCTTTCGGCTTCTGTAAAGTTTTTAAACTGATCCGGGGTGGTTTATTTTTCCAGAGAAATCGGGAGATGTGTGATTCTAGCGATTTAAACCAGGTAGAGGGGGGTTTCATAGGAATCATAGAAAACAAATAGTTGATTTTGGGTAGAACCATCATTTTTATGGTGGCGACTCTCCCCATGAGTGAAATGGGTAGACATTTCCAGCGAGCAAGATCATCTTTTATAGTCTCAAGAAGGTGAGTGTGATTAAGTTTTGTTAGTTCTGAGAGCCTGGAGGGAATATTTACACCCAGGTATCTAATGTTACCTGATTTTAAGGTGATGCTGGGTAGATTTTGAAAGCTACAGTTGATGGGTAGAACTGTACTCTTAGACCAGTTAACGGAGTAGTCCGACAGTGATGAGAATTTATTAATTAGTGAGATTGTTTCAGATAGAGAGGTTTGTGAGTTCTGGAGGAATAGTAAAACGTCATCAGCATAAAGACTTATTTTATGAAATATATTTTTGGACTGAATGCCTTTAATAGCTTTATTTTGTCTAATTGCAGCGGCTAGCGGTTCAATAAATATAGCAAAAAGTGAGGGAGATAGTGGACAACCTTGTCTGGTACCCCTTTGTAGATTAAAACTTGGAGAGGTCTGGTCGTTTGTTCTAACACTCGCATTAGGAGAACTGTATAAGATTTTAATCCAGTTAATGAAAGATGGGCCAAAGCCGAATCTGTTTAGAGTAGCTAGTAAATATTTCCAGTTAACACGATCAAAAGCTTTCTCTGCATCTAAAGAAACTATTATTGTTTCCAGGTTATTGATGGTAGAATAATCTATTATATTAATTAGTCTCCGCATGTTAACAGTGGAATATCTGCCCTTTATAAAGCCTGTTTGATCAGGGTGTATAATGAGAGGAGTTACTTTCTCTAACCTTCCAGCTAATGCTTTGCAAATTATTTTAAGGTCTGCATTTATCAGTGATATGGGTCTGTAGCTAGATGGTATTGTGGGGTCTTTACCTGGTTTTAATAGTACAGTAATGGTGGCAGAGTTTATGTTTGGGGGTAAGTAACCATTTTCCTTTATTTGTGTCACCATTTTGAAAAATGTTGGGGCCAGTATTGACCAGAATTCTTTATAGAACTCTGCTGGGAAGCCATCCGGACCTGGGTTTTTTTTACAGGGCATATGTTTAAGGGCTTCATGTAGCTCCTCCACTGTGAGGGGGGAATCTAAGGCCGTGACTTGTTCCTGCTGTAAACCTGGAAGATCTATGTTGTTAAGAAAATGATGGATATCATTGTCTGATGGATCTAAGTGTGATGTATACAGAGTTTTATAGAAATCTCTAAAGATGTTGTTTATTGCATCTGGGTCATGCGTAATATTACCTATTGAATCTTTAACAGCCGATATGGTAGATTTTTCCTTATTTATTTTTAACTGGTTAGCTAAAAATCTTCCGGATTTATTACTGTGTTCAAATGTCTCCAAGCGTAATCTTTGCACCAGAAATCCTGTTCTCTTGTTGATTATTTCATTTAATTCCAGTCTAGCCTTCCTTATTTGGTTCATCGTTGGTTCATCTGGTGAAGTACTGTAGTTGTCCTCTAATGATTTAATTCTTATTTCTAATTCTAATATTTTTGAGTTTTCGTTCTTTTTTTTATGTGACGCAAAAGAGATGATTTTGCCTCGCATTACCGCTTTCCCTGCTTCCCACAGAACACATGCTGAGACTCCTGGTTTGTCATTGTTTTCTAAGTATATAGCCCATTCTTTTGTGAAGTAGCTGATAAAGTCGGGATCTTTAAGCAACGCTGTATTAAATCTCCAGCTTTTAGTCGGTGGTGTGATTCTCGTGTTCCTCAAAGTAAAGGAAACTGGGGCATGGTCGCTGATAGTGATGGGGTGAATCTGGGTCTCTGAAATCTCACTCACCAAAGAGCTGCTAAACAGAAAATAATCTAGCCTAGAGCATGAATGGTGAACTGGGGAAAAGAAGGTGTACTCTCTGATATTAGGGTGATAAGACCGCCATATATCGCAAAGTCCAAAATCTTCCATATATTGTTTTACAGTGTTTGTGAATTGCCAGTTTCGATGATTTACAGTGTTACTAGACCTATCAGCTGAGCCCAGAACCATGTTAAAATCCCCTCCTGCGATCAGTGTGCTATCTCTGTGTTCAGAAAGTGATGTGAAGAAAGAGTGAAAGAAGGAGGGATCGTCAACATTTGGGCCATATAAGTTAGCTAAGCATAACTTCATATTTTGAATAGATAATTTTACTATGATGAATCTCCCTTCTGTGTCAGGATTGTGTTTTACTATTATGTTGTCATATGTTCTTTGTGTACCTTGTAAGTCAGAGATCCCACTGGGCATGGTGGTGTTAATTGGAGATTCTCCTCACCTGGCAGTAATGGGAGATGCCATGCACCTGCTGCTGTCTGGCCTTACCAGCCTACTTAAGAGCCAGTTTGCAGTCTACTCGTCGCCAGATCGTTGCCTTACCCTAGTGGTACAACACCGGCCATTAAGTGATTTTTTGACTGTTGTATGCAGTTTCGTTCATAACAGTGTTTTGTCTTGTTTCCCTGCCCTACAGGGGAATGCTGTTTTTTCCAGTTGGAAGGACCTACCACAAGCTCTTCATTCTGGCCTGCTGTCCTGCCACCACCCTCTGCCTCAGTGACTTTCAAGGACTCTGTGACAACTCAAAATAAACTTGTTACTGCTTAACTAAATCCACCATCTGCTCCATCCTGGTTCCTGCCTGTCTTCCCACAAACCTTAACACTTCTGGATCTGTGATAATGCTGATTTCTGTGAATGTTATTTTTCTATTTATCAAAATGGCTACCCCTCTCTGTCTGGAGTTAAAACAGGCTGAGTAAACATGAGGAAACTGGGTTGTAGAGAGAGCATTAACTGATGTTTTTGTCATATGAATCTCCTGTAAGAACACAATGTCTGCCTGCAGATCATTTAATCTATTAAAGATTTTTAGTCTCTTCTCTCTGGTCCCAGCTCCGTGCACATTCCAAGTGATAAATCTAAGGATGGTCATGCTTGTGGTGAAAAAGTGAGTGTTGGATGCTTCTTGTTAATATAAATGTGTATGTGTGTGTGTGTGTGTAAGTGTATGAATATGTATGCGTAATGTTGTGTGCCTGTGTTGAATGTTATTAAATGTACTTGAATTAATAAATGTGAGTGTTGGGTTATATATGCAGGTATTACTAAATGTACTGTGCAGCTTAGCATTAGTGTTATATGGTTCCGTGAGGTGGCAGCTAGAAAAAAAGAAAAACAAAAAAGAGTGCAGAGAGAGAGGAAAAGAAGAATAAAGCGGGAAGAAAACGACAAAAAAGAGGGGGAAGTGGGTGAAAAAAGAAAACGAACCCATAAAATATAAGTCCATTTTGTGAACATTAGAGACTGGCAGTATTATTGTCTATTGTGAACAAACATTAAACTCTGTGACTTAAGCCCAGTGAGTCTGATTAGCGTTTATAACACCTGTGCAAAGTGTGCATTGTGTGGATACATATCTGAGGTCAGTGGAGCCAGGGAGTGGTGTTATGGTCACGATGTAGCTGTCCATTAACGTAAAGCTTGTCCACCGAGATGACAGCGTGGGCTCCTCCGTCCAGGAATTTCCTCCTGATGGGGAACAAGATCTGGCGACGCTCCTGGATTTCTCTGGGAAACTGATCGCTCATACTAAGGTCAGTCCCACGAAGCTGTCTACCGCAACGCTTCACCTCCTCTTTTTCTTTGTGGAGAACGAATTTAGCTACTATCGGCCTGGGTCTGCCCTCCGGTTTTTTTTTTCCCCTATGCGGTGAACCCGATGAAAAGAGATGGCTTTTACCTTTTCCTCTGGAAGAAATAATTGAACACAGAGCACTGTTATCACCCATTTAGCTATCTTCTCTCTCTGTGTGCTCATGGCGTTTGCAATAAAATCACTTGAAAGGCCTAATCCAAATCCTGAACAGACATCTGACCAAATGATACTTGCCTTATGAGTTTAAGACCGATGCCCTTAAGGTATTTGGTCAGCTTCACGATTTAGCCTAAATCTCACTGTCAAGCCAGTATTTTATTGGGCTCTTTGATAAAACAGTCAGCAGTAAGGTGTAGCAAATTAGTCTAATCATTTTCCTGACTGTGTTGAAATGACTCAACTTGTCCTCGCAACCAGACAGACAATTTCTTGCAGACAAGGCCAAAACGAAGAAAGAGAAGTAGCAATGGATAATTTGTTAGTTGTGGCGCACAAAGCTCAGCTTTTATACAATGTTTGTGGTGGCAAATTGTCAGTGGGGCACTCCGTTTGGAGATTTTGACCTGTCCACTTGCCTTTAAGCTCATCATGTTTCCAGAAAACAGATGCATTCCTACGGAACATGAAGAAGTAGAGAGAAGGCGGCTGTAACGACAACTTGGAGGATTCTTTGGACGTTGTATGTCTCTGGAGATGAAGAAAGTGTAGGTACTATTCAGCTGCTAGCAATGCAGAAGAAGCCAGTGTTTTGACGTGGCGTTAAAAGAGGCTGCTGCACTAAGCACGTCACAGCAGGTTCCACCGAGATTTGAACTCGGATCACTGGATTCAGAGTCCAGAGTGCTGACCATTACACCATGGAACCCTACATTTTGCCACTCCCTGTGCCCTGAGTAAAGCTAGCAAGCCATGCTGGCATAACGTAGCGTCACCTTTACAAATCAGGAACATTTTTACTCGAACCTCTGTTGATTCACATACTGTTTCCCTTTAGTATAATGGCCAGTATCTCCGCCTGTCATGCGGAAGATCGGTCTTCCATTCCCTGATGGGGAAAGGTGGCTGTTCTTAACTTCCTTGGGTATTCATCACAGCCGTGCTTTGCACATCAATGACCAAAAATAGCTCCAAAACCTTCTGACACAGATTATCTGCTGGAGATGCTTTCTCTAAACTAATATTTCTCTACACTGCCAGCTGAATGCAGCTCGTATGAAGCAGGACCTACCGAACACAGTGACATATCAGCTGCAAGAATGTAGTTGGAGAATGATCTGGCATTTTTACTTGAGTAGCATTACTACTCATGGCTTTTCTTTGTTTACAATGTGTGAGGCAACTGGGCCATGGTTAATGCAGAAACACAGATTTTTCTGAAGCAGACTGTGTTCAGAAGCAACAAGTCCATACTTCTGGCTGATGCCTTCAACACTTGTACTAGCACAAAGGCAAGGCAAGGCAAGGCAGTTCATTTGTATAGCACATTTCATGTACAGGACAATTCAAAGTGCTTTACATAAAACAAAGCCATTACAGATATTTAGAACAGTAAAAGGCATCAACACATAATCAACACATAATCACAATAAAATAATAAATTACATAAAAATGATTAAAAGCAAGATAAGTTAAAAAAGTTACCGTGCAGATTTCATGCATAGGCGCATGAGAAAAGAAATCTTTTTAACCTGGATTTAAAAATGTCTACATTTGGTGAAAGTTTAATCTCCACTGGCAGTTTGTTCCATTTGTTTGCAGCATAACAGCTAAATGCTGCTTCTCCATGTTTAGTCTGGACTCTGGTTTGGACTAGTTGACCAGAGTCTTTGGATCTAAGAGCTCTGCTAGGTTTATATTCTCTGAACATATCACAGATGTATTCTGGGCCTAAACCATTCTGGGATTTGTAAACAAGCAGAAGGGTTTTAAAATCTATTCTGTGACAGACTGGAAGCCAGTGTAAAGATTTCAAAACTGGTGTGATGTGTTCAGATCTTTTAGTCCTGGTTAAAAATCTAGCAGCAGCGTTCTGGATGAGCTGCAGATGTTTAATGCTTTATTTAGGAAGTCCTGTTAAAAGACCATTACAGTAATCCAGTCTAATGGAGATGAATGCATGGATGAGTTTCTCGTGATCTTTCTGGGAGACTAAACTTTTAATTCTGTTAATGTTTCTGAGCTGGTAAAAAGCTGTCTTAGTGACAGCTTTGATGTGGCTGCTGAAAGTCAGATCTGAGTCTATCTACACTCCCAGGTTACGAACTTGGTTGGTGATTTTAAGAGCCCGAGTCTCCAGGTGTTTGCCAATGCTGACCCTCTTCTCTTTGCTACCAAACAGAATAATCTCAGTTTTGCCTTCATTTAATTGTAGGAAATTCTCCCTCATCCAGGTGTTTATTTGTTCCAGACACTGACACATTAAGTCTATTGGACTGCAGTCATCTGGTGACAGAGACACATAAAGTTGGGTATCATCTGCATAACTTTGATAACTAATGCTATAGTTCTGTAATATTTTACCCAAAGGGAGCATATACAAGTTGAACAGAAGAGGTCCAAGGACTGACCCCTGGGGGACTCCACAAGTCATGGCCACTCGCTCGGATTTATAGCTGCCGATCGAAAAAAATAACTCCGGCCTTCTAAATAGGACCTGAACCAGTTAAGGACCGCTCCAGAAAGTCCAACCCAGTTTTCCAGCCTGTGCAACAGGATTCTGTGATCTACAGTATCAAACGCAGCACTGAGATCCAACAGAACCAGGACTGATACTTGACCAGAATCGGTATTCAACCTAATGTCATTTAACACTTTGACCAGAGCTGTTTCAGTGCTGTGATGAGGTCGGAAGCCGGACTGAAATTTATCAAGATTTCCACTTTCATTTAAAAAGTCATGAAGCTGGTGAAATACAACTTTTTCAATAATCTTGGAAATAAAAGAGAGGTTAGAGACAGGTCTATAGTTGTTCATTATAGAGGCGTCTAGAGTCCTTTTCTTTAGGAGTGGCTTAATAGCAACTATCTTTAGTGACTTGGGATAAATGCCTGATGCCAGCGAGCTGTTAACTATCAGTAGGAGATCACTTTCTACTGAGCTAAAAACTGTTTTTAAAAAGTCGGATGGTATCATGTCCAGAGTGCATGTTGTTGATTTCAGATGCCAAACTGTTTCTTGTAGGACTTTTAAATTCACCATTTTAAATTGCGACATGACAGCAGAATTGTTTCCGGGTTTTAGACACAGACTAATTTTCTTGTTTGACTGTGTGGAATTAATATTTTGCCCAATTGTTTTAATTTTTTGGCTAAAAAAGTTTGCAAATTGGTTGCATTTCTCAGTGGAAAGAAGTTCTGGGCTTATCTGTATAGGAGGATTAGTAAGTTTTTCAATCATAGCAAACAGTGCGAGAATTGTTGACATTCCTGTTAATGATTTCAGATAAATGCAGCTCTCTGGCCTTGCACAGCTCATTGTTGTAGTTACGCAGGCTTTGTTTGTACAGCTCATAGTAAATTTGAAGTTTATTTTTCCGCCATTTCCGCTCAGTTTTTCTGCATTCTCTTTTTAGGCTGGTAACCACAGTGGTGTTTCTCCATGGTGTTTTCTGTTTGATCAAGTTGCTCTTGATTCTTATCGGTGCAACAGCTTCCATTACATTCAAGACTTTCAGATTGAAATGATTCAGGAGTCCATCAACTGACTCTGCACTGGTTGTTGGTAACATAGCTATGGCATCCACAAACTTAGCACTTGTTCTTTCATTAATGTACCTCTTCCTAACGGAGAAGCAGGTTGGTTGGACATTCTGAGTGATCAGTAAATCAAACAAAATACAAAAATGGTCAGACAAGGCCAAGTCAGTTACCATAACAGAAGAAATATCAACACCCTTTGAAATAACCAGGTCCAGAATATGACCTCGAATGTGGGTTGGTTCTTTTACATGTTACCACAAACCAAACATGTCCAATATGGAAGAAAATTCCTTGATATTACCATCTGTCATGTTATCTATGTGAATGTTAAAATCCCCAGTTAAGATGAAATGGTTAAAATCAGTAGAGATAACCGACAATAATTCAGAAAATTCATCAATGAAATTTACACAGTGTCTTGGACGTCTGTAGATGATTAGAAATAGGATTTTAGGAATGCCCCTTAAAATAAAACTAAGATATTCAAAAGAAGTAAAATTACCAAATGAAATTTCTTTACCCTGGAATGAATCTTTAAATAAGGCAGCTTCTCCTCCCCCTTTCCTCCCGTTTCGACATTTATTCATTAAACAAAGCACCCCTGACCTCCTTAGCTTCCATTTGACAAACTTACCCATTTCTCCCAAGTCCAAGTTCCCAATCACTTCTCTTTGTATAAAATATGACAAGCTGGAAATGGAATAAGCAAACTATGGTTGCTTATGTAAGTGAGTATTTCTGTTGCGCAACTTTTTGAGCAGTTGTGGAACCATCAAACGTATGTTTTTGGTTGCCCACTGAAAAAATATATGAACACAGAGTACTGTTATCACCCATTTAGCTATCTTCTCTCTCTGTGTGCTTATGGCGTTTGCAATAAAATCACTTGAAAGGCCTAATCCAAATCCTGAACAGACATCTGACCAAATGATACTTGCCTTATGAGTTTAAGACCGATGCCCTTAAGGTATTTGGTCAGCTTCACGATTTAGCCTAAATCTCACTGTCAAGCCAGTATTTTATGGGGCTCTTTGATAAAACAGTCAGCAGTAAGGTGTAGCAAATTAGTCTAATCATTTTCCTGACTGTGTTGAAATGACTCAACTTGTCCTCGCAACCAGACAGACAATTTCTTGCAGACAAGGCCAAAACGAAGAAAGAGAAGTAGCAATGGATAATTTGTTAGTTGTGGCGCACAAAGCTCAGCTTTTATACAATGTTTGTGGTGGCAAATTGTCAGTGGGGCACTCCGTTTGGAGATTTTGACCTGTCCACTTGCCTTTAAGCTCATCATGTTTCCAGAAAACAGATGCATTCCTACGGGACATGAAGAAGTAGAGAGAAGGCGGCTGTAACCACAACTTGGAGGATTCTTTGGACATTGTATGTCTCTGGAGATGAAGAAAGTGTAGGTACTATTCAGCTGCTAGCAATGCAGCAGAAGCCAGTGTTTTGACCTGGCGTTCAAAGAGGCTGCTGCACTAAGCACGTCACAGCAGGTTCCACCGAGATTTGAACTCGGATCGCTGAATTCAAAGTCCAGAGTGCTGACCATTACACCATGGAACCCTACATTTTGCCACTCCCTGTGCCCTGAGTAAAGCTAGCAAGCCATGCTGGCATAACGTAGCGTCACCTTTACAAATCAGGGACATTTTTACTCAAACCTCTGTTGATTCATGTACTGTTCCCCTTTTATTATAATGGCCATTATCTCCCCCTGTCATGCGGAAGATCGGTCTTCCATTCCCTGATGGGGAAAGGTGGCTGTTCTTAACTTCCTTGGGTATTCATCACAGCCGTGCTTTGCACATCAATGACCAAAAATAGCTCCAAAATCTTCTGACACATAGATTATCTGCTGGAGATGCTTTCTCTAAACTAATATTTCTCTACACTGCCAGCTGAATGCAGCTCGTATGAAGCAGGACCTACCGCACACAGTGACATATCAGCTGCAAGAATGTAGTTGGAGAATGATCTGGCATTTTTACTTGGCATTAAGCTGCTCATGGCTTTTAGCACAAAGCACCCCTGACCTCCTTAGCTTCCATTTGACAAACTTACCCATTTCTCTCAAGTCCAAGTTCCCAATCACTTCTCTTTGTGTAAAATATGACAAGCTGGGAATGGAATAAGCAAACAATGGTTGCTTGTGTAAGTGAGTATTTCTGTTGCGCAACTTTTTGAGCAGTTGTGGAACCATCAAACGTATGTTTTTGGTTGCCCACTGAAAAAATAATTGAACACAGAGCACTGTTATCACCCATTTAGCTATCTTCTCTCTCTGTGTGCTCATGGCGTTTGCAATAAAATCACTTGAAAGGCCTAATCCAAATCCTGAACAGACATCTGACCAAATGATACTTGCCTTATGAGTTTAAGACCGATGCCCTTAAGGTATTTGGTCAGCTTCACGATTTAGCCTAAATCTCACTGTCAAGCCAGTATTTTATGGGGCTCTTTGATAAAACAGTCAGCAGTAAGGTGTAGCAAATTAGTCTAATCATTTTCCTGACTGTGTTGAAATGACTCAACTTGTCCTCGCAACCAGACAGACAATTTCTTGCAGACAAGGCCAAAACGAAGAAAGAGAAGTAGCAATGGATAATTTGTTAGTTGTGGCGCACAAAGCTCAGCTTTTATACAATGTTTGTGGTGGCAAATTGTCAGTGGGGCACTCCGTTTGGAGATTTTGACCTGTCCACTTGCCTTTAAGCTCATCATGTTTCCAGAAAACAGATGCATTCCTACGGAACATGAAGAAGTAGAGAGAAGGCGGCTGTAACGACAACTTGGATGATTCCTTGGACATCGCATGTCTCTGGAGATGAAGAAAGTGTAGGTACTATTCAGCCGTAAGGTGTAGCAGATTATTCTAATCATTTTCCTGACTGTGTTGAAATGGCTCAACTTGTCCTCGCAACCAGACAGACAATTTCTTGCAGACATGGCCAAAACAAAGAAAGAGAGCCTTGCTCTGAGAAGCAGCAATGGATAAGTCGTTTGTTGTGGTGCACAAAGCTCAGCTTTTATACAATGTTTGCGGTGGCAAATTGTCAGTGGGGCACTCTTAAAGGTAGGCTACATTTTGCCACCCCCCATGCCCCGAGTACAGCTAGCAAGCCATGTTGGCATAATGTAGCGTCACCTTTAGAAATCAGGGAAATTTTTACTCGAACCTCTTTTGAACTAATCAACAACACAGATTTCATCTACGACAAACACATAGTCAATAAAATGTGATGAGGTATGTCTTGCCTTTGGCATGACCAGGTAATGTTCATCTAATGTCAATGGTCAATGGTGCGTATTAAAAAGAGACAACAGTTTGCTATCTCACACTATCAGAATCTGACAGTATGAAGCCAAACAATTTGCAACGCTACTTGGGGGCTTCTCATCCCGAACACAAAAAAAACTTGTTGATTACATTAGAAATAACTAACTCAATTGTTGTACACAGCAGTGTTGTTTAACTAAAGCAGTATCTGTCTCATCAACAGCTCAGCTCACCTGAAGTAATTTGCATTTTAATGTACCTCCCATCAGGGTCTGTGATACTGTAGATGAGTTTTGGACTAGTGGAACATTTGTATCGATTAATGTAGACAGCTCTTTGTTTGCTATTGTATGTGGATTATAAAAAATTATTAAAATGTTTGAATTTCAGACCTTCCAGCTCGAAAGATTCAATGTGTGTTTCTTGGAAAAAGCAAATATCTGCATTGAGTTTCACCAGGTGGTTGATTACTTTTATTCTTTTAGTCTGGGTTCTGAATCTCTGCACATACCATGATGTCAGTTTAAGAGGTTGCATAGTCGTGTCTCAATGTTATTGTTTTGTATTTTTTTCTTTCTTTGTCTGCTTTGTCCCTTTCTTTTCTCCTTCCCATAAAAGATGAGTGTACATCATACAGTAATATATGTGAATGGTATTGACTTGGTCTGTATAGGCTTGCTTGTGAGGAGGAGGTTGAAAAGAATATATATATACATACAAAAGGAAAAGAGGTTAGAAAAATACCAAGAAGTAAAATGTAGGGTTGAGAAAGATGAATAGAAAAAAAAGAAATGAATGACCAAGCAAGAAATTAAAAAAACACTGACAGAAAACAAACAAACAAACAAAAAAAAAAAACTATGGACTGGTCATAGAACTTGATGAGGGTTAGGGTCTTATATAAAAGTTTATTATATGAGGAGGGGTTTAATAAGCATTTGTTCATAAAGTACCAATTTTGATTGTATGCTTGACCATTTTTCCCCCTAGAAAATCCATGGAGTTATGTTTGATTCCAGTATAGCTGTCCTTCAATGTAAAGTTTGTCCACTATGATATTTGCATGTTTATTGCTTTGTCTTTTTTGTTTCATGTGTTGCTGGAAAGTGGCTCGTACATTCATTAGGCCATATTCGGATCCATTCATATAGGCCACACGGGGTTATAAAAGCAGTGAAGGGCTGACTTTCCTCCGCCATTAAGCCCTGATGGTAAGACTTTCTCTAATCTAACAGTGAAAATCATGAGTTACCTTCAAGGCCATCCATAACGTCCTGCACCTTGGGAATGGGCTGGTGGTTTGGTACAGTCTTACAGTTCAAGTCACAGTAATCTGTGCATAGATGTAGGCTTCCATCTTTTTTCTGAACACACACAGCTGGGGAAGCATAAGGGGAGGTGGATTTGTGCATCCAAGCTTGTGTGATGAGGTCATGAATGTAGCTCTTCATCTATTAATATAGTGGTTTCAGTACGTTTTGGCCACAGGTTTGGTATCTTTCCATGAGATGGAAAGCTGCAGATTCTCACTGGAGCTGATGTCATCATCAGAACTGGAAAAGGAGTCTGACTCTTCTCTTAACATTTGTTTAACTATTTCTTTAACAGGGGGACTAAGAGAGTTCAAGACAACTGGAGGACCCCAATCATGACCAGAAGTTTGTTTTTTTCTTACTTCCACATTACTTACTCTTACTGGAGGGGGTTGAACAGGGACACTCAAAGACTGTGGCTGTGTAGACTGCTTCAGCTGGCTGTAATGTCCCAAAAACTGTTTTGCCAGTGAGTACAATGTCATGATCTGTTGGATTTTGCATATCCACAGTGATGAATGGTTTCGCCTTTCCTCAGTTTCACAAGAGTGCTATTACATTTTGAGCCCTTTGAACACTCCAGGTTGAAACTAGGTTCAAAGAGTGTTGTCTATTCTTGCTAAGATTTTGTCAAAATACAATACTTCACTTTTACAAATGTAATTTGAGTACATTTATATGTTTTCTGTAATTGCTGTTCAGCAGCAACTCTCTTGACAAGCACTTAAGCATCCTCCATTTCAAAATCAGAAAAGCTCCTGTCTATTGGTGGCTTTATTCTGCTGTAGCTCTGTATCAACAATAAGTCTAATAACATTTGAACCAAAAATAGGTTGAGCAAGACTGTTACCTTTAATCAGTAAAGTGGGAACCACAACTTCATTCCTTCATCTGCAGCTACTTTGAATATAACTTCTATCCATCCAGCGTATGGCATTTCTTCACCATTAGCTGCAATGAGGTTAAAAGTGCTTAGCTTCAATGATTTCAGAAATGTGTTTCAGTGTCACGTGTTGTAAATTATCTGTTTTCCATTGTTCACTAACTACAATCACTTGTGACCACGAGTCCAAAAAAGCTCTAACCTGCTGGCCTTAAGTGATGCAGTCAATCAGATATTTTTGTCCAACTAATGGTGCAACTTTGACTTGGATTTTCTTTTGAGGTTTGGCTCAGACTGTATTACATGAAGTTGTTGGACACTGATTCCTGTGAACAACCCAGTGCTCATATTAACATGCTTTGGAACAATATAACACACTTTTTGCCCATTTAAAGCAACTCTTCTGAATTGGTTTGATCTTTACATTCTGCAGCCGGCTGAGAAGTGTTCACTGCTGCCACACCTAAAGCAGTGAGTGCAGTCTTCTAAATTTTCCCGCTGACAGCAATAGCATTCTCCTCTGCCCTGGTGTAGCTGTGGAAAGAAAGTATTAGTTAACATACCTTTGGTTGGGTGGAGGGTAGCAACATTGTGTCAGGAAGATAACAGTGTTGGGCTGCAGAGGGTATCTTGTATTGTATGGTAGGGTGTTGAAGATAGCCTTGTTCTGCTGCAGGTGCTGCCCTGTGTGTCAGTGGTGGGTCATAGTTGGCTGGTGCTAACTGAGGTGGCGTGTAATCTGGTTCAGATGGTGGATTTGGGTGCTGTGGCTGTTGGTCAAAGGGCTGCTGCATAGACTGTTTAGTAGAAGATTTAAGGTCTTTTAGGAGGGTCGTGTTAGCTTTCATCTCCTGCAGTTCTAAATAAATATAACTTTTACTCTTACTGTGACACTACTGGCTTGATTTTTCCTTAATCTTAATAAGAGTGTGGTTGAACTGAACAGAGTGAATGGTTACAGGCTGCTTTGGTGCTATAATTTTTTCTTCTTCTTATCTTACCTCTCACTTTCATAGGTTCGGTGCATATAAATAAACAACAATCAGGACCCATCCCCCGACCCAAAAGCGGACGGAGGCAACCCTCTCATGCACCAGGGTAAACCTAACGTACAGGCACCAATTCAGGAGCAATGAATATGCCCATACCTACTCAGTGCCTCTCACCGGGAACAAATCCAGAATGGAAGAGGGTCCAGCCCTTCTCAAGGACAGTGGTTCCAAGTGGTGGCGAATATTGGACTGTAGCCACGTCCTTCACAACACCCTCACGACACTCATCATACAGGGCAGGAGAAACACTTGACTAAAATGGTGACTAGATGGTAAGTGATACAGTTTGTCCAAAGTCTTGACAAGTTTCTTAAATCCTGGGTTGTTCACTGTGTGATTCGAAAACTGGTGTTTGACGAGAAAAAAAGTTATGTTGTTTGTTGTCTTTTTGTGTCTCTGGGATCAGGTGGAATATTTGGTCAAGTTAAAAAGGGCAGCCTGAAAAGTCTGCAAAGTTGAAGCAGGTCTTGAGAAGGTTTTCTTTCTATGCGCTCTCATTGCTTGCTGATAAACTACTTTGTAAGCAGAATTAAAATGGTTAAGCAAATTTTTAGTGTTGCTCCGTGGTGCAGCTACAACAGAATAGCAAAGTTTACACACTATTGCTACTTGATCCATGTCTGAATCCACAAATCCTGTTGTCTCTACACCACTGAAGTTGTTTTACCTCTCTTTTCTACCAACGGCTCTCTTTCTTTGGCCATTATCATCTTGTCTTTAACTTTACTCGACTCTTCAGTCTAGCTTGAGAGATGTTTGCAACTCACGCTGAATAAAACCAAAGCAGTTGCAGCTGTGGGTGGAGTCTATACTAGAGTGCCACAATGCCAGTGGCACACCAAGAGTAAACTACGAAGAAAAAAGTCAGATCATTTTATTTTTATGATCATTGAAAATCGAGATGGTAATTGAGATTATAACTTGATTAATTGCCCAGCAATTTGTTGTTGTTACCGACTTGAGAGGGAAAATCCTCACATTTGATGGGGTGTGTTGTCACATTAACACTTTTGAAACTCAGAACAAAGAGTTTTAGTCTGTCTTCAACTTCCCCTGGAGTTGTACATAAATCTTCTTCAGACATGGCTCCTAAGTTTGCCGTGATGTTCTATTTCATTCTACAGTCATTTATAGTAGATGCTTTTATCCAAAGCGACTTACATTTGAGACTAAGAACACAAGTAAGATTTCAAACAAGATTTCATCAAACAATATTACCTTGGGCATAAGTGCACGATTTCATCACACAATATCATCTTGGGCATGAGGGCACACAGCTTATTCAGTACTTGGTTGAGCCAAAGAGCTGGACAAATCTTGCTAACTCATTCTGATGAGTAAAAGAGTTAAGCTAAGTGCGGAAATGCTCCTTAAACAACTGAGTCTTTAACTTGATTTTAAAAGTGGATAAGGACTCTGCGGATCGCATGGAACTTGGTAGATTGTTCCACCACCAGGGGACAACAGAAAACAGTCTAGCTACTGATTTTGCACCATGTTGTGGTCGGATCACAAGGTGTTTTTCGCTGGCAGAGCATAACTGTTGAGAGGGAGTATAGTTCTGGATTAAGGAGTGGGGGAAGACCGGAGCAGTTTGGGTTATTGTTTTGAAAGCCAGAAACAAAGCTTTGAATATGATGCGCGCTGCCACTGGAAGCCAGTGAAGAGCGATTAGCAACTGTTAAGGATGTGTCAAGCAGAGATGGTCTGGAACCCTAAACGCAGACACAAGACGACCCAGGAGGCAGAGGTAAACTGAAAAAAGACTGTTTATTCGAGTCTGTGCAGGAGCAGTATCCGGATGCTGAATAGCCCCTTAGGCTGAGTCCAGAAACTGATAGCTGGAGGACTCAAGGAGTTGAGGTGGAGTGGACAGGACTGGTCACGAGGGAGCAGAGCCAAGAGGTGAATAAGGTACGCCAGGCCGGAAGATCAGCTTCACCAGGAGCCTGAACACAACAGGTATTGTTAGAATTAGCAACAATCACCAAACAGAAGACAAAAGGCCACAGTACCAGGCAAGATAACTGGACGATCTGGATAGTAGAATGAGCCGGTGGTTAAATACTGCTGGGAATGAGGGTGGCTTTATTGCAGGATGAGAATCTGGTGTGGTGATCAGCCCAGGTGTAGTAATAGCTGCCCTGGAGTAACCCTGTAGATCTTCTGGCCAGATACAGGCATGACACACAAAAACAGACAGAGGGAGACAAACGCACACACTAGGGCAATCCGGGAACCACACACACACACATACAGGGGAGACAGACAGGAACCATAACAGTACCGAAGTGACGTGAGCTCTTTTGGGCTGGTTGAAGACCAGACGTGCTGCTGCATTCTGGATCATCTGCAGAGGTTTAACTAAGCATGCAGGCAAGCCACCCATTAAAGAGCTGCAGTTGTCAATGCGTGAAATGACCAGAGCCTGGACCAGGAGCTGTGCCATGTGTTCAGTCAGGTAGGGTCTGATCCTCCTGATGTTACAGAGAGCAAATCGGCAAGATCGAGCAACCGAGGCAACATGGTCCTTAAAGGTCAGCTGGTTGTCTACCATGAGACCAAGATTCCTGGTAGAAGACGTAGGCACAAGCGTGATAGAGTCAAGCTGCACGCTCATCTGTGGTGGTAAGGAAGGGTTGGCTGGACAGACAATAAGCTTGGTCTTGGACAGATTTAGCTGAAGGTGGCTATCCATGTGAAGATATCAGCAACATGCTGATATTCGCATTTAGACGGTTGTGTCGTCAGGTGGGAAAGAAAGGAAAAACTGATTGTCATTTGCATAACAGTGGTAGGAGAAACCACGAGAGCTAATGACTGCACCGAGTGAGGAGGTGTATAGTGATAAGAGAAGAGGGCCAAGCACCAAGCCCTGAGGCATCCCTGTTGTCAGCCCATGTGATCTGGACATTCCCCCTTGCCAAGATACTTTGACGGATCTTCCTGAGAGGTAGGACATAAACCACGAGAGGACAGATCCTAAGATACCAAGCTCTGAAAGTGTGGAGAACAGTATATGATGGTTGACCATGTCAAAGGCAGCAGACAGGTCCAGCAGTATAAGGATTGAGGATTGACCAGCGGATCTGGCAAGTCATAGGGGGTAACTGACAGGATAGCAGTTTCAGTAGAGTGGCCTTGCCTATAGCCAGACTGATATGGATCTAACAGGCTGTTGTCTTGGAGGCAATTTGAGACCTGACTGAAGACGGCACGCTCTAGTAGTTTAGACATGAATGGAAGCAGTGAGACCAGCCGGTAGTTTTCAACCTGGGCTGGGTTGAGTGTGGGTTTCTTCAGCAGTGGGGTAACCCGCTCACGTAATGGTGGAAGAACATCATCAGATACTAAAGTTTGGGCCTACATTCAAGTTGCATGATTGATTTTGTTCTTTTTAGGACTGATTAACTTTGTTTAGTTCATGCCTTTTCCAGCTGATAGTTCTCTTTTTAGTTATGTTTCTAACGCAACGCTTAAATAACAGTGTTTTTTATTTATTTATTTGCTGGCTGCTGGCTTTGATCACAGAAACATGCCATCCTTGTCTCCCTTCCCTGCTGCAGCAGTCCATTAGATGTAATCAGACAAAAGCTTAAGTCAGGCTACTAATGTTAAGTAATACCTTACTTAAGATCAGATAAGGGCTACCTGAGGACATACACAGCAAAACATTAGTAAATGATTACTCAGCATTAATTACGATGTCAGTTAACATGTTAGTAAGCCCTTAAAAAACATTAACATCATAATGTGTGTGTTGCTGTTTTGTGTTTCTTTACCGTTTTTTTAACTCATTCCTTTATTTTTTATTTATTTATATTTCATATTATTCATAATAAAATATAATATAACTAATATAACTCTATGAGAATCACCATTATTATTTCTCTGAGGATTGTAGAAAATATTCATTATGCATGTGGGTGTGTGTCTGAGTATGTATAAGTGTATGATATAAATAAAAAGAAATGTATCTGTTTTATTATAAATATATGACATTTATAATAAAGCAAAGCAATTGAAAATTGCTTTAAAAATTCAGGAGATTTTAATTTTTGAAAGACCTCTGCCTCTGTTGTTTATTGCAGTAGATGCAGCTTCCCCCGGCCCAAGATGGCATCCGGGGTGACGCATCATTCGTAAGGACAGCGGTTTCTTTGTATATACCTTTTATAAACAGTCTACAGTATATAGCTATGGTATTAAGCCATTACTGCTTTTGCAACCGTTTTACGACTGTCGATTGCAGACACATGCACACAGGCAGGTGAGTGAGAACGGCCCAGCCTCAGTGTGCCACAGCTGCAGCAGAGGAAACGTGTGTGTCAGCCACCTGCTCCTTCTCTGATATTCTCCTGCTAGGTGAGAACATGTAACTCTGCACATTTCTTTTGTTGTGGTCATAGATATATATAGAACGCTAGATGCCTTATGGCGGAGTCTTAAACGGCATCACAGGTCGGCCATCTTACCACAGGTTCGCTTCCTGGCAGAATCTGTCGAACCTGAGGTAAACCAAGGTAAGGTCAGTGATATGCTGAAACATTATTATTCTTATCTCGATGAAATTTTGACGGATTTACAAATGGTTGGATTTATTAGAAACAGTATTAACGTGGTTATAATCCTGGATGCTTGGACATGTTGAAATCGCAGATTTTCTCTTCAGAAAACGGTTTAGTCAACGTTGTGT
This sequence comes from Melanotaenia boesemani, assembly GCF_017639745.1. Classification (NCBI taxonomy): domain Eukaryota; kingdom Metazoa; phylum Chordata; class Actinopteri; order Atheriniformes; family Melanotaeniidae; genus Melanotaenia; species Melanotaenia boesemani. The sequence continues at coordinate 35,218,332 of NC_055686.1, read as the reverse complement.
ATGGCTAGGCTGCTAGCTAGCACCTAGTAATTTTACGTCGAAGTCAGAGGCAGAATTGGTGTTTCTTTTCAATATAACTAAAGTTGCACATGATTTTCAATTTGGGTTTGGTTTGTTTAAAACATCTTCCATTCTTATTTCTACAGGAAATTTGTTTTTCAAAGAGAACATGCCGGACTTTTGTGCAGCTTATGGCTGCGCTAATCATCGTAGTCTTGACACAAGAAAACGAGGCATTAGCGCAATGTGGATGTTGGGTCTTCGGACACCGAGTTTCAGCTCCTAATTAAATATTTCTAAACAATGTGTTTCAGACTGGTTTTCTATGATTTCATATATGTAAATGTAAATTATACTGTACATTGAGGACATTTGATAATGCTGAAGGTTACCGTTTACTGTTTATACCAATATTAGTGGTATTAACCCTTTTAAGCATGAATTATAAGAAACAGTGCCACCTGTTTTTTGCATACAGTATTTTACTTCCAGAGACACATACAGTGATGCTTTTTTATTTCTTGATCATATTTTACCTTATTTTTGAAATGTATTTTGACAGTTTATTCAAAATTATTAATTAGATAAGCTTTTCATATTTATATTATCTGGCTATTCTATAAAAATATGGCTATCATTTTTATTTTCCTGTTTATCACTAAAGAAAGTTTGGTTATTACAATGTATGAATTTACATATATAAATATTCATTCTAGAGTAAGTGACAGTGTATTGCATGACTCACTGATGTCCCCTGAAGTGGCAAAATTACAAATATCCACCCAAGAATATACTAGAAAACAGCTGTCAAATAGGTGTCCACCGTAGTGGATGCTACGCATGAAAGGGGTAAATTTATATTGTGTATTCTGTGATTATGGTACATTATGAGCATGCATTATATTGAGAGGCAGATGAAGTATTGTCAGAGGTGGGTAAAATGTTCAGTTAAGTTTATCCCCTACATGTATGGTCTCAAGGCCTCAATTATTCAAGTATGCAGTGTCTACAGTATATACATCTGTGTACAGGGTGGGGATTTCAACATAGAGCCTTTCTTATAGCCTATTTGTAATAGGAAATATTAATCTACCTGTTTCAGAAAATTATTTTTAGGACAACATAATCATTAAAGGATTTCAACATAGAGCCTTTCTTATAGCCTATTTGTAATAGGAAATACTAATCTACCTGTTTCCGAAAAATATTTTTAGGACAACATAATCATTAATAACAATTGAGTATAATTATTACATCCACCCATGTTTATAACAAACCAAACCGTTTGAAAATCTGTTGAAATTTGATCAAGTTATGGTCCTCTGAAAAGTACTTTTACACTACCAACAGCGTTATGGGTGAGAGAGCTACCTGTGGTAAGATGGCCGCCAGGCACGGACGTTCGACTTTGTTGGCTGGCAACGCGGACGAGGCATCTAGCGTTCTATATATATCTATGGTTGTGGTAATATGTAACCATGATCGAATGTAATAACTGGTTTGATATGGAAATTTTTTCAGTTCCAAAAGCAGCGCGCTTGAAAAACGCCTGCGTGCATGAAAACAATGCACGCGCACGGGGATCACCGCTTGCGAGTATGACAAGCCAAAAGGGCCATAATTCGCCACTCTTTTGGCGCGTTTTGTTTTCTGATTAAATACATTGTTTCTTAAAGCTTTGGTAAACGGCGTAAAAAACAACGTTTTGGGGGTTCTCTAAATGGCGCTTTTTGCGGTGTTCAATGAACGCACGTAAAAACGCCATTTTATGGCACTTTAACGCGTGTTAAAAACGGCATTTTGTGCAAGTACAGCACGCTTAAAAAAACGACATTTTGTCTTATTTTAATTATCCCAGCCCCCTTTTTGACCTGCCACTGAATTTGAACCGTGAACATCCAATCAGTAAAGACTAAGAGCAGACAACACCGGTTCATCACCCATTTCCTTTGCTGTAGGTTTGGATGCATTGTTCTAATAAGCCTGTTCTGTTGTTTAAGCTGTCTTAACAAAATGCAACAAAATGCAAATGCACTGCCAGAATACAGACTCAAATATAGACTGAAATACAGTATTTTATTATTTTATCATTATTATTAAAGTATATATCACCCATTTAGCATTTGCTACTGTCATGTTTCCTCTGACAGGGGTCAGTTTTCCCAGCTGCTCCCAAACGCATCTCCTGATTATTGATGCGCTCCACCTGCGCTGGGCTCCTTATATACCTGTGTGTGACAATCTTCCTGTGCCAGATCGTCTCGATTTAACCCTGCACTTATCCAGCCTCTGTTTCCTGCCTGTCTGCCTGCCGTCGACCCTGTATTTCTGAACCTGGATATTCGCCTCTGCCTGCTCTCTGACTTGTAACTCAGCCTTGTTTAGTGATTGGATCTCCTGGATAACTGACCTCTGGATTGCTTTCAGGATTTGGTTTCTGATCACGGACTTGGCTTTTCCGCTCTGACAGAGAATCACGGAAGCGCCTGCCGCTGCCTTCCTCCACTCGGACTCCCTGATCTCCCCCAGTGACCTGATTTCCCGTCTCTTCTTATTCTTATTGTTCAATAAAACTCCTTCACCTATCCCTGGTTTTCTGATATTTCTTGAGTCCAACCTCCGGGTTTGTGACAGTACAATCTGGCCAAACCATGGACTCATCAGATCTCAGGGATTGGTGCCTTAATGCGGAATCCGTTTTGAACAACCGTTCTTCACAGGATTCGATTCTGGCTAAAGGAATAGCCTCTCTGTTTAAGTATGCTTCCAAGAAGGTCCACTACCCGCAGGCTATTCCATCTGTAAATCCGACTTATGAGTCTTGTACTTTCCGTTTTGAACGATATTCTGGAGACTCAGGTCAGTGTCAGGCTTTTTTTGGCTCAATGTTCACGGGAGATTGAACTTTATTCTTCCTCGTTTCCCACAGAAAGGGCTAAGGTGGCCTACGTTGTGTCTCGGTTGTCTGGATGAGCAAAGCTATGGGGATGTGCAAGGGACATGCCGGTGATCGCCTCCTTTCAGAGTTTTTCAGAGGAATTACGCCAGACTTTTGACCCACTTTGTCTCGTACCAGAGGCATGTAAAACTGTGATTACCGTTTCCCAGACAAACCAGCCCATATTAGATAATGCTTCAGTTCCACTGTCCACATCTTGGGGGTCGCCACCGACTTCGAGGTCCATGTCACAGGTGTCGCCTCCTGCCCACAGGCTCACATCTCCAGTGTCGCCTCCTGCTCCCCGGCTCACGTCCGTGGAGTCGCCTTCAGTTTCTCGGCCAGCTCCGGTCCTGCAGCCTCTCATGCCTGTTTCCCCGTCCTGTCATGAACTGCAGCCTCCTATTCCTGCTCCTCGGTCCTGTCCAGCTCTACAGCGTCCGACACCACTGCAACGGTTAATTCCGGCTCTACAGCGTCCGACGCCACAGCCATGGTCAGCGCCTGTCCAGCCTCCTGCGCCTGATCCCTGGTCCAGCCCGGCTCTACAGTGTCCGACGCCACAGTAACGGTCATCTCCGGTCCTGCAGCCTCCCATGCCTGCCCCCCAGTCCTGTTCTACTCCGCAGCCTCTGACGCCTGCTCCCCGGTCTTCTCCGGCTTTACAACGTCCAACACAGTGGCGGAGCTAGACTTTTATCCTTGGGGTGGCCAGAGGGTGGCCAATGCTATTTCAGGGGGTCCACAGATTATGCCAATGAATTTGTTTCTCGACCAATCAATCTCAATTGGATGTAAATAAATGTTAAAATGTACATACTAAGCACACAGGAGATGAGATTTGTAAATATAATTTGCAGTTTATTAACAATGTACAAATGTAAAACAACTTGGCAACAATTTTTCCAAGAAAAAATGTACACATACACACACACACACACACACACACACACACACACACACACACACACACACACACACACACACACACACACACACACACATCAATAATAAAATAATTTGACACCATACTAAAGAGTCAGTCATGACCAGAGACACTAAGTGCCGCAAAATGTTCCACAAAATCATCCATGTTGAGGGCACGTGCCCTCCTTGACTCGATACTGAGAGTTCCAAGGTGACTTAACCTGTCATCAGCCATTGTTGTCCTGAGGTGAGTTTTAATCAGTTTTAAACCAGAGAAGCTTCTCTAACAGGAAGAAGTGCTGACTGGAGTAACAGCAGCGATCTTGCAATGCCTGAATATCTCATGGAAAACTTCTTTGTAAGGTTCAAGAAACACAATAAAATCAAGCAAAGTAGATGGTCTGTCTAATCCACTTTTCACTTTCCTGTCAAGAAGTCGCTTGGTTTGGTGAACCTCATGTTTGAGGTCACCTAAATCTGATTCAAAAGTCTGTGCAAAGGCAAAAAGAGGCTCCTCATTTAAAAAAGTTGCACCCTTTGGGTTTAGAGACTGCACACCTTGCATGATCTCACAACTTTTCTTTGAAAAACACCTCTTCAGCTCAGTTATGAGACAGTCAATCACCTGATAAAAGAATGATCTGGGGAAGCCCTCATCATCACAGTTTCTCTGTCCTACAGTGCTCAACACCAGTGAGTCAAGAAAACTTGAGCTGACTCTAGGATGTCTTTTAGAATGTGTTTGTACACCAATTTTGCACTGCTCAGCAAGCTCCTCAACCTCTTTCCATAGTTCACCAAAGTAATTCTCAGTTCTGTAGTCCTGAAGAGTGTCTGTAAGGGCACCTACTAGATCCACAGCTCTTGCTAGATCAAGAGTGCTGGACTGGAGCATGTCAGAAAGACATTTGGCATCACCAAGCACTTTACAAAAGGTAACCAAAAGCCCTATGAACTGTAAATCTATCTGAGAAAGAAGACCTCTTGCCTCCACTGACCTTTCTCCATGTCTTTCAAGTGCAAGATCCTGCAACAGTCTCAGAACTGCTGGAAGCCTGTCTCTCAGATTACGGCATGTTGTGTATCTGCATGCCCACCTTGTGTCTGTAAGTGCCTGTAGCTCACTGGGCTGCTGTAGTGGATGCAGCTCTTTATGAACTGCAAGCCACTTCAATTGCACATAGGAGCCAGATACAAAGTTATACAGCTGCTTAAGAAGTGCAAAAAAGTCAACAGCCTCAGGCACTGCTTTTGTAGCATCAACAAGAACTAAATTCAAGCAATGTGCATTACAGTGAACGTTAAATGCAAATTTGGCATTGCTTTGAATTCTTGCAGAGACTCCAGAATGTCTCCGGCTCATGACAGATGCACTGTCGTACCCTTGTCCCACAAGGCTATTTCTGTAGTCCAGACCATGTCTCTCTAGACAATCGACAATCATTTTACTGAGACCTGCTGCATCAAGGCTTTCAGCTGCCTGGAAGCATAGGAAACTTTCATGGATGGCACCATTGTAATAATACCGCACAACCAAAGACATTTGTTCTTTTTTTTCAAGTCTTTTGTTTCATCTGCAATTACACTGAACACTTCATTTTTTTTCACTTCTTTTATGATTTCACTCTGTACCATCTCAGCTAAGCCCTGAAGAATTTCGTTTTGGATTTGGTGACAAGTATACTTAGCATTCCCACATGCATCCAGTCTTTTTTGAATAAACTGGTCATGCTTCGCTATTTCGTCTAGTATGGCCAAAAAGTTCCCCTTATTCTGAGAGTCTGAGGACTCTCGATGGCCCCTCTGTGCTATGTTTTGTGTTGCAGTCAAAAGAAGCACATTTGCTATTGTTTTCACGTAATGGCGATTTTCTAAGGTGTTTAACATGGATGTGTTCATCTCAGTATTTTTTTATACTGATTCCATGCATACATTGCATTGATATGCATCTCTGATTTCAAGTGAAGTTTAAACCCAGCCTCCTTTGACAATGCCATTTTCCAACTGGAGAAACCTGACTCTGAGGCAAAGACAGAGTCTGGTGCATTAGGCAGGGAAAAATGTCTACAGGCAAAGCAGTAGGAAGAGTCTTTAAGGATTGAGTATTCAAGCCAAGAATTGGCTCTGTACCAGGCACTGCAGAATGCTCTCTTCCTTGATCCATGCTGAGTTCTGGAGAACTGTGTCAGACACGACTGAATTGGACCCTCCTCTTTGCATCTTGAAATATCTGGAATACAAATAAAATGGTAATGGTTAAGGGATCCAGAAGATTATTAGAAAATAACTGCAGCTAATGCGCAAGTTTCAGGTAAGTAGACCTACCACTGGGTCCTCTTGGATGAGCAAAAGCAGTGCTGAACACAGCTGGCTCTGAGTGTGGCTTACCAACATCCTCATCAGAATCAGAGGTCTCCATGTCCTCCTTCGATAGAACTACATTACATAAAATATTAGTGTAATCAAAATAAAAATGCAACCACCATTAAAAAAACAACACACATCAATAACCAACATTACAAAATAGCTCAAACTAAACTTAATTACTGAACTGAGCATGTGACAGCTTTGTCGATGTTCTGACCTGCTGATGATGGGCTGTGTTGTGCTTCACATCCTTTCTCCTGACTAGTCCCAGGACGGGAGCTGACAGGACTGCTGATGCTAGAGCTGAGTTCTGTCTGTCTGTAGGCCTTATCGTTGCATGGCTTGCTTCTCTTTAAAAAGAAGTCATATATCCTGTCCCCCTGTCTTTTCATTCTTAACTGACCCTATAAAAAAAATGAGCCAGTCTTGTTACTCCTGGCATCACTTAGAATCACACAATGTTATTAAATCTACTTCAAGCCTAAAACATGTCAGGGCAAATATACCACTGTAGATAGTTGACAGGCTAGCTACCATCTTCACGTTACAATTCATTTAAGCCAACAGAGCATGAAACACTAGCTGGCTGATTGCCTGCTCCTCTCATCCCTTTAAAATATTGGAGAAACACGTAAATATAAACAGCAACCCGAATTAAATGTAGACGTTAATGTGGAGCATCTGAAGGAAGCTTACACTGGTCATTTGTAGACGCCACTCCATGAGATGTAACATTAGCGTTAGCTTTATAGCAAAACTATCCCCTATCTGAACACAAAAGAGTTAGTCATTAGGACAACACCGTGAAACTTACTTTAGAATGAGGATTTCACTGTCCAAGAAGGTTGTTATCCTTCTTCTCGCCTTCTTTTGCGTCTTCCTTTCAAATATAGCTCAAGGCACAGGTTCGACTCTAGTTCAAATCTTCCTCTTTTTCCGTGGCAATTCTTCTTCTTCTCCTAATAAAGGTGGATTACAACTCTTTGTGATACATAGCGTCAACTACTGTCCAGGAGGGACTTAGCAGTCAATAGGCGTCGCTGATTTCAACCGGCTCCTTTTGGCGGAATGGAGACATGCGGTGCCGTGACATGTCAATCATCTGGGGTGGCACTTGGGGGGTCCAATCAGATTTCAGGGGGGTGCAGTGCTACCCCGGCCTCCCCTCTAGCTCCACCAATGGTCATAGAGTATAATATATAGGAGTTACAAAGAAACGATTGTAACATGTTACTGCTTCACTGCAAAGACAAAGAAGAATTTAAACGTAATTATTATTTCTCATTCATACAAATCTTGCTTTTTGATTAAAGTTGCGTTATAAATATATGGAGTGGCTATAGGTCAGGAGGAAGAGCAGTCATCTTCAAACCTCAAAGGTGGTGGTTTGATTCCAAGTGTCCTCGGGCAAGACACTGAACCCCATGTCCCAGATGTAAGTCGCTTTGGAGAAAAGCATCTGCTAAATAATGCTATTCTATTCTATTCTATTCTATTCTATTCTATAATGTGCTATTAAAAATAGTTTATATCACTCTACCAGGTGTTCTGTGTTTGTTCTGTGTTGAAACAACATTAGATAAACAGGAAAAGACCTGTAAAAAGTGGTTTCATCTGTCTTCCAGCTTCTCAGTCCATCTTAGGCCCATCATATCTTTGCATACAGCCAAATCAAGTGGGTGATATTGGTCAGTCATGACATCTCCCCCAACCACCCTTGTCTTTATAACAGGAGTGAAAAAAGAAGGCAGAAAAAGTGCAAGGACAGCTCAAAGGATTTTCATCTTGCAGTGTAGTCACATTCTTAATGAATGCACCCGACGTATCCTGATGGAGGATGCTACGTCCCAAATTCAGTTGTTAATAGTAACAAGGTATGTTCTTATTTGCAAGTTTGAAAATAAAAAAGACAAACATAACCAAATTATTATGATTTAATTCAAAACCGGATTCATTTTAATGTTTTAATGACACTCATACAGTCTATCTTTGTGTCCTACAAAATATGTGATATATCAAATGTTTGCAAAACAATGATTGAAAGCAAACAATGTCAAAAACAGTTATTTTTCTCTTACATGGATGGAAACAATACAGAGAAGCCTTCAGTGGGCCAGGGGAAGACTGATCAGCGTGACAGCTGCAGCTCAACTTCTTAGGGACTTGGCTGAATTAATCCAAGAAGTCAGTATGGCTTCCCAATCAAGACAACAACGTAAGTACATGAACTTGCATTGTGATAGTGTTACATGGCACACAACTGTAAGTTGCTATGACAAACTGGATGAAATCTTTGCAATCACTGTTTATTCATCACACATTTCACCTTGTTTGGCCATGCCTTTAGTTACCATTGGTATGGAACCACAGATTATCTTTCTCTTTTAGCTAGTTTAGTTCCCTGCTCACTACATAAGTCAGTTCAAATTGAACTCATATTTGTTCTGTTGTACTGAATCACTTTTCATGACTCAAAACTGGAATGTCAGGTATAGCGGTATATAACAATTCCTATTATTTTAATAAGATACTTTTAGTATGTTAGTAACCTCAAGATTCATTCTTACATCAACTCTTAAGCAACCTCACACTTTGTTACTCCCCACTTCATTACACCTTCACCACATTCTAATCCCGTTGTTAACAATGGATAGGGTGAAGGCGTCCTGCCCAGCCTCCTCCTGCATTACTAAGGGCCATCCAAACACTTAGCAACTACTACTATCAATGTGAGATCACCTCTCCATTATCCAGGGGCAATGAGGAGCAGCTTTGCCAACTTTACCTTACATTTCTTATTTAAAACTCAGTGAAGTCATAAAAGTTACACACACTCTCTCTCTCTTTATCACACACACTCACACCCACACACAGAATTATTACACAAAATTAAAAGACATTTTGGCAGTTTTCACAACAACTTTCTGATGGTAATTTATGTACAATTTTAGGCCTTTGCATGTGGTACAAACAAAAAAGAAACTTCTTCAATGTGTTTTTACTGGCCTCACAATTTTTTTTTAATATACGCTGAGTAGTAAGCTAATACATTTTTTTATTGAAAGGAGAGGTCGATCATCTTACTCAATCACTCGGGACAAATATCATTACTGAGGGTCATGTGGCTTCACTGCACCACAGACGGCAGGGATTCTGAGTGTGTCCATCCTTACTCTCAAAAGACGTTTACGGTAAAGACATTTTTCATAATTATTATAATTATTTATTTATTTTTATTTGTCTCAATGTTTAAAGTTAACACATTTTAAAACTAAGATTTAAAACAACGGTGAAACAATAATTCTATTGCCTGAAATAATGATTGATTCTTAATAAATGAAAACCAAATAAAAACTAAAATTATGTGTAACTAGGTGAAACTACATAAATAACCTAAGCTAGGTCTTGATTTATTTGCATTTCTAAATAATTCATCTATGAAAATTGCCTTTTATATAAATTTTTCTTAAATTCTTTTTTTTTTTTTTTATTTTCAGAGAATTTGGTTTAAGGCTCTAGGCTTGATGAACTTGTCCAAGACACCCTTGGAAGAAATTATCTTATTGGACCTGAGGCAGTTAGAGCAACCTTGCGTGCACGAGGCCTTCAAGTACAGAGAAGAAGGATTCATGCAAACATAATACGTTTAAATCTAGGAGCTGCTGCCCTTCAATCAATGTCCCAGAGACCACAACGATGGTCTTACCAGGTGGCACCAAACTCATTATGGCATGTGGATGGAAACCACAAGTTGATAAGGTAAACAATGCAAAATAGTAATGTTGGACCTTTCTTTTTAGCTTGCATTGAAGAACATTAAGGTAGCAGCTTTGTTTGCTGGCCTTATGTCCACATCTATGCCCTCTTTAATAGTTTTTTTTTTTTTTTTTTTTTGTCTTTTTCAGGTGGAGGATAGTCATTCATGGGGCAATAGATGGATACAGTCGCCTTGTGGTCTTTCTGCCTCTGACAATAATCGCAGTAGCTCAGTGTTGGAAAGTTTTGTCAGAGCTTCAGTGCGCTATGATGTACCTTCCAGGGTCCGAACAGACAGGGGAGGTGAGAATAGCACAATTTGGGTCATGATGAACATTTTCAGATGCTTTGATCTGGGCAGTGCTCTTAGGGGCAGGAGTACACACAATCAGAGAATTGAAAGACTTTGGGGTGATCTCTGGCGTGGAATGACAAATGTCTATTATGATTTGTTCCAACATCTGGAGAGTGAGGGAATCATTGATGTTGACAATGAAATGCATCTGTGGGCTCTTCATTACATCTATCTGCCAAGAATAAACAGAGATCTGACTGCATTTGTTACCCAGTGGAGCAAACATGGCTTGAGGACGGAGAGGCACCTGAGCTCATTGCAGAGAGGATGCCTCCAGCAGCAGAGCCGACCACCAACTGCCATGCGAGACATCTTTGGAGTCAGTACTGCTGCTGTTACTGCTGCAAGTGCTGATGCCGATGCAAGTGCTGCTGATAGAGTTTCAGGATTGATACTTGAGTGACCAGAAAGAATTACTGTTCCTACCATTGATTACACTTTGGACGATACTGTAAGACAACAGGTCCAGACACAGTTTAACCCTCTCAGTGCTCCTAGGGGTAGTCGTGGTTTGGAAATGCATAGTGATCTTTTATCCTTCTTGGAGAATGTAAGTCATGAACACCAGCAATCTTTCTGAAATGTTAGTTTATGTGTGAACAGAAATTTTGCAAACATTTTTTCAGTACTATAAATGTTGTTTATATGTTACTCCATTTTTATTACAAACGAGTGGCGAATTATGACCCCCCTTTGGCTTGCCATACACTCAGGTGATCCCTGTGCGCGTGCATTATTTTCAACCGCGCTGCTTTTGGAACTGAAAAAACGTGACAGTCTGATGTTTATTGTAAAGTTACTTGCTAACCGCGAGTAAGCTAACCACTAATTAGCCACAATGCTAAGCGGACTTTGGAAGATAAATTAGTATTGCTAAGGATACACATTTAAACCCACCTGGTTTGTACTGTTTCTAGATGAGTGTATGTGTTCTCTGGACTGTATTGCAGTCCAGAGAACTGTATTGCAGTCCATAGAACTGGATGAGATTTGTGTACAGGTTTGACTAATAATACATTTTTTTTTTTGTTTGATGTATGAATGTGTTACCCACTAAGCTTGTGTTGTCACAAAACCAAGATTGTAATATAATAAGTCAGACGGAGAACGGACAGTGTGTGCAGGAGAACATTTTTATTACCAAACTCCTCAAAGCATTCATTAATGATAAACTATACTTAAAGAGCAACTGGCAGGTTAAGAGCATGATTAATGGTTTGGATTATGCATATTTTATAGTTAATATCTATTTAGTTTTTGTTGAAGTCCGTGAATAAGAAAATAAAGAAATCGGTTATGGACTATTAAAAACTGCTCAAATGACTGTAAAAATCTGTTTTGCCGGAAGTGACGTCACGTAAGGGACTCTGTTATGTACATTATTGCTAACACAACAGTTATGGCTAACACAACGGAACGGAATGGGCGTGAGATTATGGAGGAAGAAGAAGATAATTTTATTTTTAGAAGTGAAGGACCGGATCCATACAGTTTTGAACCTGAAGCTACAAACAGAGTCACTGACAACCAGCAAAGGAGATCGTTGACGGGAAACAGGCAGCAGATTCAGTCATGGGCAGCTGAAAACATCTGGAGGATTAATCAAACAGCATGGTAAGTGATACAAATGTTTCGTAAATTTTCTTCCACATTAGCCTTCTGAATTGGGCAAGTAATACCTGGTTATGCTGCAGACCAGTGAAAAAATACAGTGTTTGCAATAGCAAATAGATTTTAAAGCCTTTTACTTACTGCAGCCGATAGGAAGACATCCCTGTCCTGCCCCGCCCTGACAGGTTTGTTTTAAAAATCACGTTTCGCCACAAAAAAAAACAACTTCAAGCTGCTACTATGTCACTAGCGATTCGTGACAAAACATTGGTTAAATAAAATAGTTCTGTGGCAGATAATGCCTATAAAAGCTGTGCAATGGCTACCCCGTTCACACAGTTGTAGACAGAAAAGCGCTGTTCTAATCAAATCATCTGATGATACGTAGGCTAGTGCCCAAAGTAGCCTCGCTAAGGCTCCATCATCTAATCCACGTCGGGTAGCCTAATTAACAGCGCAAAACAGTCATTTTAGACTATAAAAAACTTTCTGAATTGTGTTGATTGATCAAGGAATACCAGAGTTATAATCTTTTTTCTGAAGTTGGTCAGACTGGATGTGCGTGTAGTGCGCAAAAAAAGCCCACGCTGTTCTAAACTCATAAATACCTCATAGAATGTACGTGCTGTAATGTCTTAGTTTTACCAGCACTCTCTAAACTTAGAAGCAGACTATTTCAATGCGGTATTTAAATACGCTTAAAAAAAAAAAAAAAAAAAAAAAACTGGAAGAAAATTTGTTGCGCCAGGATGCTGGTTCCATGACCAAGGATGGATCTGCGCACTGGCTGAGCAGATCCATCGCTTGTTTTCTTTTTGTTTTGTTTTTTCGCTAAACTTACCTTTTTTTCTAATCCAACACTTGGTCTCAGCTTTTTCAGGATGTGTATAATTTTGCACTTTTTTCCCAATGATAAATAAAGCCTGATTCTGAGGTTTAAAGATATTGTTAAAACAGAAAAACTATTTTTAAAACTGGATTGTAAACCCTTCTGAATAATGGTCATTCCACATATGATGCCATGTGCACTGCAGTCTTAACACTTTATCCCCCAAACAACAGAGCCCACAACTCTCACCCACAATTGGTAATCCCTCTTCCCCCTATATTCAGCAAGGCCAGTGACAACAGAAAAAAGGGCATCTCAGCTTTATGTATTACATGAAATGTTTCAGCATGTTATAAGCAGCTATGACTACGGATGAAATATAAACATTTAATTTTTAAAGCCTGTATGTAAAAGTAAAAAAAATAAAAATCTTTACATGGTTGAACATATATTTACAACACTGTATCTACATTTAACAACAGAAATTCTTTAACAGCATGTTATCTAATTACAGGTGTTTATGTGGACACTGTCAGCCCATGAGCAGTGCGGAGGAGAGCATATGCTGCAGGGAGATTCCTGCAATTTGGAGCCTCGTCGAAGACCTCCATCCACAACCCGAAGGCATTACTTGTGTGGGACAGCATCCTGGGTTCTCTGCATGCTGTTTGAACCCCTGGGTGCTTCAGGTGGCCTACAGCGCTTTCAAGCAGGAACATGGTCCACTTGATCTGACCCAAAATGAACAGTTCAGGTATACTGCCTACAGGCAGATGGTACGCTGGGCACATGGAGTGCTTGGACGACATGTGAGGAAACCTCTTCCAGCATGTGTTGTCTCAGCAATCCGGTTAGCTTTCCCTGATGAACATGGTGTCTACCAAGGTTTCAGATGGCCTGACCTGTAACACATACAAGACATGTCTTCCTATTCTGTAAATTGTAATAATAAATAAAATATTTTGCTTCCATCTCAATGTCATCTTTCTGTTATGATCATCTTCCTGGATTTATTTAATAAGTTCTAATTATTAGAAGCAAAACATCTTATTTAAACTTGTTGCTAGAAGTAAATAAAGCTCAATTAATTTACACAGTCATACAGGAATTACAAAGAAAGAATAGAGATAGAAAATACACTCTGAAATACACAGGCACATATTAGATGGTCCAGAATCTTATGGATTATATAATTCTGCGGGAAAATAGATGGCCATTATTTGAAGAAAATGTGCGCGATGCCTTCAATTATTTACCATATGATGGCTCCTTCTTTACTGGACGCACAGTGAATCCACCTTTGCAAACGGGATTAAATATGTTGAAACTGTCCTCAATAATAAGTAGTAAAAAGGGGACAATTCCGTTTTATAAGAAAAGGTTATAAACAGGTTAAAAAACAGAGAGAAAAATTTACTCTGCTCGTCTCCCGTTTCCGATGGGCGGCCCGCGGCTTCCCCGGTGAAGGCAGACGTGATGGGGCACCTGCTGCTGCTAGCATGCTAGCCGTAGCATGAACAGTGGGAACTGCATCAGACCTTAAACGCACTGACCTCATGGTCTTGTACCCCATCTTAAACGCAGTTAGGTCACTAGGCATATAGTCCGTTTCCACAAAGTGTGCGCTGCAAATGACGGAGTTTTTGGGATGAACGGACTTGAAAGTGAAGTCTTGGCGCCTAGCCTGGACAAACCTGACCCAGGAGCGAAAGGTGGGGCTCTTCTTGTTAGGGAAACTGTGGACACGATGTCCAGAGAGACTTGAATTTGTGCAGGATGCACAAACACAAGTATTCACCATGGTGATGTTCCAGAAATCTTTAGTTTTACTATTAGAAGTCTGGAGTAAAAAACACAGCCGATGCCTACGATAAACTGAGCTGATAGCCGCTGGCGTATGGGCTCGTTTACCTTACATGACGTCACGTATCACGTGACAGGAAAAGTTATGTTTTTTAAAGCACTGGATCGCAGACGAGCTGAATTAAGTGCAATTACAAAAAATGAAATTTTAAGAAGCTTTTATTTATGCCACAGTGTCTCTCGGACTTTTTCAAAACGTCATATTGTGGAAAATTCAACCTGAAAGATGCTCTTTAAGTAAGGCTTTTGAGGGTGTTAATCATTTATACTGTGTTAGCAAAGGGATAAATGTTTACACTTTATAATACGGGTCCAAAAATCATTCAGTAATGATTAACTATGGTTAAGTACTGCTTATGAAGCACTCGCGTTTATTAAGGCTTAGCTCAGCCTACTAATGTTAAGTAACACCTTACTTAAGATCAGGTAAGGGCTACCTGATGACATACACAGCTCAGCATTAGTAAATGATTACTTAGGACATTAATAATGGTTTATTAGTGCCAATCTAGGTAATGTACACCATATAGGGAAGGATTAGTAGATGCATTAGTTAGCTGTTAATACTTATTCACTAAAAATCTATACACCATCCGTTAACAATTACTTGAAAAATTTTCAAGGGCTTAACTGATGTCGTAATTAATGCTGAGTAATGCATACATAATGACAAATAATTACATAATTCAACTTTTGTTAACACATATTGCATTAAGTAAGGTTAAGTTGTAAAGATTAATTATGTGCTTATTAATGCATTAAGTAATATGCAAACTAATGCTAAGTACTACATAATATTAGTTAAAAATACATTATTCAACATTTAATTAATGCTTAATAATGCACTAAATTACGTTAATTAAGGGACCCTTATTGTAAAGTGTTACCGATATGAGTGCTGTCAGTTTATTTTGTCCCATTAATTAATATGGAATAATCTGACGAACTTAATGGAGTCGGCAATTTTCTGCTGCATTCCTTCCTGGCTTTTGATGTAACAACAGTGTTGCTTTCAGCCTGAATTATATTTTTAAATTCTTTGTAATTTTGAAGAATAATAGTCTACTCCTCCATAGTAAAACACACTGCTCTGCAGGTTTTGTCCATGTTTGCGATTGGTCGGAACCTCCAAACACCACCCCTTTTATGTGAACACGCACTAATCTTGATTGGAAAACCCTGGGTTGAGTTACCGAGTTAATAACCAGCTTCGTAGTACAACTTATTCAGATCCTGAATGTCTGGGTAAGTCAACCCAGGTAACGGAGAGAAATCCGGGGTATGTTAATCATGCCCCGTAGTACAGGCCTCTGGTCTTTGAATTATTTGTTGTCTTAACTGTATTTGGTGGTCATAGAAATAGTTTTGCTGAGCTGTTAGCTGGGATTCTGAACTTTCTGTGGATACCACACATGTTTATAGTTGCATTTACACATCTGACGTTACATCTGGAAATACCGGTAGCGGAGGCTGCAGGCGCAGTCAAGCTAAAAATGAAAGTTTAGAGAAATTATAGCCAGAAATCTGGATAATGAAGCACTGAAGGTGCATTGATGGAAGTTATTGTGCATATTGTGAATATTTCTCTCTCCTCACCATCTAGAAGCTGTGAGATTCTCATCCTGCTTTCTGTCTGTTCACCTGATGCTGATATTAATCACATATTGTTCCTTCTGTGTTTAGAAGGAAGCAGCTTCACAGCTTTAAATTCATCCTGCTGACTTTTTAACTTTTAGTTAGTAAACCCTGAACATTTCATCCTTCTTTCTCAAAAATATTTGATTTTATAAATATAAATGAAGAAATATTTAACTGTTGGTGTTTAAAGAGAAAACTGCTGCTAAGCCTGTTTATGTGTTTAGTTTTGGGGTCTGCAGCCTTTCCAATCCAAAGAGCCATTTTTCCCTCAGCCAGCTAAATAAAACTACTTTAGAGACGCAGATGTCACCAGAACTTTTCAAAAAGGAAACTTAATATATATTTTTAATGAAGAGCCACCATAGGATATTTGTTATTTTGATTAACCACATTTTTATTTCCAGTTTTAGGTTTTAAAATAATAATTTTAAAACAATTAAATTTATGCATGATTAGACTAGCAACAAATATTTCATACTTATCCTGGTCTGATTTGTGAATCTCCTCCTTTGAGTCATGTTTCGAGTCCCTCTGAATTAAGAATTCATGTTATTAGCGTCCTGACACTGATTGATTGGGAACTGATTGATTTGACTAGCTTGAAATAATTAATTTATTAAATCAATTAATCTTGTGATCTAATGGTGTCCACACAGCCATTAGATCAGTATTAAGCTATCTGTGTGGTGGTGCTACTCGAAGTATAAACATTAATTTAATTGTTAGGGAAATTCTCCCTAACACAGGCACTGCAAAGCTCAACTTTTCAACACAAGAAGAACGCAGAGCATTATTTCATTTATACAATTTTACTTGCAAGGAGTGTATGCACCATATGAGTATGATAAACACACTAAGTTGTTTCACACATTACAAGGCATTTATAGGGGAGGTTCACAAAGTCCTTCCCCTGTACATAAAACAGTACAGAATTACACAATTTCAGGATTTACAGGCTTCAGTGTTTTCTACTAAGATAAGGTATAGGGAGTCAAGGGCACGGTGATCTTCTTTTCTTCTTATCGTGGTTCGGCCTTGGTTCCCGAGCACACACATTGAGAAAGAATGCAGCTGAATGCATTTTCTACTTCTTAATGATTAAAATGCAAACTGGTACAGAGTGGATACAAAGTAAATACTAAATTAATTTTAATAATAAACTAATAAATGATTAGTTCAAAGTATAATATTGAATAGTTATCAATCATGATCAAGTATAATGAAATATAATGATTTTCCTTACATTAATAATTTTATGAAATTATTAAAATGAATCATTTTTATTAAACAACTTTAATGCTTAATGACGCTAAATTGCTACCCCCTCCAAGCACTTTAAAAAGGGTGCATAAGCACAAACAACAGTCAGGACCCGTCCCCCCACCTGAAGGCGGAGGGAGGCTACCATTTCGTCCACTGGGGTAAACCCAAACGTACAGGCGCCAAGTCGGGGGGCAATGAGCACTCCCACACCTGCTTGGCGCCTCTCACCGGGAGCAACTCCAGAGTGGAAAAGTGTCCAGCCCCTCTCAAGGACAGTGGTTCCAGAGCCCAAGCCGTGCGTCGAGGTGAGTCCAACTATATCTAGCCGGAACCGCTCAACCTCGTGCACCAGCTCAGGCTCCTTCCCTGCCAGAGAGGTGACATTCCACGTCTCTAGAGCTAGGTTCTGCAGCCGAGGATCAGACCGCCAGGGTCCCTGCCTCTGGCAGCCGCCCAGCTCACACTGCACCCGACCCCTATGGCCCCTCCTGCAGGTAGTGAGCTCATGTCACCCTTTCGGGCTGAGCCCGACCAAGCTCCATGGGCAAAGGCCCGGCCACCAAGCGTTCGCCACCGTGCCCTGGCTCCAGAGTGGGACCGGGCCAGGGAAAGCTAGGTCTCCCATATCTGTGCAATCCAATTGTGCAGATAGTCTTTCACCTATTTTCATATGAGTTGTCATACTGACGGGTAAATGTATATGACAGAATTAAAATCTTTCAATGATATGTTTAAGTTATGCTACTGGTGTCATTATGTGATCATCTATAAAAAGAATATGTAAAACCTGTAAATAATACAGGAAATTATTTTAATTTTTAACATTTGTTTTACAGTTCTACAGTCGTCTTAGAAGCAGAAAATAAAACATGCACTTTAAGCTTTGATTGACAAAAACATAGAATTATTTGATTATTTAATAAGTCATTATAAAAATTAAAGGGTATTTTAAACCAGCTAGTTATTTGCATATATTAAACAACAAAATGAAATAATTTCTCTGATGGTATCACTCCTTAAACGTGAAGGAAACCCCAAAACTGTAATATCAAAATAGTAACTTGATAAGCAGCTTGGTTTAACTACTTTAAAAAACACACAATATGTGAATTTGGTTACATTTAAAACAGGAATAAGATTAAAACAAATTAAAATGATTAGCTAAAACTTATCTTGCTTTTACTCATTTTAATGTAATTTATTATTTTATTGCGATTATGTGTTGATTATGTGTTGATGCCTTTTACTGTTTTAAATATCTGTAATGTCTTTGTTTTATGTAAAGCACTTTGAATTGTCCTGTACATGAAATGTGCTATACAAATAAACTGCCTTGCCTTGCCTAAAAGGAAATTATTAAACATGTTCATCACCTAAAACATGCACGACTACTGATGGTGAGCTACATTGTAGGTTTCAAAGACAAGCCTGGTTTCTATACCCTTTACTATGAATGAATGAATTAATAAATGAATTAAACCTTATTGTCATTGGAGCAGGTGCAACAACATTTCTTCCAGTCCAGAGTAGACAACAACATATAAACAAACAGGATCAGGCAGAATGAAGCAGCAGCCGCTGTGCAGTGCGTCAAAAGATAACATGAGGGAGAGTAACGGGATGAGGCTAGAAAAAGGCGTCTCTACATTGGGTCTTGAAGGGCCCAATGTAGAGACGCAGCCCGAGAAGATGGGAGGGGGGAAGATGGGGGCAGAGCATCCATCTGCATAACATTTCCAGGGGAACTTGATAAGCAGCCATCCAAGGCCAGTATAGGAACACATTTCAGTAGTACTTAAATTAAGTGGGGGGACATTCACATTTCTTCTCAAGGTTTTGGTAAAACTCAGAGACAGTTGAACTAAGAGGACATTTTGTAAAAGGAAACACATCAGCTGGTCTACCCAGAAAATCATACAGCTCTGCCAAGGTCATGGTCTGCAGATGCTTATTCTTATCTATCTCTGGAACGTTCTCACCCCAATGAGCACCTGCGAGCCATCTATTCTGACTACTGCTGTAGCAGCAGAAAGCTGACCAGAGCATGGAAGGAATATTAGTCTTGTTGTTGAGGAACCTTCCATTAGTCGGCTGTGCTCCAATTACTACAAAAGCCTCTTTCTTATTGTTATTGTTGATACAGTATTTATCAAGAACACATCTGACACAGCTCTCCATCCTTCTCCAGCTTCCCTTGTTGAATGTGGCTTCTTGTGGGACAATGTTGGTCAGAGAGTATGTAGATTTTTTTTCTTCTTCAGTAAGTCCATAAGAGCTTGGTAATAAATGCCCTCTATCAAAAATAGGGTTTTCTTGTTTGTAATCTTTTGTCCCAGCCTGGTTTTCATAGCTGCAGCTGTTCTCTGCTGGTTTCATGTTGTCATTGTTGTTCTCAAGCTATAACAAATGGAATACCGAATTAGTGATACATACACTTTTACAATTAAATTGATTAATTTTTCAGAGATTACTGATACCTATAAGAAAAAGATATTTATAATTTTAAATCAGAAGCTCAGTGGTCACTAGACAGATGGAAAGCAAGATTCACAAAGCACCTACACCACAGAGCGTCTTTGAGGTGGAAGACTTTCCCCCTCCTGAATCTCCTCAGCTACACAAGAACAAGGTGGTCATGAACCGTAGTGGTCTGAGCCGTTAGCGCTGTTCCACTGGCCTTTCAGCAGTGGAGACTCGCAACAGGTTGTGGCAGCTGTAGGAAGTGTCGCTGTAAGTCTGAAACTACCAAATCTAAACCATATAAGCTCACAGCCGTTCATATGCATTGGTGGGCGTGGTTTTCAAATAGGCAAGGACCTGCCTGTTTGCCTATTTGCATCTGGAAGGAAGGGCTGTGAGGTTTTGAAAATGTTCCCATGAGATAGAGAAGCACCCAGTACAGCTCAGGTACCCCTCTACATCATGAAAAACAAAATCTGGTTTTACCCTGTAGGGGACGTTAAGAGCCATTTTTAACCCACAAAATCTTTTTCTTTTTTTTTTTTTTTTTTAAGAAATTGAAAAAAATACAAACTTTATCAACAGTATAGACAGTTCTCTTCACAACTAAGTAAGTTAGCTTTATCTACTAAAATTTCACTTGATGGATTTTAGCTGCTGCAACAGTCGCAGCAATTCCTTGACACGGACAAATATTCATGCAACAAAAAGTGCTTGTCAAGGATTCAGTTGTTAATTGGAACAACCTCTACAGTGTTAACTTGTATACTACTAAGTTAACAGCTGTCAGGAAGTCAGTCGAATTTCTTTATTATTATTTATATTTTAATTAACTAATTAATACATGAAGATTAAAATACGATCAGCTAAAACATGATGTTTGAAACCACCTGTGGTTCAATGTGCCAAGGAGAAGGGTGAGGTCTCCCTTCGGTGAACCCCTTGTATTTCGCAGCAGAAAAAACTGGGATCTTGTTTTGAATGTCATAAAGAGTCACAAATGTTCTGGAGTTAGTTGTTTGTTTTACTGGATAAGTGTGGCAAATGGTTTTGTATCTGTTTGGGTCCAGGATTCTCTTATATTCCAAGATTCCTGGAATATGTGGTGGAGTTTGCTGAAGAAAGAATTCTGCACAGTCGTCTACTGACGCCACCACTGCAGTTTCTGTGGGAGCCATGGAGAGAAAGAGCTGAGCAGCAAGGAGCAGGAGGCTCTGCACCTTCAGAGACGTCATTCTCAGCCGCTGTTTCACAGAAAGAGAAAGAGAGAAAGAAAAAAAGATTAAAACATTCACTGCCTAGCCAAAAAAAAAAAAAAAAAAGTCACATGCTAATATTTCGTTGGACCATCTTTAGCT
Source organism: Melanotaenia boesemani (assembly GCF_017639745.1). Classification (NCBI taxonomy): domain Eukaryota; kingdom Metazoa; phylum Chordata; class Actinopteri; order Atheriniformes; family Melanotaeniidae; genus Melanotaenia; species Melanotaenia boesemani. Next base: position 35,196,967 of record NC_055686.1, on the reverse strand, counting down.
TTGATTACAACGGCATTTGCTGTGTCATTAATTTGATAAGCTTCTACATTGTCAAACAATTTTTCATGAAGATCTTGTATTGATGATTAGAGAGTCCGACCACTATGCACAGCCTTTCAGCACATCCCAAAGATTCTCGTTTTTTTTTTTTTTTTTTTTTTAACTTGTACTGTCAAGCATGGTAGCAGCAGAATGATGATCTGGCTGCTGTGTTGTGCCGAACAAATTTGCTTTGCTAAGGGGACCTTTATGGGAATAAGGCACCTCTTGATAATCAGATTAATTAATTTATTTATTTAAACTTATTTATTTAAATTTTGCTGACTGGATGGGGCTACAAAAGGAGGACAGCAAAAAGCAAAAAGGAAAGCAGAAAATACAAAGAGGAGACAAAAATACAATAGACAGAAGCAACAATCCTTCAATCTAAACTTTCACCAGACAACCAACTGCTACGCCTGTACAGAAACATAACAGAGGAAAAAGTAAAAAATAAATAAACAAAAACAAAGCAAAAACCCAAACAAAAAACCTACTGGACACCCTGACTGTGTCAGCATGCATGAGGAATGTATAATGAATGAGGAGTGATCAGAGATGAGTGTGATCCTGAAATGTGACCACGCCTCTGCGGCAATCCTCGAGCACAAACTCAAACCACCCTACCACAAGATGGCCCTGGACCCTCCCTACAGAGAGTGGCAGAGGAGATCCCGAGCCCCCCCCCCCCCCCGAGCGAAGGGCCCAGGGCTCCAAAAGCCCAGAAGACCCCCCCCCCCCCCCCCCCCCCCCCCCCCCTTCTCTCTCCAAGGCAGAGGTCCCACCTCAATGTTCCAGCTGCACATCCTGGGAACCAGGGCACCATCAACCACTCCCCCCATCCTCACTCACAGCCAACCCCTGCACCGTACTCACAAACACTCAAGTTCACACCCCCACATCACGTCTAACTCTCACAGTTCTTCTGGTGGTTCTCTTTAATTTGATATCAACAAACATTCAGGATTTTTTTCTAATCACATTTCTTCCTGGAAGGTTCCCCACTATCCTTCCAGTTTTTAATGATGCATTGGATAGTTCTTAACCCAACTTTAGTAGTTTCTGCATTCTTTTTAAATATTTTCTTCGCTTGATGCCAACCAAAGATCTGACCCCTCTTAACCAGACTAAAGTTTTTTCCATGACCACAGGAAGTGTCTTTCCATATGGCTGTTTAAGAAATAAGCTACACATTCCTTCAGTCGGGGTTAAATATCTTGTTGCCTGCTGAAAGACAATCACCCATGCAGTAATTATCCAATAGGAGGCTCTTTTGCCTGGTCAAATCCAAGATATTATATTTAGAAAAAAAATCTCTGTAATATGGAAGCTTTACTCAAAGAAATATATTTCAATAGTTTATTTGTTCTTTTTAATAATTACGATAATTTTGCTTTCAAATAACTTGATTGATAATTAGGAATTAAATTATGTGTGGTGCTTATGCAGTGTTTTCTATTAGTATTTTTATTAATTCAGTGTCCACTCTCACAGGCAGTTTATTGTCAAATAAATGAAATCTCGTCTGCATTGATTTAGTTTGTAGGAAGATTCTGTAAATGTTAAAAAGTACAGAAACAAACAACCAAATTTCTATTTGTAATTTCAATTACACCATGACAAAGAAATAATCAAGTGTTTCAAATAAATGTAAATATATTTCCTTTTATAAAAAGAAGTAAATGAAAAAGTAAATAAACAACCAGACTGAAGCAAAACTTACCACTTAAAAACTTCAGTTAAACTGGTGTCCTGGTGGCTCATGCAGCAGTGAAGACGAGAAAGTAAGTAAGAAGCAAGATCATCTTTCCTTGAATATCAGCGGGTTGTGGAAAGGGGAAGTCTTATTTTTACATGCAGCATATTCTCAGAATGAATTTATTCTCTTTCTCCTTTTTAATACTCAGAACTCTGTAGTTTAAGAAGTGAAACTTTATGTTATGTAAGGTTACGGCCAACAGTGAAGTGTAGAAACATTTTAAATATCTTTAAGTTATTTACAAAATTATATTGAAATTTGGAAAGTAGACAAAAAGTTGTCCTAACTCCGGGTAAGTGGAAGACAGAGAGGAAACTTAGTAGTGTACAATGTTCAGTATCTCCCCAATTCCCAAAAAGGAATTGATTTGGAGGTTGTGAAAAAATTAAATAAAAACAGATAAATTTGATGGCAGCAACACTTCTTAAGACAACAGGGGCAAATAAAAATAAAAAGAAAAAAAAAGCCTGGAGAAGTAATTGGCACAAATAAAGAACAGCTGGAGTATTTAACAACTAATTAGGTTGGTTGACAACAGGTCATTAACATGACTGGGTATGAAAGGAGCATTTCGGAGAGTCAGTCTTAGATTTAAAGATGGACAAATGTTCACCAATATGAAAAATGGCTGAACTTTAGAAAGTCGTTTTCTCAACATGAAACTGTAAAGATTTTGAAGACCTCACTATTTACAGTCTATCAAATCTCATTAGAGAATCAAGAGGAATCTCTGTGTGCATAGGACACGGCCAAAGGTCAAAACTCTACACTAGTGATCTTCAGGCTTGCAGACAGTTCTACAATAAAAAGGCCCGATTCTCTATTGGAAATGGGCTTAGGGACACTTCCAAATATCACTGTTCACGAACTGTGTTTCAGAAAAGGTTTTGCAGATTTCAGCAGGACAATGGTCAACTGCATACTGCATCTGGGTGCTGAACTGGTCTACCTGCAGGTCCCGACCTTAACCAATAAAAAACATTTGGAGCCTCATGACCAACCAAAAATCCAGCAACCAAAGTTCACAGACTACTTAGGAAACTCCGTAGCCTACGTAGTCTGTGCCCTCCGAAATATGTAGACCCTGAATTGGGACACAGCTATTATACCATGATATGTGAAATGTCAGAAATGAACTGTTAAAAAAAAAGAATAGTTTAACCAAGTTCAATGAATTCTTTAAATTGGCAACAAGTGACTGAATTAAATTTATGCAAGTTCAGATATTTATTTTTTTCATCTTGATATTGTTATTTCTTAAATTCAAATAATTAATTTCCTTTCAGACGCACTATGATTCAATTTAAAGAAAAATCAGCTTAAGACATTTGAAATTTTCCAGTGAGCCACATACTTGATTGTATAGCATTAAAATGTAAGTATTATTATTAGGGATGTCAAATTATCGTGTTATTTGTGATTAATTAATTACAGTTGTATTTAGTGCGTTATGTTTTTTAATCACATTAATCTATTCTATTCTACTATGCTATTCTACAGTCATTTAGCAGACGCTTTTATCCAAAGCGACTTACATTTGAGAGAAAGAACAACACAAGCATGAATTCAAACAAGATGGACGTCATAATTAAGTGATAGTCAGACCGCTTTGAGTCCAGTTGGACCAGGTGCTGTCATGTAGTGCTAGAGGCAGTGCATATAATTAATTTTTTTTTTAAGTCATTTTATTTAAATACAAGATCACGATTTCATCACACAATATCAACTTGGTCATAAGTGCAGCAGCTTCTTCAGTACTTGGTTGAGCCAAAGAGCTGGACAAATCTTTCTAACTCATTCTGAGTAAAAGAGTTAGGCTAAGTGTGGAAATGCTCCTTAAACAACTGAGTCTTTAGCTTGCTCTTAAGAGTGGATAAGGACTCTGCGGATCGGACGGAGTTTGGTAGATTGTTCCACCACCGGGGAACAACAGAGGAGAAGAGTCACGCCACGTTGTGGTGGGAGCACTGGGTGTCTTTCACTGGTAGAGCGTAACTGTCGAGAGGGAGTGTAGCTCTGGATTAAGGAGTGAAGGTAGACCGGAGCCGTTAATCTATTTTTTGATCTCTAATTTTAAAATTAATGTATGTGAGTTTTCTTTTTTTTTTTTTTAATAATAATAATAAGGGGGTTAAAAAACAAAGGTCAGTCACACCCTAAACTGGACATTGATTGGCTGTTATTGTGTTTAGGCTTGTCTAGCAAAATGTTGATAGGCTCTTATTGTAGGTGGGAGGGCAAGGTCAGGAGCATAGGTCAGGAGTCGTTAGTTGGAGGCGTGAAAATGGAGGAGCGTGTAAGAGTTGTTGGTCCGATGAATGGGAAATTTACTTTTCAAAAACATTCTGATGGCACCATTGATAAAGGTAGAGTGATATGCCTTCTTTGTAAGAAGGAATTTGCTTACCACCGAAGCAGCTCAAGTTTAGCCTGCCACATCAACGGAAAGCACCCTGTCACGAGTGCAGCCACTGCTAATGTTAGCAGCAAAGATGTTCGCAAGTTAGTAAGCCATAGCAAAGCTTTTCACCAAACTAAACTCGAGGAGAACACCCCGCGTATGAGCAAGTCTGCGACTGACAAGCCGACTAATGTGATTGCCAAGTGGACAGCGTTTAACTGCAGGCCAATAAACATAGTGGAAGACGAGGGGTTAACGGAGGTGTTGCAAACTGCGTCCAATGACCCATCATACAAGCCACCTTGCAGGACTACAGTGACAACCAAAATCATCAAGATATACGACAGTGAAAAGAAAAACAAACTTGAGATTTTAACAAAGGATTCGCCCAACTATGTTGCTATAACTGGAGATCACTGGACATCAGCTGGCAACCACAGCTGTTTGGGGGTGACCGGACACTTTATTGATGGTGAGTGGAACCTCAACTCATTTGCACTTACCGTCATGAAAACAGAAACCAGGCACTTTGCTGATAAATGTGCCGAAAAGTTTCTCAAGGTGGCAAATGACTGGATTTGAAAACAAGATTTACAGACAGTGCAGCAAACATGCTGGCTGCTGTGAGAGACCTTCCATATAAACACATCGCCTGCAATGCTCACATTCTCCAGAGGACCATCACGGTCTGCCTCGATAGCAGAGGGTTTGCTGGTGTACTACCAAAGTGCCGTAAGATTGTTGGCCATTTTAAACAAAGCCCTGCGAGAACCATAGAACTTAACCAGCAACAAGTTGCACTTGGAAAAAAGAGGTAGCAGCTTATACAAGATGTACCGACCAGGTGGAATTCGACACTGGCAATGGTCTCACGTCTGCTACGCAACAGAGAGGCTGTCCAGGCGACGTTGGAACAACAGAACAGTCACAGATTGGTCATGCCAACTGAAGCTGAGTGGGGGAAACTGCAGAGACTGCAGGTCCTGCTTGAACCATGCAGGTAAGCCCAAATAAACATCTGTTCATTGGAAATCAGTTACACTTTAAATACCCAGCTAAGTTTATTTTGCAAAATGATCCACTTATGCAGGTATGTGACCGAGCTGCTGGGTGGTGAGGCCTACGTCTCTTGCTCTGTAGTGCTGCCTGCTTTTCGCCATCTGGACCGTGTCATGAACATCACTGATGATGATCCAGCCTACGTGGTAAAGTTCAAGAATGCCTTCCAGAGGGAACTGGCAGTACGGCAAACTGATGCAAACAAGACATGGTACATGGTGGCCACAGCACTGGATCCACGTTTTAAGGATTTGAAATGTCTTCCAAGAGAAAAGAGGGAACAGGTAAAGACCATAAGGATAAGCTGGACTAATTATTATCATTATTATTACTATAATTATTTATCAGATCTAACTTTATTTACATAGCACTTTTCACACATGAGAAATGCAACACAAAGTGCTTCACAAAATAAAAATGAAAAAATAAATAAATAAATAAAACAGCTTGCTGCACTTAGTATTCATTCATTTATCCATTCATCCATCCATTCAGGTGTGGACCAGTCTGGAGAGCATGCTCCATGCAGCAGAGCCCAGAAGAGCAGCGACTCTCCAGCCCCCCACAGAGGATGATGAACCAGTTCAGAAGAAGAGGAGGAGTGTTCTCCTGCTGGGTCTGACTCTGATTCAGAAGAAGATGGAAAGGAGTCTGGAGAGCTGCAGCGCTACAGAGCAGAGCCCAGCATCAGTATTGATGACTGTCTCTTGATGATATTGATGACTGCAGTGGTGGTATGCTCACTCAGGAGCCTATGAAAAGCTATCAGTCCTGAAAAGCAAGTACCTGGCCTCTGATGTGCTAACTTACAGCAGTGTGATTAATGGGTCTTTAATTTTTATCATAATATTTTCTGTTTTTTTAACTTTATCTTTCAGACTTGACTGAGGCATACCAACAGGTGATGACAATGATTTACCAATTGACTACACAATAAATCTAGGCTCACAGCATAATGATAACTGTTCTTACAGGAAATCTATATCCAATAAATAAAATTTAGATCCCCAATTCATTTCAAATAAATGGGTTATCTATTCTTACTTATTAGTATCTACTTGTGTGAATTGCTTTTAAGTCTTAAGACTTATTTTGACTGAGGCAGACTGACTCACAATATAATGTGTTCTTACAGAAAATCCATGGCAAATAAATAAAATTTTGATTTCAATTCATGGAAAATACATGGCTTTCTATCACTATTTGTTAACTATCCCAAGACTTACTCCCTACATATACATAATAAATCAGACAAACACCCTTTGTTTTCCAAATGCATTTAATACCTAAAAGAATTCCTTTACAATAAAACTCGACTAGATCAGCATGTCTAGCCATTTATTTTCTCTGCTATCCTTGAATACAGTCTTCACCATGGTATGCTGTGCTGCATGGGGATGCTCCAATTGCTCAGAGAAAGGCGTGCGTATGTATGGCTTCCCCAAAGACAGGGACAGAAGGAAAATATGGATGGCCAAAGTCAGCAGGATACATTTGACCACCATCAGGGACTGTGAAAACAAAAAAATATGTGAGGTAATCATATTAAAACAATGCATTACACATTTTCAAAGACCATATCATTGGGAAGTTTATTTTTAAATTAAACACATCACAGGGAGATTTATATGGTTGAGGTTGCAGAATATAGAAAAAAAGAGGAAACAACACTTAAAAGTGGCCAAACCAGGAAGGTGAAGAAGAACAGTATCCCAGTTAACGTCAGGCAACCCCAGAACTGATAATACAACATAATTAATATATAATAGTATAATATATAGTGAATATATATGACTGAACTTTTCACCCTGCAATATCAAATGACAGCCCTAATATTGTATAATTGTATGGGCTGTACTATTCGACAAAACAGCTCACTTTCTAGTTATTATGTAAAATGAACGGTGTAATTATTGGCCTGGCCTATAGTGTTAAATGTGTGAAATGCGGTGGTCACACATTATGACCCACATACAGAATCATCTTCATATCTTTGTCCATAATTCCACAGCCTTATAAATATATTAAAATTAAATAAAAATGTAACTACAATCGCTCTCCCTACACATTAACCTCGCTATCAACGGCGTTGGATCAATTTATATTGACGAACAGAATTTACATTCATCAGCCTGTGGCATCTGCTGCTATCAGTGTGCTAGCATAAACTTTTATCGGTTTATAATCTCTAAATATATTAATCTAGACGGTGACAATCCGTCAACATATTTAATTACTCATGTCAAGTTGATTTAGATGCACAACTGATATGGAAATATGACTATTAAAACATCTTACCTTGAAGAAGTGTAACTCCGACAATCTGCTCCATTGAAATACATTGACCGTCGCTTAGCTTTTGCTAACTTCCGGGAACTTTTGAGGGGCTCCATACGCCGCCATTGTTGTGAAAAAACTGAACCATTGCAGTGAACGGAGATGACGCCACTCTCTCTCTAGAGGCACACTAGGTTAGTGTTGCTGTTGCAACTGCAGTTAATTGCACTGTTCTTTCAATGTGCTCAGGATTTGTGTGCTAAATTGTGTGCCCTTATTTAGCAGAAGCCCAAATTTGCCATTATATAGAATAATCTAATCTAATCTAATAATCTTTGAATAGTCTTCAAAGTCTTCACAATTGTGTTTTGAGAAATATATCTTTAATTGTTCCATAAATTTTAAATGGTCATGAACTTCTGCCCATATTTACATCTGAGAGGATCTGCCTCATAAATAATCCTTTTTATACCAAGTCATCGATTAGCCTACCCAGTTGTTTTAGATTTCTGACAAATATTATTCCAGCCTTTGTGTTGCTCATATTCCAACTTTTTTGGAATGTGATGCCTCCATGTTTTCTAAATGAATCACTTTAAAATCTTTAAAGTGTTTGCCTGTCACTGTGTTGTTGCTTCTTTGACAATAAGTAATGTCTTGGTCAGCAAGTATTTGAACTGCAAAGTTCTGAGTATTCTTTTCGAAAGGATAGTGTGAAAGTGGAAAAAATGTATTAATAGCACTTCCTCTTTGTACGTCCAGCTCAAATTTAAGGAAGATGATCTTGCTTCTCATGGACTGTTTCGTCTTCACTGCTGCATGAACCACCAGGACACCAGTTTAGCTGCTTTTGAAGAAACCAGAAGAACGGTAAGCTTTGCTTCAATCTGGTGGTTTATTTGATTTTCATACATGCATAGGAGTTTGTGGCTTATATGAAGAGAAATGCACTCACATTTATTTGTTGCACTGGATAATTGCCTTCAGCTGATATTATGATTAAAGACACAGAATAGAAACTGTTTTTTTCACTGCTTTTTAATATGCACAGAATTACAAAGAAGCTTGTTTTTGTTGTTGTTGTTTTAGTGGACGATTTAGTCAAATAATAGACACAGATATTAATATTTTAAACTGAAATATGTTAAGCAAATCCCCTGAATGAATCCCTACGTAGCCTGAATGCACTTAACAACTGATCCTGGAGAAACATGGCCACGTTCAGCAGACCTGGGGCCTCATTTATCAAACTGTGTGCAGCAAAGCAAACTACAGCTAGTGTCTGCGGCCCAAAAGGAAATCCGGCGCACTTCAGTTTTCAGATTTATAAAAGCCTGCGCATGCCCGTCCTACGCCTGCTTCCATTTAGAAATCAGAATCAACTCTAAAGCGGCACACGTGAGGGAACATCTGGCGGGAAAAGTCTAGTAATGCTGACAAGCAGAGCACATTGTCATTATTTTACTTTTTCTATTTTCTATTTATTTTAATTGAGAAAAAATGTTACTTGTTACAGTTACTTGCTGCAACCATCCATCTGCATGGGGCAGGAGAGGTTTAAAATTGGTAGAGCCATAAAAGTGGAATACAGGTGTTTTTATTTATTTATTTATTTTTTGCACTTATGATAGATCTTCATTTGCAAGTCGTGTCATGTCATTTAAGCTTGATAGAAAATCTAAACAGGCAAAAGTTTACAGAGACTGACCTCCCTTGTGCCTGCCCAGTCAGTGTGTGTCTATGAATTTGACTAATTAGAAGACATAGCTTCCTTATATTTTCACTTTCAACAGAGAAAGATAAAACTTGCCTTTCTTCTGAAATAATTACAACCTATTTGAGCAATACGTGCAAACCTAATCTAAAGGTACCAAAGATTAAAATAAAATAAGTGGAAGTGGTCAAGAAAAGCTCATATTAAGAGATAGTTTTGTAACTCTTATGCAGTCTGAACAACATCCACATCAGTTCTTCTGATTCTCAAAAGAAAAAAAAAAACAACCTTTGCTTTGAATTTAATATGTTGTAAAACTCTGATTGATCCCCCTCATCTGTGTAAAACGGTGCCAATACACAGCTGATCTAAATAAATGAAAATACCTGAATGTAATTTTACACTTTCACTGGCTTTATTTTATCTGCCTTTAGGGCTTGTGTAAAAATCTGATTTGTCATTCAAGGTGATATTAAGGCTTTTTTAAGGGGTCAAAAGCACTTAAGCACCTCTTCAGGTGCACTGACAAACATGTGTTTGACCATCTTTTATTCTTTCTGCTTTTTTTTTTCTCTTAAGGCCAGTGAAACAGTGCTTCACAATTATGCCTCTGAAGGTGCAGGGCCTCCTGGTCCTTGCTGCTCTGCTAATTTTCTCCACGGCTCCCATACAAACTAAAGTGGTGAATTCAACAGCAGAATGTGCAGAATTCTTTCTTCAGCGAACTCCACCCCGTATCCCAGGAATCTTGGTGCAAGGGGGAATCCTGGACCAAAACAGATACAAACCCATTTGCCAGACATATAATAACTTCAGAACATTTGTGACAATTTTCGACATCAGGAACAAAATCCCAGTTTTTTCTGCTGCCAAATATAAGGGGCACGGTGGCGGGAGACCTATAGATCCAACTTGGAACTTTGAACCACAGGTGATTTCAAGTCTTATGTTTATGATCACATTTTAACTCTCATGTATTAATTAGTGAGTTATAATATCTGTATATTTATTATGAAATGCATCGGAAAAAAAAGATTCACCTCTTAACTGCTAATAGTACTAGTTCAGTAATATACAGGTTAGAACTGAGTCCTTGACAAGCACTGTTGCATGAAGGTTTGAATATGTGTGTATGTCACTAAAATGTTGAAGAATTGCTGTGACTGTGGTTAAAATCTATCAAGTGAAAAACTTAATTTTCATTGCAGTGAATAAAATTAAAATGAAAAATGTCTTTACCTTTAAGATATCAACAATCTCTGACTAATTTATCTATTTAGGAGTAAAATTGTATGTCTTTTTTTCAGCTTGAGGACAACTATGGGAATTTGGAATCAGATGAGGAAAGCTGCAGCAGCTTCAGAAACCAGGCAATGATGCATGACTATACAAACAGCCAAAGATTTGTTAAAGGGCATTTATTACCAAGCTCTTATAGACTTACTGAAGAAGAAGAAAAATCTACATTCACGCTGACCAACATTGTTCCACAAGAAGCCACATTCAACAAGGGAAGCTGGAAAAGGATGGAGAGCTGTGTCAGATGTGTTCTGGATAAATACTGTATCAACAATAACAATAAGAAAGAGGCTTTTGTAGTGACTGGAGCACAGCCGAGTGATGGAGGGCTCCTCAACAAGAAGATTAATATTCCTTCCATGCTCTGGTCAGCTTTCTGCTGCTACAGCAGTAGTCAGAATAGATGGCTCGCAGGTGCTCATTGGGGTAAGAACGTTCCAGAGATAAATAAGGAGTATCTGCAGACCAAGACCTTGGCAGAGCTTTTTAGTAAACTGGGTGTTCAGTTTAATGTGTTTCCTGGAGCACGTTGTCCTCTCGGAACAACTGTCTCTGAGTTTTACCCACGTCTTAAAAAGGATTGCGAATGCCCTCCACCTGATCTAAGTACAACTGCTCCTCCTACAACTGCTTCTACAGAACTTACTATGACATCCACATCTTTCTCTACAACTACTAAACCTCAAACCACTACCACCACCACTACTACTACTACTACTACTACTACCACAACAACAACAACAAAGAAAAAAGAAAATGATGAAAAGAAAAATGAACATGAGCCAGAAAGAAATATAGAAACTTCAGGGGGAGATTCAGCTTCATTGTCTTCTTCTCTATTCAGTGGAATACCTGGAATAGCTGCAATATTAGGTGGTCCGGTGTTGGGACTAGCTGGTGGATTAGTAGGATTATTTAGTAGTTTTCTAGGATTTTTAGGAATATCGCTTGATGGCTTATCGCATGATAATTCACCAACAAATTCACCTCATTTTCCCATTCCAACCATGTATGTTCCTCCTAACAAAGAGGCTCCTGTTGCGACTACAAATTCTGAAACTTCTGCCACCACTCTTAGGTCTTTTATTATTCCAACAAATCCCCTCAAAACTACCACAGTTCCAGAAATAAATATTGCTACCCAGTCAGTAACTACTACCCAACAATCATCTACCATTCCACTGACTCCAGCCAAGAATCCAGCTACTACCTTTGCTAAGACAACCGCCGTGCATGGGACAACTACTGCTTCTTTTAGTACCACGTTAGACACATTTACGACCACACACGGGACTTTCACGTCTGACCCTTTGACAAGCACATCTTCTTCACCTACTGCTACATCAGTCCCTTTCAGCTCAACATCAGTTTCCTTGAATACTACATCTTTACCATCTTCTACCAGATCCTCACCACCAAGTAACACATCAACACTTGACAAACCATCTCGTAGAGTTACTCGTCTTAGTGCATCTGGTCCTTTTTCAACCACTTTTGCTGCATTCACATCCAGTTTTCCCACTAACTCACCTCCACTTTTTACACCTACAACTCCTGCTCTTGTTTCCACATCTGGCCCTCACAGTACAACATCTGGTCTTTCTACCACCAAATCTTCTCATAGTGCAACATCTAGTCCTTTTAGTACCTCAACAGGTATCTTAACTACCACACCTGATAGTCCTTCAGTGTCTACTGCTTATCACATCATTTCCTCTCAGAGCCTGCCTCCCCCCTTAACTATTTCTCCCACCAAAATCCCCCCTACCCCCACCTTGTGTGATCCTCTTGTGTATTTCTTTCACTATTACCAGAGCATCCTTACCTACTACCAATGGTTACACCAATACCAAGGTAGAACCTATCACACTATAAAATATCCTTTGGATCAAATTAAAAACTATATGGAAACTCATTGCCCCCCCAAAAAATAGTTTTTGTTAATTTGAGTGTAATGAACTAAAATGGTTTTGGCTCATCAGACTTTTACAAACTTAAGAAATTTGATTTTGCTGTAAGTAAACAAGGTTGTGGAAGAAACTTGATTTGCTGAATTTCACACAAAGAGGAAGAGATGCTTCACATGACCAGTAACTTCACAGTAGTCACATGACACCAGCATTAATTAAAAATCCTTTATTTTCATCATCATTCAACAGGTGAACTGTATTTGTTTCATCAAGGATGACATAGGATGAGTTTTTTTTAACATTTTATTCCTAAATAATACAAATCAAGATAAAAAAAAGATAAAAAAAAACTAAACAAGACAGAAATTGAGGCATTCTACTGTAGCTTGGATGACTGGAAAATGGACAAGAGTTTATTTTAGATATTTTTCTATCTTTCTGAAACCAATCTAAACCCTTTTGTGTCATTTAAATAATTGATAAACCAAATAAGTAAAAAAAAAGTGATAAAAATTTTGTGTAATTTTAACTATAACTAATAAGCCAAACTAAACTGCAAAGTTTCAAACAGTGAATCATCTCTAAATTGTTAATAGGAGTGAAAAGCGTTGTGGGAAACCCTGCCCCCCACCATCACCATCATCCCATGTCCTTATCTTAATTAAACTGATTCAACTTAAGTATGTAATTTTTTTTTAACACGTTGCCCTTCATAGTTCATATATTTAAGATTAAGATTACTAACAACTAAATTAAAATGAATGGTTCAGGAATCTAGACTGACTTGACAACAACTGTTAATCATTTTTCTAAATGGTATATTAGAAGTACTTTTTTTACATTCAGTTTAAATAACCAAAATTGGTCACCTCTTTTTTAATCATTAATATGCATTCTTTTGTGTAAGGTATATTGAAATTAGACTTGTCTAAATACCCTTAAAGTAATTCACAACTGTGAACATTTTTTAATTGAAAATTGTTGTTTTTGTGGGTTTAGGTTATAACATGATTAACTATATGCTTTCTGATTATCATTTTAATTCTTTTAAATCATAATAAATATTATTGAAATATAGCTGTATTTATATTTATTTTAACAGCAGATGTACCGGGCTGTTTATGTAACTGTTTTAATATGAAAAACAGATTAAGTTCAGTTATTTTCATTGAGGTTTTAGGAGTGATAACATGAGAGAAAGAAATCTGATTTTGCGTTACAGACTGTGTGTAATATAACTGGTTTTAAACTGCTGTTTAATCTACCTGCCTTATTAAATAATCAGATAAATCTACATTTTCATAGAATATTAAAGAATTTGTTCATTATCAATATGTACTTCTTATCAGGTTTCACTGTTCACAGGAGGCAAATCAAAGCTTAATGTGCATGTTTTGTAGCCTAATTTTATGTTTTTAAGCAGCTTATATAACTATAAAAAAAACCACTAAAATAAAAAAGACAAAAAGCTTTCAAGCCAATGTTATTGTTGAATGTTGTTTTTTTTTTTTTTTTTTACATATCCTACCTTTGTCATGGTTTCTGGGTGTTGGTGTGTTGTGTTCATGTTCTTGGTTTTCTGGTCATGTTTAGTTTTTTCCCTTGTGTCCTGTGGTTTTCTGTTTCTGCCTCGTTAGTTCATCTGGTGTAATTAGTCATCCACTTCACCTGTGTCTTGTTACTCCCCCTGTGTATAAGTACTCCCGGTTTTCGGTCATTCCTTGTCAGATCCTCATTTTGTCATGTTTGGTTTTTGTTCTCTGGAGTTTATCCCCGTCGTCTATGGTTGCCTGTCTTGTGTTCCTGGGAAATAAACCTTTTACCTGCACCAGTTCTGCCTCCTGCCTGCATTTGGGTCCTCACCTCCGCCGCCATTCGTGACAGTAGGATCTGACCACAACTGGACCCAGCAGGTTTGATGGCTTGGTATCAGTTTTACGGTTCTGAGGTTGCTGACTGGTTCCCAACGGTGGAGGAGCCAGACCTGTGGTTTCCTGATCCTCCTCCCACAAGGTCCAGGAGGAGGAGGACGTCCAGGCACCAGGGGCGGCAGCCCATCGAGTACATGACGTCAAATGAACTGGTGGGAATGCTCCTTGGACTGGACACGGAGCCTGAGCCGCTGGAATATCCAGAGTGGTCGCCGTTCTGGGGAACCAGATTGGCGATTAGCCCAAAACCACTGGGGCAGGCCAGGTCTCGGAGGTCGACACCAGCTCCTCGGTCCACGTCTCGAGTGACGCCATCAGCTCCACGGTCACGGGTGTCGTCACGGGCTCCCAGGCCCACGCCTCCAGTTTCACCTCCAGCTCCAGTGGCTCAGTCTGCGGAGGTCCTGTCAGCTCAGCCTGCGGAGAACCTGTCAGCTCAGCCTGCGGAGGTCCTGCCTGCTCCCAGGTCTGCTCCAGTGCCCCAGCTCTCCACGCCGGCTCCCAGATCTGCTCCAGTGCCTCAGCACCCCACGTCTGCGCCAAGGTCCTGCCCTGCTCCGCAGCGTCCGACGCCGGCTCCGAGTTCCTGCCCTGCTCCGCAGCGTCCGACGCCGGCTCCGAGGTCCTGCCCTGCGCCGCAGCGTCCGACGCCGGCTCCGAGGTCCTGCCCTGCGCCGCAGCGTCCGACGCCGGCTCCGAGGTCCTGCCCTGCGCCGCAGCGTCCGACGCCGGCTCCGAGGTCCTGCCCAGCTCTTCGGCGTCCCACGCCGGTGCCCAGGTCCTGCCCAGCTCTTCGGCGTCCCACGCCGGTGCCCAGGTCCTGCCCGTCTCTTCTGGTCCCAGTTCCTGAGGGGGTCTCCAGTGGTGACGCCTCTCTTCTGGTCCCTGTCCCTGAGGGGGTCTCCAGTGGTGACGCCTCTCTTCTGATTCCTGTTCCTGAGGGGGTCTTCAGTGGTGACGCTCCTCTTCTGGTCCCTGTCCCTGAGGGGGTCTCCAGTGGTGACGCCTCTCTTCTGGTCCCTGTCCCTGAGGGGGTCTCCAGTGGTGACGCCTCTCTTCTGGTCCCTGTCCCTGAGGGGGTCTCCAGTGGTGACGCCTCTCTTCTGGTCCCTGTCCCTGAGGGGGTCTCCAGTGGTGACGCCTCTCTTCTGATTCCTGTTCCTGAGGGGGTCTTCAGTGGTGACGCTCCTCTTCTGGTCCCTGTCCCTGAGGGGGTCTCCAGTGGTGACGCCTCTCTTCTGATTCCTGTTTCCGAGGGGGTCTCAGGTCGAGACGCCCCCTACCCGCAACTGGTGCCCGACACAGAGATCCTGTCTGCCCGTCCGCCGCCAGAGATCCTGTCTGCCCGTCCGCCGCCAGAGATCCTGTCTGCCCGTCCGCCGCCAGAGATCCAGTCCAAGCCTGCCCGTCCTCCAGAGATCCAGTCCAAGCCTGCCCGTCCTCCAGAGATCCAGTCCAAGCCTGCCCGTCCTCCAGAGATCCAGTCCAAGCCTGCCCGTCCTCCAGAGATCCAGTCCAAGCCTGCCCGTCCTCCAGAGCGCCAGTCCAAGCCTGCCCGTCTGCCTGGAAACCTGTCTGCACGGCCTCCGGGTCGTCCTCTGGAGGTTCTGCCCCGGTTCGTCCGGCCTCCTGACCGGAGCCTGCTGTCTGCACGGCCTCCGGGTCGTCCTCCGGAGGTTCTGCCCCGGTCCGTCCGGCCCCCTGGCCGGCCGCCTGAACTGATCCTGCTGTCTGCACGGCCTCCGGGTCGTCCTCCGGAGGTTCTGCCCCGGTCCGTCCGGCCCCCTGGCCGGCCGCCTGAACTGATCCGGCTGTCTGCACGGCCTCCGGGCCGTCCACCGGAGGTTCTGCCCCGGTCCGTCCGGCCCCCCGGCCGGCCTCCTGACCTAATCCTGCCGTCTGTTCAGCCTCCAGGTGGCCCCCCCTGACCTTTGTCGAGGGGCCTGTCTTGTTTTGGTCTGGTCCCTCCTCCGGACCCCCTCCGCCCGCCCTGGCTGGACTGTTTGGGGGTTTTTTCTTTTTTTTGTGGACTTGGTTGGGCCGTCTGGTATCCGGCCCTTGAGGGGGGGGTTCTGTCATGGTTTCTGGGTGTTGGTGTGTTGTGTTCATGTTCTTGGTTTTCTGGTCATGTTTAGTTTTTTCCCTTGTGTCCTGTGGTTTTCTGTTTCTGCCTCGTTAGTTCATCTGGTGTAATTAGTCATCCACTTCACCTGTGTCTTGTTACTCCCCCTGTGTATAAGTACTCCCGGTTTTCGGTCATTCCTTGTCAGATCCTCATTTTGTCATGTTTGGTTTTTGTTCTCTGGAGTTTATCCCCGTCGTCTATGGTTGCCTGTCTTGTGTTCCTGGGAAATAAACCTTTTACCTGCACCAGTTCTGCCTCCTGCCTGCATTTGGGTCCTCACCTCCGCCGCCATTCGTGACAACCTTTATGGATTCATTTCAGTTTATGGGTCGCTGATGGTTTGCATTCATTGGAAGAAGATCCCCAGCTATGTAGAATTACATGTGCAGGATTTCTCCAGGTGTTCCAGTTTCTTTCCAAAGGCAAATGACATGCAGGTTGTGTGTGTTGTCTGTGTCTTTGTTTCTAGAAACACAGGCTGTTGTAAAGACCAACAGTATCAACAGAACACACATTAAACAAGGTGCTGATGTATTAAATATATTGAAGAAAGTCGTCCATACTTGATTGATAAAAGTTTAATGTTTATTGTAACTGTAAAAGTGAATAGTGTTCTACTATAACCAGGGGCAGATCTAAATGGGGCAAGGTGGGGGACAACTGCCTTTCAATGTTTGGGCCTTAAATTATATTTTTAAAATCTTTGTATTTTACCTTTAGCCTTATACCATTAAAATAAAAACAATAAGAATTAAAGTCGCAAGCGGCATCCATCCGGTCCGAGCGTCCTGGACCCCGCCACCCGATGTTGCCATGACAACAGGTGGTGAAATGCGTTAAGGACCCAACGTGTATGAATCCTGTCAAGTTTGGTGCAGTTCCCATGTGTTCCTATGGAGATATGAGCAAACCGTGTTTCATGGCGAGAAGGCTTTTTCCGTCGGTTGCCACGGTTACGAGCTTTTTCCTATTAGAAAGATTTGAATAGCGTTTGGTCCCCAACTTGTCAGGAAGGTCCCCATCAAGTTTGGAGTCGGTCGCACGAATCCCCTCAGACTAGTTCGTTCAAATGTCAATAAAATCCAAGATGGCGGCCACCCGGTTGCCATGGCAATAGGTGTTCGATTGACTTCTTTGCTGGACTTGGGGTGTTACACGTATGAATACTGTGAACTTTGGTGCAGATCCCATGTATTTCTGTGGAGATATGAGCAAACCGTGTTTCATGGCAAGAAGGTCATATTGCGTCGGTTGCCATGGTAACACGCTTTCTGCTATTAGAAAGATTTGAGGAGCGTTTGGTCCCCAACTTGTCAGGAAGCTTCCTACTAAGTTTGGAGTCAATCGCACGAATCCCCTTAGACTAGTTCGTTCAAATAAGATGTGTGTAAAGTGCAAAAAATGGCAAAAAAATGTCAAACACGCCAAGATGGCGGGCACGCCGTTGCCATGGCAACAGGTGTTCTATTGAGTTTTTTGGTCGAGTCGTGGTGGTACACGTGTGTGCCGAGTTTCGTGTTGCTACGTCGAAGTAGACTTTTGGGACCCCATTCATTTGGGGATTTTTGGGGTGTCTAGGTGGCGCTGTTGAGCCAATTTTGTATTGAAGTGTATGCGGACCTTAGAATATCGCGAATTTCACCGGGCTTGATGTGTTTGCCAAGTTTCACAACTTTTCATGGGTGTTTAGGGGGTCAAATTTGGGGTCGAAGCGCTTAGAAGGAGGAGGAGGAAGAGACTAAACATTTGGAAAACAATAGGGTCCTTCCATACTTCATATGGCTTGGACCCAAATTATAATTTTAATCGTTGGCCCCTCAACAACTTAGTTACGCCCCTGTATCAAACAGCATTCTGCTCAGCAGGATGTAGTCTGTGACTGTGAAAATCCTTTGGTGTGAGCCCAGCATTAGAAGTCATACTAGAATAATATAAAACTCTTACGTCGGTATGTTTTTACTTGAAATAAGAAAAAGAAAGCTGCCAGTAGAGCAACTCAAGTTGCTTAAGAACATTTTAAATGATGTGCATTTTTCTAAAAACAAGTCCCCTGTCATATGATTGCATCTTAAAGGTCCCATATTATGCAAAATTCACTTTTTAATGGTTTTGGAACAGTCATACTGGTCCCCTCGCATGTGTAGGAGACCCGTAAGTGTGAAACTCTTTCAGGCGCTCTCTCTCCCCCCTGCTCCACCTCTAGGGAAGTAAGCGCTGAAATGAGCTTGTTTGAAAGCGTGTACGTTATGACGTCATAAGGGACAATAACCACTCCCCACAGAGCGATGGACCCGCCTACCGGCTCTCAAAGCCCGCCCTCTAAAAATCACCTAGCGCCCAGTGTTTTTCCCTCTTCGGCAACCCTCGTTAGCGGACATGGCTAAGCGACAGAAGCACTGTTCTGTTTGTGGCTGCATAAATGAACACGGAAACGTTTTTTTACTTCCATCCACTGAACCCACGAGGACTGAGTGCACTGTAACAAATTGCTGTAAAAATACTGGATATTTTTAACAGTAGTATACTGTTCTCCATTAATACAGTTGAATACTGTAATTTCTGTAATTAATGGCAAGCTTCTGGAAACTATTACAGTACAGAGCAGTATTTTTATTTTTTTTTTACAGCAAGCCACCATAATCCTACAGTATAATATAGTATTTCTTTTCTTTTTCGGTTGAGACATGTTCTTTGGTCCGTTCAGTTAGACATCTGAACAAAATTAGAAAATTAAGTGAATTTAAAATAGGTCTACACATCAGTGTGTTTATTCAAGATTGAGGAAACACTAACAAGAAGAGAGGAATTACGTTTCATCCGGATTGTTAAACTGAGAGCACCAAGCTGGACGGAACACTTCAAGTGACACGCTTTCCCTCTTCTCATCAAGTGAGCAGCGTTCCGTCATCAACCCTCCTCCCAAGGCTTTGTTAAAAAGGTAAATATCATCTTGCTAAAGTGAGAATACGATATTATGTGATTTTTTTGTTGGATTAGCATTTACCTGCTGTAAGCTAGCATGCTATTCACTCTTTTAGCAACTGCGGATAAAAGTTAAACTTTCTGTTGAAGCACGTTGCTAGCTTGAGCTGGTCGGTCATTCTTTGTGATTGCTACAAGGTTCAATTTTACAATTTGTTGCGGTATTCTACATGTAAAACGATTTAAAGGAGTTTATAGGGAGACACCGTTATAAAGGTTGATGCAAAAAGCTTAAGGCAGCTTCAAAGTGGACTTAGTGTAATATAGCTAACGGTTAACAAGTTGTTGGGGAATGACTTTTTTCTTGAAAGAGCATTTTAAATATTAAGTGTAAGTGAAATAATTTTTTTGTGAAGGTCTGTAGGGTAAACGATAACATGATAACTTGTAATATATGTGGTAAGGCCTGCAGGAACACATTTGCTCATGTCAGGCACATGCGGACTCATAGTTGTCTACCATGACTGTACATGGAATTCCATTCTTAATTTGAATACTGTTCATGTTTTACAGATGTCTGCCACTGCAGCTGATGTAGAGTGAACCCTGACCCTCCCAACCACTCCACGACTGATTCTACTGGGTAAGTATCATAACAGCATTACATGGAATATAGAACAAATTGAGTCTGAGTGTAACGGTGTAACTTTTTATGTTCTGTCTTTAATGTGTTATCCTGCAAAATACACAGACATTGCAATGAATATACTGAACACATTTATGTCCTAATTTCCTCTTAGCACCACAGTTCAATCGCGTTGCTGGGATTATTGACCTAAAACACTAGTGAAACAACAAAAAGAACTCCAAGTTGGACAAAATAGACAAAATAGTAATGTTAAAAGTAAAAACTATATATATTATGTTACTTTTTCTTTAAACTTCTTGTCCAGGGCTCTTACACCCATATTTCTTTTCCATGATTGTTGTCTGCATCAGTTGCTGGTGATGGAGTCACATTGGGCCACTGGATGATCAGCATTGAAAGCCAGGTCATCTGTGAAGGCACCCAAAAAACCTTCATCTCAGGGCTTGCTGCAGTTTTCGCAACATTCTACGTGTTCAACCTGGAATACCAAGAAGAAGCTGCAAGGACCCTGGAGTTTGTGCAAAGGTAAATTTTGTGTCAGAAATATTGTTTGAATGTGTTACCCCTCTTCCCAGCTCTTGTTTAGGAATATTGAATTGTTATTTAATATAAGCCATGCTTATATATTCATTTTACAATTACAACATTTCTAAAGAAATTTTGAATGCTGCTAATGCAGCCACCCACGCCCGAGAGCGGCAGCCATGTTGGAGCACCTACATTAATGAGTGTGAGGGAAGGGCAGCTGAAAAAAACATTTACTTGTAAAAGACACCTGCAATAAGACTGCTGGAGCGTGTGTGTGTCAGAGAGGGATCATAAGAGAGACACACTGAGTCAGACAGAGAGACACACACCGAGTTAGACAGAAACACACTGAGTCAGACAGACACACACCGAGTTAGACAGAAACACACTGAGTTAGACAGAAACACACTGAGTCAGACAGACACACACCGAGTTAGACAGAAACACACTGAGTTAGACAGAAACACACTGAGTCAGACAGACACACACCAAGTTAGACAGAAACACACTGAGTTAGACAGAAACACACCGAGTTAGACAGAAACACACTGAATTAGATAGAAACACACTGAGTCAGACAGACACACACCAAGTCAGACAGAAACACACTGAGTTAGACAGAAACACACCGAGTTAGACAGAAACATCCCCCCACACCCACACCACTCTCCCACCCACACCCCCCCCCCCCCCCCCCCCCCCCCCCCCCCCCCCCCCCCCCCCCCCCCCCAACACACACACACACAAACACCAT
Source organism: Melanotaenia boesemani (assembly GCF_017639745.1). Taxonomy (NCBI): domain Eukaryota; kingdom Metazoa; phylum Chordata; class Actinopteri; order Atheriniformes; family Melanotaeniidae; genus Melanotaenia; species Melanotaenia boesemani. The sequence continues at coordinate 35,175,600 of NC_055686.1, read as the reverse complement.
CCCCCCACCACCATCCTCCCGCCACCCCACGCCACGGGGGGACAGCCCCAGCCAGGAGGCGAGGAGACACGAGCCAGGCCCCCAACCACCCACCCCGCCCCCGCCCCCCCACTCCCCACCCCCAAAACAGCACCTTCCCCCCAGGGCCAGCAGCCAAAACCCCCCGGGACAGCCCGCCTACGCCCCGGGCCAACGCGACAGGCCACCCGGCCCGCCCCGCCCCCGGGCCATCCATGGAGACAGGGGCGCTTGAAGACCCCATCCCCCCTCCCTCCCCCACTAGTGATGGAATATATTATGTGCTGTTTGCAATTAAAAAAAGAGGGTTAAACGGCACATTTCTGAAGCTGCTAAAAAGAGGGAGGTGAAGAGAAGCCGCTGCACTCAAACTGAGGGTCGATTTGTCCATACCATGGCGGAAATATTTCATTTAGATATTAATGAATGGTCTCAGATTGGGAATAAAGTGTATAATATGGGACCTTTAAAGTTAATCTAATCTGACAAGACATTAAATGTATACAGTGACAGCTTTTTTTTCTTCACCTGATAGTGATAGCCTCTGCTAAGCCTGAGAAGGTGGACTGTTTACAGTGCTCCTGGGGAGATCTCATATAACTTATGATCATATGAATGTAAAAGGACTGTTCATTTTATTCACATATTGATCATCTTTTACAGCAAACACATTTTGAAGGAAAAAACTCAACTCAACTTTATTTATATAGCCCTTTAAAACAACAACAGCTTAAACAAATTGCTGTTCAGAAATTTACAAAGCAACACATAAAGTACAAAAATCAACCAGGAAATAAATAATATCATAAAATATAATAAAATAATTGTTCATTGTTTTTAAAACAGTTTTAAAACAATAAGCAATTTTAAAAGAATAAACAAATTATAAACAAATAAAACCAATAAGTAAAACAAACCACAGCACACTAAACAGGAACAGTCTCATACTGGGCTGAAAGCCAAAGAATAAAAATGGGTTTTAAGATGAGTTTTAAAAATAGACAATGAAGTAGCTTGTCTAATGTGGAGAGGGAGCTCATTCCACAGTTTTGGACCAACGACTGAAAAAGCTTGGCCCCCTCTGAGCTTCCGTTTGGACCTTGGTATGTCCAGGAGCAGCAGGTCAGCTGACCTGAGGCACCGAGCAGGAGCGTAGGGGTGGAGTAGCTCAGTGAGGTAAGTAGGGGCCAGACCAATTAAAGATTTAAAAAGAAAAAAAATAATCTTAAAATAAACTCTGTAGTGCACTGGCAGCCAGTGAAGTGAGGTCAGGATGGGGGTTATGTGCTCCCTCTTATGTACTCCAGCTAGGAGGCGTGCAGCTGCATTTTGCACCAGCTGAAGACGTGCGAGGGAGGACTGGCTAACCCCAAAATAAAGAGCATTACAATAATCCAGCCGAGATGTAATGAAGGCATGGATTATTGTTTCAAAGTGTTGTTTTTTAAGAAAAGGTTTGACCTTAGCAAGCTGCCGGATGTGGAAAAAGCTGGACTTTACTACAGAGCTGATTTGACTATCCAGTTTAAAATCGCTGTCCATCTTAAAACCGAAGTTTGAGACTGTTGGCTTTAAAAAACCTCAATGGAGCACGGTTCACAAAAGCCACTGGGACCAAACACCATCACTTCCGTTTTTTCCTCACTAAGGTATAAAAAGTTTAGGGCCAACCAGGCTTTTATGTCTTTGAGACATGCCAGAAGAGGTGCAAGGGAGAAGGCATTTTTCTTTTTAAGGGGCATATATATCTGACTGTTGTCAGCATAAAAGTGATAAGAGATGCCATGCTTTCTCAGGATTGAGCCCATGAGCAGTAAATACAAAGAGAAGAGCAGAGGCCCTAAAATCGATCTCTGGGGAATCCCATAAGGAAGTGGAGCAGAGCTGGATTCAAAATTTCCAAAGGTCACACTCATGCTTCTGTCAAAGAGATAAGACATGAACCACTCCAATGCAGTGCCACCGATGCCCACTAGGTGGCACAACCGAGCCACTAAAGTGTTGTGGTCCACGGTGTCAAAAGCTGCTGTTAAATCTAAGAAAAGAAGAATAATATGTTCACCATAGTCATTTGCTAAGAGGATGTCATTAAACACTCCTAGCAAAGCTGACTCGGTGCTGTGCAGAGTTTTAAAACCAGACTGGAACACCTCCAGGACATCCTGTTCATCTAAAAACAGCTTGAGTTGAGTGTGGACAACTTTTTCTAAGATTTTAGAAATAAAAGGCAGCCTCGAAATAGGTCTGAAATTGGCCAGCACACTGCCATCAAGGCCAGGTTTTTTTTAAGGGCTGGACCACAGCATGTTTAAAACTCAACGGAACAACTCCAGATGACAAACTACTGTTAATAATGGCCAGAACTGCCTGCCCTATACTACTATATATATATACTATACTTTTCAAGAAACCAGGAGGGACAACATCATGGGGAGAGCCTGACGACTTCATATGGCCAATCAGATCTTCCAGAACTGAAAAAGATACCAGCTCAAACTCCTCAAGAGCTGCAGAACATCGAACAGAGACAGAGGGGTCAGATGCAGGAGCAGAGATGAGAGTCCTTGCAGTGGCAACCTTATCAATAAAAAAGTGGAGGAAGCTACTGCAAGTCTCAGAAGATGCACCCAGGCCAACAGGCCGTGGGGCATTAAGAACAGTGTCTATGGTTTTAAACAACACATGTGGGTTATGACGATTAGACTCAATAAGGTTTGCTAGATATTTCCTTTTAGCCTCCTTAACAGTGTGCTGGTAAGAGCGCCAACAGTCCTTAAGGATGAGGAAGAAAACCTGCAGCTTCTCCTTTTTCCACCTTCGCTCAGCTTTGCGGCACTCCCGTCTAGCTGCCCGAGTTTCGTCATTAAGCCAGGGCTCAGATTTAATCCTTGGCTTCACAATTTTTATTGGAGCCACAGAGTCCAGTATAGTTCGGCAGGCGGAGTTGAACCTGGAGCTGAGCTGCTCTGTGTTGACAGAGGCAGGGAGATTACAGAGCTGGTTAAAAGCCACAGAGAACTTACCGGCAGTTTTTTTTTTTTCTTTTTTTTTTTTTTTTTTACTTGTCTTGTCCAGCATCGTCGCAAACAGAATGAATGTCTGGCTGCCGTCTAGTGCCGGGCAATTTTACTCTATCAAGCAGGGATTTATACTACATGTATAAAGTCCCTCTTGATGATATGAAAAACTTTATTAAATCAAACTCTTAATGCTGGACTCGACCGGAGGGGACAGAGAGAGAGAGAGAGAAAAGAAGGGAGAGAGAAGAGGGAGGGGAGGGAGAGGGACAGAAAGGGTGTGGGGAGTGCAGGTGGGGACTTCAGACATCATACAAAAGACCATGTAATCCATACTACTTACAACATATATAGCTAAGATCATCCTAGCCAGTAGGTCATTACACAACTAGTTGATAATAGTAACAATAATAATAATCACAATAATAATAATAATAATAATAATAATAATAGTAATAATAATAATAATAAGAGTAATAATAATAATAATAATAATAACAGAAATGATAATAAAATTTTAAGAATAATTATAAGAATAGAGAGAAAAGGTATATTGAAGAAAAAAAAAAGAAAGAAACAAAACTATGATAATAGATATAAGTGAAACTGCTGTATTCAAGAACACGCGCAGAGAAACCTGTGTGGATGTGCTGGAGGACTCGGCCACACGGCGACGCAGAGACTGTGTCAACATACCGAATATACGGAGTGGAGACATTCAGGAAGGAGTGACCATGCAGAGTGATCATGCAGATGCCACCTCACCTGAACAGAGGCCAGAGTCAGGCCAGCGGTCCCGAGACCCAGGCTACCAGCCCCCCCGTAGGCAACAGACCCCGACCGGTCCACAGAGACGACCACTCGCCCGCCCAGGAAGACAGCAGCAGGAGACCCCAGCAGGAGCCCCCCCGCGGACACAGGGCACTGGCCCCGGCAGGCCGAGGCCAGCAGTCCCCGACCCCCCCCCCCGAGCACCGGCCGCCCGGGACAGACGGGGCAGAGGGCCCGGGCCCAGGAGCGCAGGGACACCCCCCACCCCCACAGGCCGAGGGCCAGCACGCCACCCGGGGGGACCCGGCCCGCCCAGACGGCCACCGCCAGAGGCCAGCCCCACACCCCAGTGCCCAGCCGCACACCCCGAGAACTAATCCTGCCCCCCCCCAGACCAACACACACACAAACAAACACACACACACACACTCTCCTTCCACTCCTCCATTCATCCTCCCACGCATACACCATCCATCCCTCACATACTCTTTCCTCCTACACACACACACCATCCTTCCACCATCCATCCTCCCACACACACACCATCCTTCCACCATACATTCTCCCACACATACCCCATTCTCCCACACATACATCATCCTTCCACCATTCATCCTCCCACACATACACCATCCTCCCTCTCATACACCATACATCCACCTTCACATACCCCATCCTCCCACACACACACACACTATCCTTCCACTACCCATCCTCCCACACATACACCATTCTCCCACACATACACCATCCTCCCTCTTCTACACCATACATCCACCTTCACAAACCCCATTCTCCCACACACACACACACTATTCTTCCACTACCCATCCTCCCACACATACACCATTCTCCTACACATACACCATCCATCCTCCCACACACACACCATCCTTCCACCATCCATCCTCCCACACATACCCCATCCTCCCACACATACATCATCCTTCCACCGTTCATCCTCCCACACATACCCCATCCTCCCACACACACACACACTATCCTTCCACTACCCATCCTCACACCATTCTCCTACCCATACACCATCCTCCCTCACATACACCTTCCTCCCACACAAACACCATCCTTTCACCATCATCCTCCCGCCACCTTATGTCCCGGGGGGACAGCCTCAGCCAGGAGGCGAGGAGACATGAGCCAGGCCCCCACCCCCCCACCCCACCCCAGCCCCCCACTCCCCACCCCCAAAACAGCACCTTCCCCCCAGGACCAGCAGCCAGAATCCCCCGGGACAGCCCGCCCATGCCCCGGGCCAATGCGACAGGCCACCCGGCCCGCCCCGCCCCCGGGCCATCCATGGAGACAGGGGCGCTTAAAGACCCCATCCCTCTTCCCTCCCCCACTAGTGAGGGAATATATTATGTGCTGTTTGCAATTAAAAAAAAAGAGTTAAAATTGGGGGGCAGTAACTGCATTGAGGAGGGGGTGGGGCCACCTGAGCAGTCCCACCCACCTGACCTTGCATGTTCCGCCCCCCAAAACGTGTTTGTATGTTGCAAATGTTATTTGTGCTCAGTGACTAAGTGGAATTAAAAGCTGGGAGGCATGCTGCCGCTTGGCAAAGCAATGGGGCCACTATGATGACCCCCCTGCCCCGCCCAGCGCAACAAGCACACCTCCCACAGCCCTACCTGTGTATGTAGTGAAGAGTGGGGGAGGGGAGGGGTCAGGAGATGTAGGTCCAGAGGGGAGTAAACCTCCCCCCTGGAAGACGACCCGCCAGCGGCTTAGGGCGCCCCAGGCCCGGAGCAGCCACCCAACCCAGGCACGCCACGAACCCTTCCAGGGGCCAGCCACCAGCCCAAGGGGCCACTTTCCTCTTCCTTTTCTTACCGGCAGTTAAAGAGTTAAAAAACCGGCGACACTGAACAGGAGCGCTAGATTTAAAATCAGAACAGGAGAAAGCAACCTCAACACAACTGGCATATGATCAGAAATTGCATCATCACAGATCTCTAAGTTAGACACAGATAAGATAAAATAATATGAGAGGACGAGGTCTAATGTCTGTCCATGTTCGTGTGTGGGACCAGACACACACTGCACCAGATTAAAAGAGTCAATAAGGTTTAAAAAGTCCTTCACCAGCGGTCTATCAGGACAACACACATGGATATTAAAATTCTCCAAGAAAAAGTGCACAGTCATACTTTGGCACAAAAGATCAGAAAAGTCTTTCACAAAGTCTTTATTATATTTGGGTGGTCAGTAAATGACAGCGCACAGCACTGGGTCGGAGCGACCCACCTCAAATAAAGCTGCTTCAAAGCTGGAGAGTGGGGATAAAACAGTGGGCTGCTTACATTTAAAAACTGATTTAAAAACCACCGCTGTCCCTCCTCCACGGCCTGATGTCCGCGGGGCGTTAAAATAAGAACAATCGGCATAGCGCTGGACTCACCAGCACCGATCCAAGTCTCGGTCACACAGAGGAAATCCAGACCACGGGAGCTGAAGAAATCCCTCAGCATAAATGTTTTGTTTGCCAGGGACCTGGTGTTCACCAAGCCAATTCTGGAGAGGGTTGGGGCCTGTAGTGCGGTGGGTCGGGAAGCGCAGGGCAATGCCCTCAGGAGCCGATGATGCACCCGACGCTGAGAGACCCGGGGGCAGCGTGGTTGGAGTCCCTCAAATAAGCCGGTGACAGGCACCAGGCAGGTGTCATTTGGGTCGAGGACGCATCGGTGTACAGTGTGGGCATATAATAATCCATATCCTGTCCAGGAAATGGACGAAGGGCATGTCAGCCTGAGCCAGAGCTTCAGTTTCACCAGCCGACCACCACAACTGCCGCAGCGACGGGGACGCTTCCGCATAAGAGGTAGAGCAGAGGCCCGGCACAGGTGAGGCGGAATTACCGCCAGGAACAGGGGCAGATTATTTCTTTCATCAGAACTGGAAGCAGTAAACTTTCCCATTTTCTGCCGAATAAATAAAAGGGACTGGCGATCATACACCAGCAGAGACTCGATCTGTTCAGTGCCAATAGTTAAAAATAAAATAAACATGAAACATAGCAGGAGCAGCAGACGGCCAGCCGAACACACAGGCGCCATCTTTCTCACTGACGCTTGGACATCAAATGTCAGAACTTCAAAACATTTTTGAAGCAAGTGACCCAGAGTGGAGAAAATCATTTTAATCAAAGTTCAGGCTCAGTATTCCACAAACACAAAAACCTTAACTTTTATTGTAAGCTAACTAACCTACCAGTTAAAAGCAATCCTTCAGTTATTGACACTAGAAGTCCCAAAGCCCAGCCAGCCAAGTGGCTGGATTAGTTTTGAGCTAATATCTCAACCAAACAACAAAACAGATAAAATTTAGATCATGTAAGAAAAATATTTTGACAAACTTTTGATACACCTCATTACAGTGGCTTAGAATTTCTGTCTGTATCGGTTGTTTATTGGTGCCTGTGTTTGCAGACACATTTTTTCTAAGGCAGTGGTCCCATAAAGTTTAACATATAGCCTTATAATTTTTTCCTAAAATAGGGACAATGTGTGGATATTTATCACAGTTTATATAGAACAGGAAATTTTTCATACCCCTCCGTTTCAAGTGGGCCTCTGAAAAATCTTCGTTTGAAGGGGTATATAGCCCTACCCCTTACCCCTACCCCTCTGTCCTAAAAGGAATTGGGACACCCCTACCCCTTCACGTGAATGCGCAAAACGGAGGGGAAGGGCTAAGGGGTGAAATGGGATTCACCCTTATTCTTTGTATGCCTTTAAGGATCTTCTGCCAGAAGCAGATTACAATATCTGGAAGTGTTTTGTTTCTGCTACAAGGACTCTTTGTTCTTGGTTTGTTTCAACAATTCAGCCGGATGATGGTGTACAATGAACTTGCACCTTCATTTGCACTTAAAATCATGTATACTATGTAGACTATGGCCCTGCTTATTCATTTTGGTGCTTTTCCTTTAAAAGGGCCAATGGGATTTTAGGTGACTACCATACCAATAACTGACATGCAGAAATCATTATGAAACTAAATAGTTGCTAGATTGATAGGTGTTTCAGAAAAATAAATAACCTAAAACAGTATTGATCGCTTAAAGATTACCTTTTTTTATTACCCTTTTTTTTTTACGATTTTGGAATAAGATATGTTGTTTCTTCCAAAATATGTAACAAGCCATATTTTAATGTCCTTTTCTTTCTTAACTGTCCAGCATTGTAGCATTTGTAGCATTGTACTTTTTAATGTTCTAATAAACAAAGTTAATGACTGAAGTTGACTGGCTACTTCAAGTAATTTTCTTATGTTTATTCTGCATGTCTGACTAATAAACAATTTAAAAATCAGAGTAGGTCTTTATTGCCAAGTAAGTTTGTACATACAATGAATTTGTCTAGGGACTAGCAAAAACAATAAAAGTGAAAATAGAAAACACACACACACACACACAAAAAGCAGTGTGCAGTGTGCTACATAAACTGTTGTGCCACATTCAACAATAAATGATCAGCTGTGCAAAAGAAAACCGTCATGAGGTAGGTGGTAAGATGCATGTGCAATATCTATTATATGTAATAAGACACATAGGCAGTAAACAATATTGCAGTTACTGTAGTTGACAATATAAAAGTCAGTGTGCAGAGTACAGGCCTTTGTTACTTTGTCAACTGTTAAGCAGTCTGATGGCAGAGGGAAAGGAAGAGTTTCTGAGTTTGGTGGTCCTGTGTTTCAGACTCCTGTATCTCCTGCCTGAGGGGAGGAGAGTGAACAGTCCATGTTGGGGGTGGGTGGGGTTGTTGATAATGGATGCAGCTCTGCTGTGAACTCTGTACTGGTAAATGCTCTCCAGAGAGGGCAACGGAGTCCTGGTGACCTTGGATGCGGTCTTCACCACTCTCTGCAGGCGTTTGCGGTCTGTGACAGTAGAGCTGCCGTATCACACAGTGATGCAGCTGTAGTAGTTTCTGAGGATATTTGGTGACATGCCGAACTTCCTCAGCCTCCTCAGGAAGTACACTGTGAAGAGTGTACTTCCTGAGGCGTACTAGTGAAGACGCTAGTTACAAATAAGCAGTGGCTGATGAGTGTTCCTCTTATTCCTCATGTCCACTATCATCTCTTTGGTCTTGTCCATGTTGAGGGTGAGGTTGTTGTCCTCACATCATGTCACCAGCGAGGCCACCTCACTCCTGTAGGCTGCTTCATCCCCTCAAGTGATGCGTCCTATTACAGCGGTGTTGTAACAAAACTTCAGGATGGTGTTGTCCTTGTGGGAGGCCACACATTCATGGGTGAACAGGGTGGGACTGAGGACACACCCCTGTGGTGTGCCAGTGTTAGTGATGATGCTGTCTGAAGTCCTGTTCCCGAACCTGACAGACTGATGCCTGCCAGTCAGAAAGTCCTGGACCCAGTCACAGAGGATGGGGTGTAGTCCCAGGGATAACAGTTTGTGGGTGAGCTTGTGGAGGATGACCGTATTGAATGCCGAGCTGTAGTCAATAAAGAGCTTCCTGATGTAGGAGTTTTTATTCTCCAGGTGTGAGAGGGAGATGTGCAGGGCTGCAGCAATAGTGTCTGAGGTGGACCTGATGGATCGGTAGGCATGCTGTAGGAGGTCCAGTGTGTCTGGTAGGCAGCTCTGAATGTTGATGGACTCAGACCTTAACTTTGAGAAACACCTTAAGAAAATCACAAAGTCAGCCTTCTATCACCTAAAGATCTGATGTCTCAGCAGGACCTGGAAAAACTAGTCCATGCTTTCTGATGGGTATTTTTCTATCATAAAATAAGACACAAAGAACTCAGAGTGAAGTCAGCTTCATCGCGATGGGGAGAGACGGTGGTTCAGCACTCAGAGAGTGTCTGGTGTCAACTCCGAAGTCTCAACCCCAGTGCAGCCTTTTCATTGGGCAGCTATCACACTTCAGTAGAGCAAGCAAAGTTCTCGCAAACTTCAAACAGGGAAACACATCAGCATACAACACTTTATGACCCTTATCACACAGAGTTGTGACCACCACATCCTGTCCTCTGCAGGGTGGGTGAGACCGCAAATCATTACCCATCCTTAAGGGAGAAACTTTAAACTGTTAACTTTAAACTGTCAACTTCTTACTCTAACATTTCCCTCCTGTTTGACATTTAAAGTTATCAATTCCAAGCATAAACCAAACATAAATCAAAAACATAAATCAAAAATATGTGAAGAAATGCAAATATAAAACGAAGTCCACTTTTCAAAGCATCAGACTGTATCACTTGTCTTCACATTTTCAATACAGGCATCATGACAGTGAACATTACAGACCTGTGTCTGTAGCATCAACTGGGAGTGGAGCATACTCCCGTGACAACATAAGTTGTTGCGCATAAGCATGTGAAATTGCTCGAGAAATCATGGATTTAAGACATGGAATCACACAAGAAATCAGAATGCAAAACAGAATCAATACTGATAGGAATGGAGCACACACCCTTAATATCACAGTCCACCATGGTCCACTAGTAAGCCATGACCAGAAACCCCACTCAGGGGGTGGCGCACGATCTGCAGCCATACTGTCCCTGAGATTCTGCAGACCAGCTATTGCCTGCGCCACATCTCCATTAACTTCATCAGGAATATAGGTACAGCAGGTGGTAGGGATCCAACTGGTACTGTCCCTATGGATTGGTTGTAACACCATGAGAGGTTCACGTGGGCAGGTAGATATGCCTGTTGGACAGGTGGTGGACCACCCTGAGGAAGGCGGCCTCTGCGGGCCATAAAGATATTGAGGTGAGAGATGTTAAACTGTGTTTTGCGGCAGTCACATCCCCCGAAACGGTACGGGTTGTACCCTCTGCTTGTGAGATAAGCAAAATATATGGCACCACAGTAGGTCATGGCTCGTGCATAAAGGTCAGGTTGGCTGGATGACTTTGGTATGACTGAGCAAACATAGCAGTCGGTCTGGTTCTTCAAGGCGGCCAACATTTTGGCACACGCATACCAGAGGTTGACGTCCTGTAGCTCCAAGGGGTTATGGTCTTTCCACAGGTGTGCATGATGGTGCACATACCTTTTGATCATTGTTTCCGGTAGCGGTGCAGGGTAGAACCATCTGTAGATTGTTGGCCACAGCAAGAATAATGCAAAGGACAAGGTGGTGAGACATGCTACAGTCACAGCGCACGCGTAGGTCCAGCAGCAGTGACGCCTTGGTCTACGTCTCTGCTCCAGATCCTCCATTTGTGCTGGTTTCTGAGTTAAAGGTGCCGCTTAAGGTGAAATGGGATCCGTTGGTTTCTTCACTGGCGTTGATACGAATTATCACTAAAAGATAATCCCTATTTGTAGCCAGAGGCTGTGGGTTTTAATCACAGCCCTCCTTCCCCCACTCACAGCAGCCTTACTTTGCACTCAGAAGTTTACAGTGACTGAGATGTATCCAGCTGGGTCTTTCTGCTATCTTGACTGCCGTGGGCGTTGTCAGCAGCACTTGGTAAGGCCCTTCCCACCGTGGGCTGGACCAGGTTTTGCGCTTGATGACTTTAATGAAGACCCAGTCTCCTGGTTTCACCAGCTCAGGAAGGTCCTGTAAGGGAATAAAATCGGAGGGCAATAAACTTGCATTGATTACATCTTTTTGCTGCAGAACTTTCCTCATGTAGTCTGCTAAAGTGTTTTCATCATTAGCATGCTGTAAGTCTTTAGAAAACACTGGTAGTCTGTAAGGTCTGCCATGAATGAGATTAGTTTGTTCACAAAGTGTGGTCCATTGTCACCATAGATTATTTCTGGAATACCATGGTTAGGTATAATGTGTTTACAAATAGCTTTTGCCACAGTCAGTGCATCAGCATGTTTAGCTGGGACTATTTCAACCCATTTAGAATAAGCATCAATCATTACCAGATAGTATTTATGTGGTCCGCTCTGGTTTAGTTCAATAAAGTCCATGTGGAGTGTCTGAAAAGGATATTTTGGTTCAGGGAACCTGCCCCTCTGTGGTCTCATGTTGCCTTGTGGGTTATGTTTAATACAGATCACGCAGGATTTACAAAAGTTTTTTAAGTAAGATTTTAATCCAAAGACTGTGAACTGCTTCTCTATAATGTCACTCATCCCCCCTGTTGACACATGACATACACCATGTGTCACCAATGCTGCTGCTTTAAATAAAGATTTTTGGAGAACAGGTTTACCATTAAGTTCATAAAGTCCTGTTCTCTGACTTGTAGCTGCTCCTTTAGTAAGCCAGAGTTGTTTCTCTGTCTTAGACGCTGCTTCCTGCATGTCACCCAGCACCGTGTGGTCAATAAAGACCCCCTGCTGCTGCTTAGCAGAGTAGAGATCATTGACCCCAAAATGCCCTGCTGCTGCTTGCTTCGCAGTTGCATCTGCAAACCTGTTTCCTGTTGATACGTCATCTTGTCCAACAGGGCTGTTTTAAGCTGTTGCTGATACGGACCTTTTTCGTCAGTATCATATCAAAAAACAAAAACCCACGGCGAGTCCTCCTTTTATTTCTACGGCCCCAGTATGTGGAACAGTCTGCCTGAGGACGTGAGGGGAGCACCTAGTGTGGATATTTTTAAAAACAGACTCAAGACTGTAATGGAAAATTTATACACATAACCCTTATAGTTTGTATTCTACACTTTGTATTGTTAAAAACCCTTGGCTTGTGGTTCACTCAGGGAGGAGAATGACTGTGTACCCAGATAAGAATTTAGTGAGCTTCTCCCTTCCTCTTCCCCCTTTCACTCCTTAACATTTCCCTACAATGTTATCAGCTATGTAGAAGAATTTACTACAATGACCTTCGACCTCGATGTTATCAGCTCATGCTCTGGCTATATTAACTAAAGCACACATGTATCTTGAGACTCGCTCAGCCAAACCTCTTTGACTGTGTGTTTCTCATTGCTGATCAGCTCTTAATAAAACTACTTTGTTTGATTCTCACTTAGTGTGTGATCTTTGACAATAAAATTCCACGACAAGACCCACCTTTTGAGTTTAGCATTTTAATCATTACTTTTATCATTACTATTGTATTTATTCATTTCTTTATTCTTAACACACAGGCTGTATTCAGCTTCTATTTATATTATTAATTCTCTTTTTTCACAGGTTCTCTTATTTTATGGGTCTTAGCTAACTATTACTTTTATACCCAGGTTGGTTTTTAGATTGTTTTAGATTTGGTTTTACAGTATTTTATCTCAGTGTGTCCCCACACCACTAGACCCCAGAATTTACGACAGCGTTTCCCTGGTCCTTTTAACTTGCTTTTACCCTCTGTGATGTGTGTGTGTGTTTGATGGATAGGTGCTAACTGCTCCTACCGCATCTCTGCCTGTATAATCTCCTCTCACTCTGCCCCAGTCTTTCCCCAAAGAGGACATCATAGCTTCTCCTGCCTCGTGAGCATTCAGTCTGTAGGAATGTATAATGTCAGTTATGTCCTGGACCCAGTCATCAGGATTCTCACGAGGAGGAGCCACACCTGCCACTGCCTTGGCAGCTTCCTCAAGAGTCCATGGTCTGAACACATACATGTGTCTGTCAGCTGCCTCAGGGTTAGGATTAGCAACCTGAATCATGGGGAAAGTCTCTGTATATCTGGCTGGTGGGCGCACACTATCTGATGGTCTTACGTCATATGCAGGTGGCAGCAACGGATATAACGGGGCTGCCGGACCTGGTTTAGGTGAATCTGTTACTGGTGGAGCAGTAAGAGATGCAAGCGGGGACGAGGTCGGGGTCAGAGTAGGTGGTAGTCTGCCTCTTCTTACACCAGGGAACCCTTCATTTTGCCACTCCCTATGCCCCGAGTAAAGCTAGCAAGCCATGCTGGCATAACGTAGCGTCACCTTTACAAATCAGGGACATTTTCACTCGAACCTCTGTTGATTCACGTACTGTTCCCCTTTAGTATAATGGCCAGTATCTCCGCCTGTCATGAGGAAGATCGGTCTTCCATTCCCTGATGGGGAAAGGTGGCTGTTCTTAACTTCCTTGGGTATTCATCACAGCCGTACGTTGCACATCACTGACCAAAAATAGCTCCAAAATCTTCTGACACATAGATTATCTGCTGGAGATGCTTTCTCTAAACGAATATTTCTCTACACTGCCAGCTGAATGCAGCTCGTATGAAGCAGGACCTACCGCACACAGTGACATATCAGCTGCAAGCATGTAGTTGGAGAATGATCTGGCATTTTTACTTGGCATTAAGCTGCTCGTGGCTTTTCATTGTTTACAATGTGTGAAGCAACTGGGCCATGGTTAATGCAGAAACACAGATTTTTCTGAGCAGTGCTCAGAAGCAACAAGTCCATACTTCTGGCTGATGCCTTCAACACTTGTATGCTATTACATTTTGAGCCCTCTGAACACTCCAGGTTGAATCTAGGTTCAAAGAGTATTGTCCATTCTTGCTAAGATTTTGTCAAAATACAATACTTCACTTTTACAAATGTAATTTGAGTACATTTATATGTTTTCTGTAATCGCTGTTCAGCAGCAACTCTCTTGACAAACACTTAAGCATCCTCCATTTCAAAATCAGAAAAGCTCCTGTCTATTGGTGGCTTTATTCTGCTGTAGCTCTGTGTCAACAATAAGTCTAATAACATTTGAACCAAAAATAGGTTGAGCAAGACTGTTACCTTTTTCAGTAAACTTCATTCCTTCATGTGCAGCTACTTTGAATTCAACTTCTATCCATCCAGTGTATGGCATGTCTTCACCATTAGCTGCAATGAGGTTAAAAGTGCTTAGCTTCAATGATTTCAGAAATGTGTTTCAGTGTCACGTGTTGTAAATTATCTGTTTTCCATTGTTCACTAACTACAATCACTTGTGACCCAGAGTCCAAAAAAGCTCTAACCTGCTGGCCTTAAGTGATGCAGTCAATCAGATATTTTTGTCCAACTAATGGTGCAACTTTGACTTGGATTTTCTCTTGAGGTTTGGCTCAGACTGTATTACATGAAGTTGTTGGACACTGATTCCTGTGAACAATCCAGTGCTCATATTAACATGCTTTGGAACAATATAGCACACTTTTTGCCCATTTAAAGCAACTCTTCTGAATTGGTTTGATATTTACATTCTGCAGCCGGCTGAGAAGTGTTCACTGCTGCCACACCTAAAGCAGTGAGTGCAGTCTTCTAAATTTTCCCGCTGACAGCATTAGCATTCTCCTCTGCCCTGGTGTAGCTGTGGAAAGAAAGTATTAGTTAACATACCTTTGGTTGGGTGGAGGGTAGCAACATTGTGTCAGGAAGATAACAGTGCTGGGCTGCAGAGGGTATCTTGTGTTGTATGGCAGGGTGTTGAAGATAGCCTTGTTCTGCTGCAGGTGCTGGGGCTGCCCTGTGTGTCAGTGGTGGGTCATAGTTGGCTGGTGCTAACTGAGGTGGAGTGTAATCTGATTCTGATGGTGAATTTGGGTGCTGTGGCTGTTGGTCAAAGGGCTGCTGCATAGATTGTTTAGTAGAAGACACTTCAGATTTAAGGTCTTTTAGGAGGGTCGTGTTAGCTTTCATCTCCTGCAGTTCTAAATAAATATAACTTTTACTCTTACTGTGACACTACTGGCTTGATTTTTCCTTAATCTTAATAAGAGTGTGGTTGAACTGAACAGAGTGAATGGTTACAGCAGGGCTATTCAATTCGGTCCTACAAGGGCCGCAATCCAGCAGGTTTTCCATGTATCCCTGCTTCAACACACCTGACTCAAATTAAATGGATCTAACAGCCAATCAAGTTCTAAACAATGACTATTTCACAGCACGACACTCATCATACAGGGCAGGAGAAACACTTGACTAAAATGGTGACTAGATGGTAAGTGATACAGTTTGTCCAAAGTGTTGACAAGTTTCTTAAATCCTGGGTTGTTCACTGTGTGATTCGAACACTGGTGTTTGACGAGAAAAAAAGTTATGTTGTTTGTTGTCTTTTTGTGTCTCTGGGATCAGGTGGAATATTTGGTCATGTCAAAAAGGGTAGCCTGAAAAGTCTGCAAAGTTGAAGCAGGTGTTGAGAAGGTTTTCTTTCTATGCTCCCTCATTGCTTGCTGATAAACTACTTTGTAAGCAGAATTAAAATGGTTAAGCAAATTTTTAGATTAGATTAGATTAGATTAGATTAGACTTTATTATCTCACAGTGGAGAAATTCACTTGTTACAGCAGCTCTTGTTATAGAATAAAGTGCAGAAAGACAGGATAAGGTGAACATGCATCACAGCAAGAAGGTGCAATATAAATTATTTACAAGAAAAAGTCTAAGAAAAGCAAAAATATGTACCATTATAAATATAAAAGATATATATATATATATATATATATATATATATATATATATATATATATAAATATAACAACAACTTCACAGACTATATACATATTTACATGGTGATGGTAGGATATGAAGAATATGATGACATTGATAATGGGGGGGTATTGCACAGTAAAATATAAATAAATATTACACAGTATTATGACTATACAGATAAGTTGTACAGTCTGACAGCAGTGGGAATGAAGGACCTGCAGTAGCTCCTTCCTACACTGAGGGTGTCTCAGTCTGCTGCTGAAAGAGCTGCTCAGCCCCTCCACAGTGTGGTGCAGCAGGTGAGAGGTGTTGTCCATGATGGATGTGAGCTTGGCCAACATCCTCCTCTCACCCACCTCCTCCACAGAGTCCAGCGGGCAGCCCAGGACAGAGCTGGCCCTCCTGACCAGCTTGTTCAGTCTCTTCCTGTCCCGGTCGGTGCTGCTCACTCCCCAGCAGACAACGGCGTAGAGGAGAGCAGAGGCTACCACAGAGTCATAAAATGTCCTTAGCAGAGGCCTGCATACTCCAAAAGACCCCAGTCTCCTCAGGAGGTGGAGGCGACTCTGGCCCTTCTTGTACAGGGCGTCTGTGTGGTGTGACCAGTCCAGTTTACTGTTGAGGTGAACACCCAGGTACTTGAAACTGTCCACCCGGTCAATGTCCTTCCCCTGGATGTTCACCGGTGTGTGGGGTAGTGTCCTTCTCCGGAAGTCAATCACCATCTCCATGGTCTTACTGGTGTTTAAGCACAGGTGGTTGCGCTCACACCAGTCCACAAAGTCCATGATGACTGACCGGTACTCCAGCTCGTTCCCCTCAGACACACAGCCCACAATGGCTGAGTCGTCAGAGAACTTCTGGAGATGACAGCTGCTGGTGTTGTAGGTGAAGTCCGAGGTGTAGAGGGTGAAGAGGAACGGTGAGAGCACTGTTCCCTGAGGGGCCCCCGTGCTGCAGACTACCACCTCAGACACACAGTTCTGCAGACGCACGTACTGTGGCTGGTTGGTGAGGTAGTCGATGGTCCACGCAGCTAACTTTCCATCCACTCCAGCTCCATCCAGCTTCCCCGCAGCAGCGCCGGCTGGATGGTGTTGAACGCACTGGAGAAGTCAAAAAACATGACTCTCACGACGCTCCCAGCGGTCTCCAGGTGAGCCAGCGCCCTGTGCAGTAGGTAGATGACAGCATCATCCACCCCGATGTTTGGCCTGTAGGCAAACTGCAGCGGGTCCATCGTGGTGCACACCACGGAGCGGAGGTGACCGAGGATGAGCCTCTCCATGGTCTTCATCAGGCGGGAGGTCAAGGCGACGGGTCTGTAATGGTTTGGTTCCTTCGCGTGTGATATCTTAGGAACCGGAACCACACAGGAGGTCTTCCACAGGACAGGGACCTTCTCCAGGCTGAGGCTCAGGTTAAAGATGTACCTGAGCACCTCACAGAGCTGGTCTGCACAGGTCCTGAGCAGCCTGGGGCTGATGCCATCTGGTCCTGCAGCTTTCCTGTTCTTCAGCCGCCTCAGTTCTCTCCTCACCTGGGCCGATGTAAGGGAGAGGGGGGAGGTGGAGGGCAGTGGGGTGCTGGTGGTGGAGTCCATTGGTGTGGAATGGAGATGGGGGGTAGGTGAAAGTGGAGGTGAAGATGAAGGTGGTCGGGGGAAGGGGATGGTTGACGCTGGACTGGGGATGTGTGAAGAGGAGGGGGAGGGGGGGGGGGGGGGGGGGGGCAGAGGGAGTGGAGTTAGAATCAAATCTGTTAAAAAAAAACAGATTTAAATCATTGGCCCAGCGCTGGTCTCCATCAGCTGTCCCTCTGGCACCACTCTGTCCAAATCCAGAGATCTCCTTCAGCCCTCTCCACACGTCCCGCGTGTTATTCTGCTCCAGCCACTCCTCCAGCTTCTTCCTGTAGCTGTCCTTGGCCCGCCTGATCTTGTACTGGAGTTCATGCTGAACTTTCCTCTGCTCCTCTCTGTCCCCTGAAATGAAAGCCCTCTTCTTCTGGTTCAGCAGGACTTTAAGCTCAGGGGTTACCCAGGGTTTGTTGTTAGAGAAACGCCGCACCCTCCGGGTTGACAGTGTTCTCCACATAGCAGTTGATGTAGTCTGTGATGCAGTGGGTCAGGCCATCAATATCCTCTCCATGAGAGCTGCAGAGTGTCTCTCAGTCTGTGGTTTGGAAACAGTCTCTCAGTCTCTCATTGGCCTCATCGGTCCACACTTTCACAGACTTCTTCTGTGCCAGCTGTCTTCTCACCCTGGGTGTGTATTCAGGGAGCAGATGTACGAGGTTGTGATCAGAGCGTCCAAGCGGGGGGAGGGGGGCTGAGGTGTATGCGTCCTTCACATTAGCATACAGTAGGTCCAGCGTCTTGTTCTCCCTGGTGTGGCACTTCACGTACTGGACGAAAGTAGGGAAAGTGGCCGAGAGCGAGGTGTGATTGAAATCCCCGCTGATAAGCAGGAGGTACTGCGGGTGGCGAGTCTGCATCCGAGTCACTGCGCTGTGGAGCAGCTCACAGGCAGCTGCTGCATCAGCCGAGGGAGGGATGTACACATTAAACAGTATAACTACCAGACAGAACTAAATAATTCAGTACAGTAGCAGCAGCTCCGTTGTTTTCATCTCCAGCCACAGCTGGGAAACCTTCTGCAGTATATTGTTGCAGGCCTGCAGCCTTTGAGGAAAGAGGAGCCCACATCTTTTATAAACATGTCAACATATGTCTTGCATGTATCTTTTTGCCTTGTTTTTTACTAATTCATTTGACCTAAATATTGCATTTTTATGACCCAAGTCAACTTTTCTCTGGATCAACAAGCCAGAAAAAAATAAATTCACAAAAAACTGAAAGTGACTTTTGAATTTGAATTATGAACTAGTCCAATTTAATATATGTGAACTGAACTTGAACTAGTTCATATAGAAAATTAACTTTCCCAACAATGGTTGCGCCTGCATCAGACTCTCCCACGGACACACCCACTTCAGCCACACATCGCCACAGTCAGTCTCCAGAGTACTAATCACGCACACCTGCAATCAATCCCATCAGCCAGCTTTATATACTCCAGTCCCACATCCTCACCTATTGGACCATGTTTCAACATTGTTGGACTTCTTCTCTCTCCCTTCCTGGCTCTGACGTCCCTTGGCTGATTCAAAGACTCCTTAAAATATCCTTCTCGTAAGAACAGTGCTTCTGTTCTTCAATTGTAAATATATCCTGTTAAACCTGCTCTGTCTCTGGAAGTCCTCCGTAACAATGTTAAGGAAATGTCATACATTGTGTTGATTTTAAACAGGAGACACACACACACACACACACACACACACACACACACGCACGCACGCACACACACCATGGTCTGGGTGAATACTCGATTCTGATTGCCTGGAAGGTGTCCATTAAAAAGTGATAATGGACACCTATGAAAGAAGTTCTGGTCAAATAGACTTATTGTTGTAATTTATTGCGCTGACCAAACAGTAGTTGGTAACGGTGGCAACAGAAACTCAGACGCCATGTCAGGATTCAGCAAACTGGACCACAAAAATGTCAGAACTGATGATTGGGTGATAAAAAGGTTTTTATTGTAAAAATGAGTATATCCAGGGGAGCCGAGTCTGGTCTCACAGTCCACTAGCCTGAGAGAGTAGGAGAACCAAGGTGAGATAAAGCGTGATCAGATGAGAATGTGCAAGATAATAGCTCACGTACCAGCTGAGGGGTTGGAAGCCGGCGGGGAGGTTTTCAGGTACCGAGATTGCTGCAATGGGGCTCCGCTGGCACTGTGGAAACTGCTGAACCAAAACAGAGTTAGGATCTGATAGTGGCTGAGATTTCTTCACTCAATAATCCTTCGGAAAGATCCAGGTAAATCCTCCAATAGACAGGAGAGAGACAGGTTCTGTAATCCAAATCCAATCCCAAAATCCAAAACCAATCCAAATCCAATCCAGATCCAAAGTCAATATCCAAATCCAACAAACAGTCCAAGGGTCAGAGTTCCAGCAGAATCCAAATGACAGATAAACAGAGTTACCAGACAGGGGGCAGGCAGAATCAGGAAATCCAGATCAGTAAACGGGCCGAAGGTCGGAACACAGGTAAGCAGGCAGGAGATAATGGCTGGAAACGTGCAGTGTAAACCGAGACGATCTGGCAGAGGGAAGTTGTCACACACAGGTATATAAAGAGCCTAGCACAGGTGGAGCACATCAGCAATCAGCAGAGCTGGAGGGAGGATGCCTTCAGGGACGTCTGGGAAATCCTGACCCTAGCCCCGACACGCCAGATCAGAGCAGCCTGCGGGCTTATTGAACGATGTAGGAAACTATCTGTGAACTTTGACTGTTTGAAACAAAATGTTGCTTCATCCTCTGGACACACACAAGCTGTAAGAGCTGAACCCGCCCTCTGAAATGATTCTGTCACGTAACATAACTGCAGCCGACCCAGCTGCAGGTTCTGTGTCAGAGCCGGTTACCTTGGCAACACGTCACAACAAAATAGTCCACTCAGCCGCTTCTTGTGAAAAACAACATTAACGCATTAATAATTTATTTAAAATTTTTTCTTTCTTAATGGACCATGGTATAAGTGGGATAATGCCCTCAGAGGTGGCCATTATCATAAATTTATATATATATATATTACTGTTACATAACCTTATTATATATATAAATAAGGTAACGTAACAGTAGAGGAGCACTGAGATTTGTCAGTTACATTAAAGTTATGGACAAAGTTGCTAGGATGTGCAGAATTTGTTAATGAATGACATTAAATTAATGAAAAATGCTTTATTATATTTGACAGCTGTGATTGTAACATCATGATTATCTCAAGGGACCGATTAGATGGATACTGTTTTTAGCTGTATTCAAATAAATATCTGACTGCACCATTCTCCTTCTTCTTCTAACCTACCTCCAATATAGTTATGAAGTCATGCAGAGCTGCTGGGAAAGGGAACCGAGCATGAGGCCTACCTTCAGAGATCTACACAAAACACTGAAAAGTCTTCTATCACAGCTCCCAGTCCTGACAGTCAGCCAGGAGGCTAGTTACATCAACTTTGGCTTGGATGTTACTGATGCTGCTGCTGCTCCCTCCCAGGATCCACAGACAAACTCTGCAGAAAGACAAGAAAACGTCTACCATCTTACTCTTATGGGTGTACAGGGATGTCCCCTTCCTCCTCGATGGGGGCAGTAATTGTGTGTGCTTCATGTTTTCTTCAATCAACAGTCCCCACACTGGACTAGTATTGGCTAACAGGCACACTGCAGCTTGACGAGGTGAAGCACACTTGAACAACCGTGTGTTAACTTCGAGTGGAGGTAGTATCAGCTGTCGAAAACATATATTTTCAGTGTCCTACTCATGACTGACAGGTAGAGAGTCCAGAACAGTGGCTACAAATAATGGAGATAAACTTTCAGACAGGTTTTGTCATAAAATCCTCTCCCTTGGTTCTGCTTCGCCTCCACTCTTTTTTCGTCTCTCCCTTTTTCCTTTCCCTCTAGTTCTGTCTGCCAATCAACAGCCCACAAAGGTGTCACTCACTCAGCACTTCCTGTTACCAAATCTTTCAAAGTAAAATAGCATATATAGCCATGAACTTTCAAAATAAAACAAATGACTTAAAATAATGAATTTCAGTTCTCCTTTTAAATCATTTAACACAGTTACCATTTTTTATTTATGCAACATGACAGCAGGAACAGTTTATAATAAATGTTTTTAACTCTTCACTGTTTAAACCACATACTTTTTAAATGGCCATTCAACACTAAAGACAACATTTTGTACCTGGTTACACTTCCCTTGATCGTTTATTTTCAGCTGTATCAAAGATTGTTGGTAGCGAAATTTAATTGTTGTGATATACACTACCTGGCCAAAAAAAAAAAAAAAAAAAAATGTCCGCAACTAATCAAATAGGCAGGAGCCTCCGATTAGACAATTATATGGGCTCAATATTAAGTCATAAAGAGTTTGCAGTTGTAAATGAATATTTTTAAATACTTTCAGAGTTTGCATCTGTAAATAAAGCTTGTCACCCTGTAAATACAATCTGCCTGAAAAATTTAAGTTTGCAAATGTACAGAAAGGGGTTTGCATGGTTGTAAAAAAGATTTGTATTTGTGGGGGGAAAAAAAAGGATAAAAATGCATGTGAGACTCTGAAGTTGCGGTTGCAAATTCCATATCTTTTAACTTCTATCTGATTGGATAGTGAAATATTGAACTATCTAATCAGAGTTCAGGCGGCTTCTTGACCTGCCACACGGCTGCAGGCTCTTAAAGGGGAGTAGAGTTTCAACATGAACAAAGACGAGTATGTCTGTTACTAATGTAACAGTGGCTATCCTGGAATCCAAGCACTTTTTAAATAGTTACTGCAGTGCACAGAGTTCAGCTGGAGGAAAGTGACCGGGTAGTGGAGAAAGTGGTAGTTTGCAGAGACAAAGACAATCCGAAACACCTGCTGCTGGAGTCTTGGACTGAATAATATCGATTTATTTAAGAGTGCAATGTCTGTCACAAATAAACAATCTTTGCACATATGTGCACTATTGTGTTGTTTGAGCATCCCTGTCAGAGTTGAATAAAAAAAGAACAGTGCCTCCTCTCCACAGCAGAGTGGGTGCTGCACACGAGT